>NC_083589.1:48625834-48939762 GCF_027579695.1 Neoarius graeffei
TTCTGTAAAAAAAAAAAAAAGAACCTACTCAAGAACATAGTTATCAAGAACGCAAGAATATCTCATCTCATCTCATTATCTCTAGCCGCTTTATCCTTCTACAGGGTCGCAGGCAAGCTGGAGCCTATCCCAGCTGACTACGGGCGAAAGGCAGGGTACACCCTGGACAAGTCGCCAGGTCATCACAGGGCTGACACATAGACACAGACAACCATTCACACCTACGGTCAATTTAGAGTCACCAGTTAACCTAACCTGCATGTCTTTGGACTGTGGGGGAAACCGGAGCACCCGGAGGAAACCCACGCGGACACGGGGAGAACATGCAAACTCCACACAGAAAGGCCCTCGCCGGCCCCGGGGCTCAAACCCAGGACCTTCTTGCTGTGAGGCGACAGCGCTAACCACTACACCACCGTGCCGCCCCTGCAAAAAATATATTATTAGAAAAATAGATACAACTAGACAAACAGATAAATAAATAAAATACACAAAAATAGAACAAACAAAATGACGATAGAATAAATTAAATGAACGTCCGTGCAAAGTAGTTTTCCCACAATATTATCATTAATATCACACAACAACATTATAAACTATATACAAAACAATTTGAACTATTAGGCAAACAGATAAAACTTGAATAAATAAAAGGCAAATGAATGCTTGCTTGCACGCGCACACACACACACACACAACATTATGAATGATGTTTTTATATTTCATTTTCACCTGTTGCCAGGTGCGTTTGGCACTGCTGTTGCCTCTGAAATGTTCCCAGGACATACACCAACTTAGTCAAAGGGACTGAACAGTCAGTCATCCTAATTCATGTGACTCTGTGCACATATCAGCTTAAGTAGGCTACTCCATGAATTTACCATACCAAATTTTATTCAGGATTTTTCGGACATTAAACAAGCTATATATGACTGGGGCCACGTCGAAGGACCATTTTCTGTGACTTGTGATTGATCATGAAGCTTTCTCTCATCCTATACTTCTGTTCTGGGACATGTAGAAGGGAGAATGTACTTACGCATTTACCCGATCGGCAATTCGTTGCCAACATGCTTGCCGCTCCTTATTGGCAACCGCTGTGTTCGATTTTGCTCTTAATGTTGTTTTGAACTCCTCGTAGCTTTGCATTATGACAGCACATTCTTCCTCCGTGAAGTACAGCGATCGTGCCATTGTGAACAGTGGTGATTTGCGCTGATAACCTGCCTTTTCACGTGAACGCGCATTAACTCTGATTAGGTTAACACAGGTTCAACAAATCAACTTCATAACTGGCGTCGTAGTACCGTTTAACCCCAAACAAGATAACCAGGTTTTGTCAACCCCGGTTTAGCAGGGGAACCCTGGGTTACTTCTGGGTAGGTTAACCTCCGTTCGTAGTACAGGGCCCTGGTGTCAATTTGTGTGTGTGTGTTTGTTTGTTGCAGGGATGGAGTATAAAGGGAGGGGGAGAGGAGAGAAGAATCTCGCCCCTGACCAGAACACGTGTGTGTTGCGTGTGTGACTGAGAAAAGTTGAAAAGCTAAGGAAAACAGCAAAATAAAGTGTCTGTGTGACCACTTACTCTCGCCTGCCGTGCTTCTGTACCCCACCCACATCAGGGATTACTACAGTGGTGCTGAAACCCGGGACACAGAAGAGAACCACCCCATGGAGTCCTCCCATCTTCCTCTTCTGTTTCTGTGTTGTCTCCCCCTCAGGTGAGTGACACCCATAACACCAATGCAGAGGGAAAGCCTGGGCCGGTGTGCTGGCGCGGCGGGGAATCGGAGCGTCTCCAGAGTCAGAGCTCCGCAAGGGAGGTGGGTGCTGTCATCTGGATCCCCGACGCGCCAGAAACTGCCCCCGATTGGGCTGGAACGTATCGCATACTGGTGAGTATTCAAGGATTCCGGTTGTAATCAGACCTCAATTCACCAACGCCTGGTGCAAGGTGAGGCATTGGGGGGCGCACAAGCGGTGAAGGTGTTGTGTGTGTGTGTGTGTGTGTGTGTGTGTGTGTGTGTGTGTGTGTGTGTGTGTGCACAGGGATGTTCACCATTACCCGCTAGTGTCTGTCCATATTCTATTCTGGGGCCAAACGCATAGAATAAAGGCAGCGGTTAGTCCTTGTCTTACCCACTCGTTGATTTTGGGAACTGATTGGCTGGGATTTAAAGAATTAATGGAGTATTTAACACGTAGTGGGTCCTGCCTTAGTAGGTCATGGGAAGATCCCGGTGTGGCATTGGCTGGAGAAGCTGTCGCAGAGCCGTCCACGTCGATACCGCGTCAGAGTGAGGAGCAGCCCACTCCTCCTCCCTCTCTCGGGGCGTCCCTTGGGGATTTCCCATTAGAGCAGTCGCGGGACGAGACACTGCAGCATGCGTTTGACCAAGTGAGAGTAATCGATGGTCAAACTCTTCAGCCGAGCGCGGCACTGACCTTCCCCTATTTTACCATTATTAGAGATAGATTGTACCGAGTGACGCAGGACACTCAAACTAAGGAACAAGTAACCCAGTTGTTAATCCCAAAGAGCCGTAGGGAACTCGTATTCCATGCGGCTCACTTTAATCCCATGGCTGGACACTTGGGGCAAGACAAAACACTAGCCCGAATAATGGCCCGGTTCTATTGGCCGGGGATTCGCGGGGATGTCCGTCGGTGGTGTACGGCGTGCCGTGAATGCCAATTAGTCAATCCTGCGGCCACTCCAAAAGCGCCATTGCACCCTCTTCCTCTAATTGAGACCCCATTTGAGCGAATTGGGATGGATCTCGTCGGGCCATTAGATCGGTCAGTACGGGGATATCGCTTTATTTTAGTTCTAGTGGACTATGCAACGCGATATCTGGAAGCAGCGCCTCTCCGCAATATCTCAGCACGCAGTATTGCAGAGGCACTCTTCCGCTTTATCTCCCGGGTCGGGATTCCGAAAGAAATCCTGACAGACCAAGGCACCTCGTTTATGTCACGCACACTGCGCGAGCTGTATGGGTTACTGGGGATTAAGTCTATCCACACCAGTGTCTATCACCCACAAACGGATGGATTAGTAGAGCGATTTAACCAGACACTCAAAAACATAATCCAGAAATTCGTAAGGGAAGACGCGCGTAATTGGGATAAATGGCTCGAGCCCCTGTTATTCGCAGTACGAGAGGTCCCACAAGCCTCCACAGGGTTCTCTCCCTTTGAATTATTATATGGGCGTAAGCCGCGTGGCATTCTGGATGTGCTGCGGGAAAATTGGGAGGAGGGACCTTCACCGAGTAAAAATGAAATCCAGTACGTTCTTGACCTGCGCACAAAACTCCACACCCTCACGCAACTAACCCAGGAGAATCTACGGCAGGCACAAGAACGTCAAAGCCGGCTGTATGACAGGGGCATGCGCCTTAGAGAATTCACGCTGGGAGACAAAGTACTCGTATTATTGCCCACGTCCAGTTCTAAATTAGTCGCCAAGTGGCAAGGGCCCTTCGAGGTCACACAGCGAGTCGGGGACGTCGACTACGAGGTGACGCGAACGGATAGGGCTGGGGCACTGCAAGTCTACCACCTCAACCTTTTAAAACACTGGAATGAGGGGGTCCCCGTGGCATTGGTGTCGGTAGTCCCAGAGAAGGCGGAGCTGGGGCCAGAGGTAAAAAAGATAACATCTCAGACCACTCCGGTCCCTTGTGGAGACCACCTCTCGCAGACCCAATTCACGGAGGTAGCCAAGTTGCAGAAGGAATTTTCCAACGTGTTCTCGCCCCTTCTGGGTCGTACACACCTCCTAGAACACCACATCGAAACGCCCCAGGGGTGGTAGTGCGTAGCCGCCCTTACTGCTTGCCCGAACACAAGAAAAAGGTGGTTCGGGATGAACTCAAGGCCATGCTCGAAATGGGCATAATCGAGGAGTCCCACAGTGACTGGAGCAGCCCAGTGGTCCTGGTTCCCAAGACTGATGGGTCAGTCCGGTTCTGTGTGGACTATAGAAAGGTCAACGCGGTGTCTAAATTTGACGCGTACCCAATGCCTCGCATTGATGAGTTGCTTGATTGGTTAGGCGCTGCTCACTTTCATTCGACACTGGATCTAACCAAGGGATATTGGCAGATCCCCTTGACTCCTCTGTCCCGAGAGAAAATGGCCTTTTCCACACCGTTTGGTTTACACCAATTTGCCACGCTCCCCTTTGGGTTGTTTGGGGCGCCCGCTACGTTCCAGCGGCTTATGGACAGGGTCCTCCGCCCTCATGCTGCCTACGCGGCCGCCTATCTAGATGACATAATAATCTACAGTCATGATTGGCTGCGGCACTTGGAACACCTGAGGGCTGTTCTAACCCAAAGTGTGCAATTGGGCAGGTGGAAGTACAGTATCTGGGGTTCCACTTGGGTCATGGGCAGGTGCGTCCCCACATTAACAAGACTGCAGCGATTGCGGCCTGCCCGAGGCCCAAGACCAAAAAGGAGGTGAGGCGGTTCTGAGGGGCACAGATGGTGGTGGCGGACTTCCTGTCCCGTCGGGGGGGGGGGAGTCAGCTTCAGGCCGGACGGCTCCCCGGCCTGAATCGGGCGGTGGGGGTATGTGGCAGCGGGGGCGTGGCCAAGCAGCAGTCTGTGAATGGAGGGCGGGGTCGGGGAAGGTAAGTGGCTAAGTCATTACACCTGGTGTCAATTTGTGTGTGTGTGTGTGTGTGTGTGTGTGTTGCAGGGATGGAGTATAAAGGGAGGGGGAGAGGAGAGAATAATCTCGCCCCTGACCAGAACACGTGTGTGACTGAGAAAAGCTGAAAAGCTAAGGAAAACAGCAAAATAAAGTGTCTGTGTGAACACTTACTCTCGCCTGCCGTGCTTCTGTGCCCCACCCACATCAGGGATTACTACACCGCCACAACTGCAACAGCCACTGGGGCCTCTCTTTGTTGTCGATCACTGGAAAGGTTTTGGCTCGAGTTATGTTGAACCGTCTGACAGTGCACCTCGAAAAGGGTCTACTAACTGAAAGCCAGTGTGGGTTCCATAGTGGTTGCAGTACTGTCGACATGATCTTTGCCACCCGCCAACCCCAGGAGAAATGTCAAGAGCAGAATGTCAGCCTGTACTCCACTTAGTATGTGGACTTGACCAAGGCATTTGATACCATGTGTCAAGAAGGACTCTGGAAGATCATGTCCAAATTTGGCTGCCCAGACCACTTCATCTCAATGGTCCGGGAGTTTCATGATGGTATGCAGGCACAGGTCCAAGATGATGGAGCCCACAGTGAACCATTTGCTGTGACCAATGGCGTAAAGCAAGGTTGTGTCCTGGCACCCACACTTTTCAGCATCATGTTTTCAGCCATGCTCACAGATGCATTTCGTGAAAGAGACATTGGAATCAGCATCTGCTACCAGACTGACGGAGGTCTTTTCAAACTTCAAAGACTTTAGGCTAAGACGACAGTCCACATCACCTCTATCTGGGAATTTCTCTTTGCGGACAACTGTACACTCAATGCCCTGACTGAGGAAGAGATGCAAGAGACCATGGACCACTTTGCAGCTGCATGCACGGACTTTGGACTGACCGTAAACATCAAGAAGACAGAGGTGTTGCACCAACCTGCACCAGGTCAGCCATACATCAAGTCTCAGATCACCATTGGAGGTGAGCTGCTCACTACATGCGAGAAGTTTGTGTACCTTGGTAGCACTCTTGGGGGTGTCATGGCTCAGGTGGCTAAGGCGCCATACCATAAATCCGGGGACCCGGGTTCGATTCCGACCCGAGGTCATTTCCCAATCCCTCCCCATCTCTCTCTCCCACTCATTTCCTTTCCTGTCTCTACACTGTCCTATCCAATAAAGGTGAAAAAAGCCTAAAAAAAAAGTAGATAAAGAGAACCCAGTTAAACAAATGAGACAAAAATATTACACTTGGTCTTTTAGTTGTTGAGGAAAATGATCCAATATTACATATCTGTGAGTGGCAAAAGTATGTGAACCTTTGCTTTCAGTATCTGGTGTGACCCCCTTGTGTAGCAATAACTGCAACTAAACGTTTCCCGTAACTGTTGATCAGTTCTGCACACCGGCTTGGAGGAATTTTAGCCCATTCCTCCGTACAGAACAACTTCAACTCTGGGATGTTGGTGGATTTCCTCACATGAACTGCTCGCTTCAGGTCCTTCCACAACATTTCAATTGGATTAAGGTCAGGACTTTGACTTGGCCATTCCAAAACATTAACTTTATTCTTCTTTAACCATTCTTTAGTAGAACGACTTGTGTGCTTCGGGTCATTGTCTTGCTGCATGACCCACCTTCTCTTGAGATTCAGTTCATGGACAGATGTCCTGACATTTTCCTTTAGAATTCGTTGGTATAATTCAGAATTCATTGTTCCATCAATGATGGCAAGCTGTCCTGGCCCAGATGCCGCAAAACAGGCCCAAACCATGATACTACCACCTCCATGTTTCACAGATGGGATAAGGTTCTTGTGCTGGAATGCAATGTTTTCCTTTCTCCAAACATAACGCTTCTCATTTAAACCAAAAAGTTCTATTTTGGTCTCATCCATCCACAAAAACATTTTTCCAATCGCCTTCTGGTTTGTTCACGTGATCTTTAGCAAACTGCAGAAGAGCAGCAATGTTCTTCTTGGAGAGCAGTGGCTCTCTCTTCGCAACCCTGCCATGCACACCATTGTTGTTCAGTGTTCTCCTCATGGTGGACTCATGAACATTAACATTAGCCAATGTGAGAGAGGCCTTCAATTGCTTAGAAGTTACCCTGGGGTCCTTTGTGACCTCGCCGACTATTACACGCCTTGCTCTTGGAGTGATCTTTGTTGGTCGACCACTCCTGGGGAGGGGAACAATGGTCTTGAATTTCCTCCATTTGTACACAATCTGTCTGACTGTGGATTGCTGGAGTCCAAACTCTTTAGAGATGGTTTTGTAACCTTTTCCAGCCTGATGAGCATCAACAATGCTTTTTCTGAGGTCCTCATAAATCTCCTTTGTTTGTGCCATGATACACTTCCACAAACATGTGTTGTGAAGATCAGACTTTGATAGATCCCTGTTCTTTAAATAAAACAGGGTGCCCACTCACACCTGATTGTCATCCCATTGATTGAAAACACCTGACTCTAATTTCACCTTCAAATTAACTGCTAATCCTAGAGGTTCACATACTTTTGCCACTCACAGATATGTAATATTGGATCCTTTACCTCAATAAATAAATGACCAAGTATAATATTTTTGTCTCATTTGTTTAACTGGGTTCTCTTTATCTACTTTTAGGACTTGTGTGAAAATCTGATGATGTTTTAGGTCATATTTATGCAGAAATATAGAAAATTCTAAAGGGTTCACAAACTTTCAAGCACCACTGTATGTATCTTTTGTATATCTAGAGAATTAAAAGCAGTGTCCACTAGAGGACACACCAGAGCCAAAAATCCCTCTCCATCTGGCTTCCAAGTGGAACTGTAGCTAATGTTTAGCAATTTCATGCACAGGGATATTAAACACACTGACGAGGTCCATTTCTCTTTCTGCTGTGGGTGTAAAAACCATCAGTGTACAGTCAAAAATATTTACTAATCTAGAAAATCCAGAAGACTGATACTCAAAACAGACCTTTCAGTAGGTTTAAGATGTTTTTAAATTAGAACACTAATTGTAATCGGAAAACCGTTAATGATTGTCGAGAATAGTATAAAGCTCTAGAATAGGACATATAAGTATGTGATTTGAGACTTTCCAAAAAAGATGCTAGTTTGTTTATTCAGTGAGGGACACTGCGTCACATGGTGCTATACTGCCTCCACTACTATATGCTCACCAACCACTTTAATAGGAACTTCTTGATTCTAAGATTCCTGTTTCTGGGTGGCAGGAGTGGAACCCAATGTGGTCTTCAGCTGTTGCATGCTGAGATGCTTTTCTGCTTACCATGATTGTAAAGAGTGATTATAGGAGTGACCTATATCCTTCCTGACAGCTCAACCCAATCTGGCCATTTTCCTCTGACTTCTCTTATCAACAAGGCATTTGTTTCCACCCACAGAACTGTCGCTCACTCAGTGGTTTTTGTTTGTTGCACCATTCTGTGTAAACTCCAGAGACTGTTGTGTGTGAAAACCCCAGGAGAGCAGCAGTTTCTGAAATACTCAAACCAACACCCATGCCACAGTGAAATTCACACTTTGAGATCACAATTTTTCCCATTCTGATGTTTGAAGTGAACATTAACTGAAGTTCTTGATTTTTCTCATCTCATCTCATTATCTCTAGCCGCTTTATCCTGTTCTACAGGGTCGCAGGCAAGCTGGAGCCTATCCCAGCTGACTACGGGCGAAAGGTGGGGTACACCCTGGACAAGTCGCCAGGTCATCACAGGGCTGACACATAGACACAGACAACCATTCACACTCACATTCACACCTACGGTCAATTTAGAGTCACCAGTTAACCTAACCTGCATGTCTTTGAACTGTGGGGGAAACCGGAGCACCCGGAGGAAACCCACGCGGACATGGGGAGAACATGCAAACTCCGCACAGAAAGGCCCTCGCCAGCCACGGGGCTCGAACCCGGACCTTCTTGCTGTGAGGCGACAGCGCTAGCCACTACACCACCGTGCCGTCCCTCTTGATTTGTATAGATTTTATGCATCGTGCTGCTGTCAAGGGATCGGCTGATTTAGAGAATGCATCAAACAACAGGTGGATGGGTGTTCCTAATAAAATTACTAGTGACTGTATAGTGGTATCGCAACACGCAAACACATCACATTAATTTCTGAGGATGACCACAGGATCTGTGCAGTAGCCATCCTGTGTACACATAGAAAAGAGGAAATATAAGGTAAATCAGTCTTAAGTGGCAACTTGCAGGTCAGAACAAATAAGTTGGAAAATAAAAACATGGACGCCTTTTGTTAGCAACAATTTAGCCAGCTAACTGTGATGTAATGAATCACATATTCACATGTATACACCCACATTTGTTCTTTTTTGTAGATTCCCCTTAAAGTGCATATCACGGGTAAATTCAGGAGCAAGATCAATGTAATTCTCCTATTTTATATTAAACTTTGGTCAAATATCTGTCACATTTTGCATTTTGTGCCATTTTTTTTTACCTTGCACAATACCAGAAAAAATTCAGTTGAAATCAAACCATTTGAGGCGAATTGATCCGCCTCTGAAAAAACTTGGCATTTGAATTTCCCGGCAAACATCGATTTTCGTGACGTCGTGTGCGGGACGCCTCCCTCTGAATCCTACATCAGTGCTGGTTTGTTTATGAGAAAACAACCTGGTGTTTTTTTGCAAATTTCTTCAACGTTATCGCGTAATTATTAAAATGGTTAACAGATGTATCGTAGGAGGGTGTAGCAACATTACATTCTTCATCCAAAGGTGAAGTAACATTGCGCTCAGGTGACAATTCCATATTTCAATGCAAAATCGCGAGCTGCTAAACGTGGTCTACACAGGCTGTGCACTGAAACCGTACAAGCTCGCGCAGCCTACTGGCGCTTCTGCAGGTGACGTCATGAATCTGGCTCCAGGCTCCCTTGGGATTTTTCCAGATGCGTTTTGTTATTTTATTTTTTTCTGCTGTAGACAGATGGCCTTGTGCAAAATTACCCTTCTGGATGAGTGTGTAAAGGGATATTCTTTCATATTAAAAAAAAAAAAAAAATTTGGTCCAGGATATGCACTTTAACATATCATTTGAAATCTATTAAAAATATAATACATGATAGTAATAGAACATTGTTTAACATATTCAAAACCCTACTAAAACAGCCAGTAAACATCTTTACATAGACACAAGACACAACCAAAAAGTGGAAGAAAAACTGAAAACAGATGCCTGAGAAATTCTGAAAAAAACCCAGTGGAAAACCAGACAAAAAGTCCTGACTAAAGGACTCAATTTATATCACATTCAGAAATATTTTATGTCTTCTGAACGTACGTATAACTTTTTTTTTTTTACTTTTGGTAATCATTTCAAAGAAAGCAAACTTTGGCATGAAATTGTAGCAATACTGCTAAAGGAATAAATCCTAAATTTGCACCAGAGAAATGGAGGTCAGACAGTCCGAGGTTTTATGCTGCATGTTGTTTCAAAAGGTTATATAAATGCTCATGCCAGTGTGCTAATGTTTAATGTCAGATAGAACCAAGCAGGGGGCAACATGGTGGTGTAGTGGTTAGCACTGTCACCTCATAGCAAGAAGGTCCTGGGTTCAAGCCCAGCGGCCGATGAGGGCCTTTCTGTGTGGAGTTTGCATGTTCTCCTTGTGCCTGTGTGGGTTTCCTCTGGGTGCTCCGGTTTCCCTGCGACCCTGTACAGGATAAGCGGCTACAGATGATGGATGGATGGATGGATAGAACCAAGCGGCAGTCCAGTTAGCTTCCAGCCAGCATAGCAGTACCGTTAGCGAAGGCCAACGCTAGCTTACCTATGACTCGGTGCTGTTAGCGTGGCAGTCCAGTTAACTTCCAGCCGGCATAGCAGTACTGTTAGTGAAGGCTGACGCTAGCTTACCTGTGACTCGGTGCTGTTAGCGTGGCAGTCCAGTTAGCTTCTAGCTGGCGTAGCAGTAGCATTAGCAAAGGTCGACGCTATCTTATCTGCGACTCAGTGCTGTTAGTGTGGCAATCCACTTATCTTCTAGCTGGTGTAGTGTTAGTGCAGGCCAATGCTAGTGTAGTCAAGCCAAATATTATGATTATTTTCCCTGTGTAATTTACTTAGTTACTTTTAAAATCAACATCGACAACTACACACAATGGAACAACCTGGCAGCCAAAATTCTCTCAATCTTCCACTTTTAATGAAGCAAACCTCGCGGCCATGTTTGTTTATAAACTGCCACAGTCACTCACTAGCGCAGAAGTTTTACATCTCCGACGTGTCTCTTTTCCAGGTTTTCACTGTCTGTTGGTATGTTTTTCTCTTGTAAACATGTGTGAAGAATATATAATGAAGTTTTGGTAGCCTTTCGGGTGTTCAGCACGTCTTTAGTTTCAGTTTATTTATTTCCTGCTTAAACCAAGCACTGGATTAGCCTCGTCTTCTCTCTTTCCCGGCCAACAAAGAAATGATTGTGCGCATGCACAGCAGCAAAGTTTTGCCATTGGATTTTCGTATGAGCTCTGATGTGTGACGTCATGTTGTCTTGACAACATGCAATATTATAACAATATTGCATGCTCATTCTCCATTGGGAAGTGTGGCGTAATACATGGAGGATAAGCGATATGATAACAATATTGCATGCCATCAATAAACCCACTAGAAGGGAATAGAATACATACATGTTTTTATTCTATGGAAAAAGTGGCCCGTATGTATAATAATTCCCGATATTTCACTACGATGACGTCACTCAAAGTGTTTTCTCGCTGACTAGATGCGCGTTGTCAAAATGGCAAACTGGTTCAAAATTCTTTTCATTAACTTGTATAAACTTCATTTTCGCGCACTTACAGTAATGCTTTTATGGCTGAGGACTACAGTTGACTTGCTAACTTTAGGACTGCAGTTGTCATGAACAGTTTTGCACTCAAGTTTCCATCAATGAAGAGTTTATAACTTCAACGAAACTGTCTTCATGTTAGTTGTAAAACTGTTAATGTTATAGTCAGGCGGCACGGTGGTGTAGTGGTTAGCGCTGTCGCCTCACAGCAAGAAGGTCCGGGTTCGAGCCCCGTGGCCGGCGAGGGCCTTTCTGTGTGGAGTTTGCATGTTCTCCCCGTGTCCGCGTGGGTCTCCTCCAGGTGCTCCGGTTTCCCCCACAGTCCAAAGACATGCAGGTTAGGTTAACTGGTGACTCTAAATTGACCGTAGGTGTGAGTGTGAATGGTTGTCTGTGTCTATGTGTCAGCCCTGTGATGACCTGGCGACTTGTCCAGGGTGTACCCCGCCTTTCGCCCATAGTCAGCTGGGATAGGCTCCAGCTTGCCTGCGACCCTGTAGAAGGATAAAGCGGCTAGAGATAATGAGATGAGATGTTATAGTCATGTTGTCTGTCGTTGCCCAAATGAGGATGGGTTCCCTTTCGAGTCTGGTTCCTCTCGAGGTTTCTTCCTCATGTCGTCTGAGGGAGTTTTTCCTTGCCACCGTCGCCACAGGCTTCCTCATTGGGGATAGATTAGGGATAAAATTAGCTCATGTTTTAAGTCGTTCAAATTCTGTAAAGCTGCTTTGCGACAATGTCTATTGTTAAAAGCGCTATACAAATAAACTTGACTTGACTTGACAACCATGTAATATCCCCTTGAACAAGGTACTTAACCCCCAACTGCTCTGCGTACGATGTATGTTGAATGTTGCTCTGGATAAGAGCATCTGCTAAACATTGGTAATGTAATGCTTTGTACTCAGTTGTCTGGTCAGTGAGCATAATGTTGAATTGAACCTTTTGTACAAAGCAGCTGACATGGTCAAAATCACAAATTTGCTTAAATTTAAATAGTGACCTAGAAATTGTGCAACATCTTAGATATTAAAAAATCAAGATGTTGCACATTTTACTTTTCTTTTTTTGTTTTACATTTTTCAAAATTCTAAAACTTTCAGTTTATTTTCAGTTTTAAATGAAAAAAACAAAACCCTCGATTTTCACTGTGGTCTCAGACCTTTGGATCACACTGTGTATAACTGTGAACACAATCATCTATTGTGTACTTAGCTATTTTATGAAATTTGAACATAGTTCCATATTTCTGCAGTAGTGCCCATTGCCATTCGCCATAAATGTCAAGAACTTCCGTTTTTGACATGTGACATCAGGAAAGGGCTGTCATTGGTTTTATAGTTATTTACGATGGCAGTCTTATTCTCACATTCACATACTTACATTCTGTCAATAATTTTAAGAATGTGATATTTGGTAACATTCTAATAGAAGTGTGGATGACATGAAGACATTTGCATAGTTAAATGTGTGAATATCAGTCAGTTATACCAGCGAACTTCCTGATTTTTTTTGTTTCTTGACCACTGCAAAAGAATTGCAACACCCCTAATACCACACACACACACACACACACACACTTTTTTTCCCCACAAAGGAAAGGAAAGAAGTTGCAATACTGGATATTTGCCATTTATAAGGACGTCTGAGGTGAGGAATTTTGAGACACAGAAGCAGAAAAGAAGAAACAGCATCTCTATTTTCTGCTGTTGTGTTTGATTTTCTAACCAAGGAATTAAGGTAAATGAGGATTTTAGACCTTTTTTTTAATATACAGAAAAATATCAACACCTTTGGTATTCCACTAATAAATACAATACAACTAATATTTTTGTTGCAAGCGTGGAAAGTTCTGGGGAAATTGTCCTTAAGTGTAAGGAAGATAATGTCAAAATTCTACTCAGTTCCTTAATTAAGATTGTCCTCAAGTAAAAGGAAAACCATAGCGACATTTAAATGTACTCAAGTATTAAAAAGTAACAAAATAAATGCTTTTAACTCGTAAAAATTTAAGCAATGTTTTTGTGTGAAAAGTAAATAGTATTAATTATCTGAAACTGAGAAAATGATTTTGATTTTATGGTGAAACTGCACAATTTTGCCTGAAAACATCATTCAGTTTCGATAAGTTTGTTGATGGTTATGTGTAAAATGAACATGAAATCTTTGATAATAAATTAAGCAGGAGTAAAATATTGCAAAAACTAATATTGTGAATGAATGTAGCTGGAATTTGAATTGTTTTCTTTGACGTTTCTAGACACATTATATTAGCTAATTAATGGAAATGATGGAACCTGGCATCACCTGGCAAACTTAGTTAAATATAGCAAGTTAATGTTCATAAATTAGCAAAACATAGAGTGGTGCTTGAAATTTTGTGAGCCCTTTGGAATTTTCTATATTTCTGCATAAATATGACCTAAAACATCATCAGATTTTCACACAGGTCCTAAAAGTAGGTAAAGAGAACCCGGTTAAACAAATGAGACAAAAATATTATACTCTGTCATTTATTTATTGAGGAAAATGATCCAATATTACATGTCTGTGAGTGGCAAAAGTATGTGAACCTTTGCTTTCAGTATCTGGTGTGACCCCCTTGTGCAGCAATAACTGCAACTAAACATTTCCGGTAACTGTTGATCAGTCCTGCACACCGGCTTGGAGGAATTTTAGCCCATCCCTCCGTACAGAACAGCTTCAACTCTGGGATGTTGGTGAGTTTCCTCACATGAACTGCTCGCTTCAGGTCCTTCCACAACATTTCGATTGGATTACGGTCAGGACTTTGATTTGGCCATTCCAAAACATTAACTTTATTCTCCTTTAACCATTATTTGGTAGAACGACTTGTGTGCTTAGGGTCATTGTCTTACTGCATGACCCACCTTCTCTTGAGATTCAGTTCATGGACAGATGTCCTGACATTTTCCTTTAGAATTCGCTGGTATAATTTAGAATTCATTGTTCTATCAATGATGGCAAGCCGTCCTGGCCCAGATGCAGCAAAACAGGCCCAAACCATGATACTACTACCACAATGTTTCACAGATGGGATAAGGTTCTTATGCTGGAATGCAGTGTTTTCCTTTCTCCAAACATAACGCTTCTCATTTAAACCAAAAAGTTCTATTTTGGTCTCATCCATCCAAAAAAACATTTTTCCAGTGGTCTTCTGGCTTGTCCATGTGATCTTTAGCAAACTGCAGTTGAGCAGCAATGTTCTTTTTGGAGAGCAGTGGCTTTCTCCTTGCAACCCTGCCATGCACACCATTGTTGTTCAGTGTTCTCCTGATGGTGGACTCATGAACATTAACATTAGCCAATGTGAGAGAGGCCTTCAGTTGCTTAGAAGTTACCCTGGGGTCCTTTGTGACCTCGCCGACTATTACACGCCTTGCTCTTGGAGTGATCTTTGTTGGTCTACCACTCCTGGGGAGGGTAACAATGGTCTTGAATTTCCTCCATTTGTACACAATCTGTCTGACTGTGGATTGGTGGAGTCCAAACTCTTTAGAGATGGTTTTGTAACCTTTTCCAGCCTGATGAGCATCAAGAACGCTTTTTCTGAAGTCCTCAGAAATCTCCTTTGTTCATGCGATGATACACTTCCACAAGCATGTGTTGTGAAGATCAGACTTTGATAGATCCCTGTTCTTTAAATAAAACAGGGTGGCCACTCACACCTGATTGTCATCCCATTGATTGAAAACACCTGACTCTAATTTCACCTTCAAATTAACTGCTAATCCTAGAGGTTCACATACTTTTGCCACTCACAGATATGTAATATTGGATCATTTTCCTCAATAAATAAATGACCAAGTATAATATTTTTGTCTCATTTGTTTAACTGGGTTCTCTTTATCTACTTTTAGGACTTGTGTGAAAATCTGATTATGTTTTAGGTCATATTTATGCAGAAATATAGAAAATTCTAAACGGTTCACAAACTTTCAAGCACCATTGTACCTTCCAATGCTTTTTCGCTCATCCGGCTGTAGGCCAGGCCAGATGAACTTATGCGATCACGCATCGTCCGTCATCGTCTGTCCACAATTTATAAAAATCGCTACTCCTTCTACAGGAGTGATTAGATTTTGATCAAACTCACAAACAATGTTCCCCAGGTGGGTGTGCATAAAAAGTTGTCAAGATGGTGGCGCTACCGGTCATATTTACTATTTTATGGGTGTCTGAAATTTTTGGGTGACTCGTCACATTAAATGCTACTCTTTGTAAACTGCTGGGATGTTTTCACTGAAACTCACCCAGAAGACTCTAAAGACATGTTCCAACAAGAGTTGTTCACCAGGTGGCGCCACCTGCCATAGATGAGGCTACAGAGGGGTCACATGCAATTTCACGAAAATCTCTACTCCTCTACTCCTCCTACTGCTAGGATGTCTCATCTCATTATCTCTAGCCGCTTTATCCTTCTACAGGGTCGCAGGCAAGCTGGAGCCTATCCCAGCTGACTATGGGCAAAAGGCGGGGTACACCCTGGACAAGTCGCCAGGTCATCACAGGGCTGACACATAGACACAGACAACCATTCACGGTCAATTTAGAGTCACCAGTTAACCTAACCTGCATGTCTTTGGGGGAAACCGGAGCACCCGGAGGAAACCCACGCGGACACGGGGAGAACATGCAAACTCCACACAGAAAGGCCCTCGCCGGCCCCGGGGCTCGAACCCAGGACCTTCTTGCTATGAGGCGACAGCACTAACCACTACACCACCGTGCCGCCCCTGCTAGGATGTTTTCCCTGAAACTCACCCAGAAGACTCTAAAGACAAGAATTGTTCACCAGGTGGCGCCACCTGCCATGGATGCAGGTACACAGGGGTCATATGAAATTTCACAAAAATTGCTACTCCTCTCACAGGATTGATCGGATTTCAAAACCCACACACAACAACAGTGGCTGGTATGAGCTGCAGCCTCACTGGGGCTATTTTTTTAATTAGATGGAGCTCATGCCTTCTAGGTTGGCAGAGGAACTGCCTCATTTTATACAATTCTTTGCTTACTCCAGCATACTCAAACATTTTACTGAGGTAGGGCTGGGACGCTCATCCTCAAGTTCCACACTGCAGTGTCGTGGCTTATTCATATTCAAATGCACATGGATAGATAGAGCTTTATCTACTTTGTGTTGTATGAGGTCAGTGCAGATGACGAATTCGTGTGATTCTTGATCACTGCCTGGATGCTTATAAGTGAAATGTAACTAAAATTCATGATTCTATTGATGTATAGTGTACAGTCATATCTTAGATGAGAGGAGAAGAGCCCTTTGACTACTATGAATCTCTATATTTAAAAAGAATTATGGCATAAAAAGGTCCCCCCCCCCTTTTTATTGGAAATGCAATTCAAGAGAACACGTATTCAAATTCAATCACATGTAAGTAAAGTATAAATACTCCAAAGTAATACTTAAGTATCATAATGAAGTACAATTACTCAAGTATTTTCAACCACTGATGTTTTGACAATGACTATAGTCTAAAGTCCTTTCTGCACCACAGGCACATTGGGCGGCGCCAATCTCCGTTTCTGTAGCCCTCGGCCTCTCACCTATTACATAGCTAGGGTTACAGTGGGGGTCTGGTCCTCTGGTAACCATGAGAGTTTGACTCCCCACTCACATCTGTATTGCAGCATGCCTTGCCAGAAGGTACCATTTTTACG
Organism: Neoarius graeffei; assembly: GCF_027579695.1. Lineage (NCBI taxonomy): Eukaryota > Metazoa > Chordata > Actinopteri > Siluriformes > Ariidae > Neoarius > Neoarius graeffei. The sequence goes on from NC_083589.1 coordinate 48,643,032, forward strand.
ATGGTCTTTGATATGACCTGACCACGAGTAGAACTCACAATCTCACAAACGCTAACCACTAGGCCAACTCGTGATATTGACTATAGTGATGACCTACGGTATAAATCTGTACTAAGAATTGAACACACTTGTCATAAAGTAATTGGTGCATTTTCAGTAATTTCATTCGTTTAATATATAATATCCATCAATCTTAGATTCAATTTGCTACATAAATCTTCCAAATAAACAAATACAATTTATTTCTGATTTCCTTGTTTTACAGGATGCCATCCACCTTCTGGACCATTGCAGTCTCGTCACTGCTTTTAATGGTCAGATCTGCAGTTCTGGTCAATGTAGAGAAAAATGCTCAGCTCTGTTCCTTTAGGAGGGACACTTCCAAGGACCTTACCAACAGCAACTTGAACATGATACCATCAGACTTACCAGATGACACTGAATACTTAGATGTCTCCGGAAACAATATTTCTAGTATCATCCATGATAACCTCTACAGACTCACTCGCCTGTGTTTCCTCAAGATCACGCACTGTGGCCTTCGATTCATCTCCCATGATGCCTTTTATAACAACTCAGAACTCAAGGTTCTCAATATTTCCTACAACCCACTGATTGTGATACCGTACTTGCCTCTGCCACAGCTTAGGATCTTAGATCTTTCCGGCAATGATTACGACAGCTATACTCTTCCAGCTTTTTTCAGTAACTTGACATATCTTACTACCTTTGCAATAGGAAGTCCAAACGTAACATCACTTGAAATAGATGACTTGGCACCACTTCGAAATACAAATTTAAAACAATTCACATTTGGAGGTGGCACTATGATGCAAAAATATGAAACTGGTTCTTTTGCCCAACTTAGATCATTGGAGGAAGTGTCTCTGAGAGTGACATTCTGTCATAATTTTGATATTTTCAAAAGCATGTCGAAGGACCTTGACCAAACACATACAAAGAGAATTAGGCTGATCAAGCTCTTTCCAGATCAGTGTACAATTACAAGTGATCCTTTCGACAGCCTTGAGAAACTCCATGTACTTTCCAACTTAACTATAGTGGATACCTTGATGAACAGCTCTGTCATGGTGAAACTCCTCCAAAATATCTGGAAGTCATCTTTTGAGGAACTTGCATTTCTAAACATAACTTATAATGAAGATACTCCATATGGATTTCAATTCCCCAGTCAGAACCATACACCCAGTTTACAAGCAGTGGTTTTTAATGGTGTGAACCACTATCAGTATCGGTATCCTACTATCAACATGAGCATGGACTTGATTTCTCAACTGACTTACTTGAAGTTCTCTGGTACTGGAATGAATATTCTTCCATGCAATCTCATTTCAGTTATACCATCACTGCAAATTTTGGACCTGTCCAACAACCTTTTGGATGATACAGGATTCTGGTGGTATTTGTGTTCATATGAGGGTGTGTTTCCAGCTTTGAGACGGCTTTCGTTAAACAACAATCGTTTTTCTGACCTGGCATATATTTCTAAGAGGACACATGAAATGAAGGTTTTAACATCCCTCGACTTAAGTTTCAACTCCATTCAGATTGGATCGGATCCATGCTCCTGGCCTTCACACCTCACTGAACTAAATCTCAGCCATAACAACTTGGGCGACGCTATATTTCAATATCTGTCCCCTCATTTCCAAAAGATTGACCTCTCCAAAACAGGCATAAGTGTCATCTCCCAAAACATCCTCTCACAGTTCCCCAGACTCACACATCTCATCCTGAGCTTTAACAGCATACAGTTCATCCCCTCAGATCTCCATGCACCTGCACTGCAAACCCTTTATGTTGATCAGAATGCCATTACGTCCATTGACCAGGCTGCACTGGAGGGCCTCTCCAGCCTGAAGACTTTAAAAGCAGGTAACAATCCATTTATCTGTGATTGTGACTCTTTTTGGTTTGTGACCACATTGAATAAGGCTCTTCTTCCGGACTGGCCATTAGACTACACATGCAGTTCTCCACCATCACTAGCAGGAAAGTACTTAGACTCGTACAAACCGGGAAAACTTCCATGTCTACCAGGACTCCAGGCAGCAGTGGCTCTACCAGTAATTATTACTATTACAGCTGCTTTGGGCATCATTTTCTATGTATGTGATGGTGTCTGGTACACCAAAATGCTCTGGGTATGGATAAGAGTGAAGCGTCGGCGCACCAAACAGGCAGATAAATTGATGAACAGCACCTTTCTTTACCATGCATTCATTTCCTACAGCCAGCACGATTGCACCTGGGTTGACTCTGAACTAGTCCCGACTTTGGAGGGTGCAGGCTTGTCCATCTGCATTCACGAGCGAGACTTTGTACCTGGCCAGTGGATTCTGGACAATATCATTAGTTGTGTGGAAAGCAGCTACAAAACAATCTTTATCCTGTCAAAGCACTTTGTTCAGAGTGAATGGTGCAACTATGAGCTCTTTTTCGCTCAGCACAGAGCGATTAGTGTGAAGGATGACTCATTGGTCTTTATTCTGTTGGAACCCATTCCATCTGACTCTTTACCTAAGAAGTTCTTGAGGCTAAGAACTTTGCTAAGGCAAAAAACCTATCTGGAGTGGCCAAAAGATGAAACCAAAAAAAAAGTTTTTTGGTCTAGTCTCAGGTCCATCCTGCAGACTGCAGACAAAAGTATGGTGATGAAAGAGATTGCTTTTGACATAGCTGAAAATGCTCTTTTATTGAATGCTCAAAAGTAAAATTTCCTACAAACTGCCATTTTACTCAAGTTTACTTTTGTGTCAAGGGTTGCTGCAGGAGAACCAAAATAATAGCAGCATGTACGGTACCTTAGCGTTTTATTCTTCTGATACCACAGTAATTTGTCAGTGATTCATTTTTGTATTAATGAAACAACATATACTTTTTTTCTTTATACTTAAATTTAATGATGCGAACATTGACAAACAAGTTAGTTCCTGTTATCACTTCTCTTATAGCAGCTATAAACAATTGTTCCCTAACCAGCCCCCTTCTCTCTCTCTCTCTCTCTCAGTTAAGAAGACAAAAAAGTATAGCATGTGTAGCAGCTTCTCATGTTATGGAGAAAGTACAGACTTTTCTGTGTCAGAAAACTTAACCTGTTCATGCAGCGCGTCTTCCAAACAAGTCTCTGTGTTAGTTGTGAGAGAAATGATAATACATTCGAATAAGTGCATTAATGTGGGGCGTCGTGGCTCAGGTGGATAAGGCGCCATACCATAAATCCGGGGACCTGGGTTTGATTCCGGCCTGAGGTTATTTCCCAATCCCTCCCCGTCTCTCTCTCCCGCTCATTTCCTGTCTCTACTATACTGTCCTATCCAATAAAGGTGAAAAAAGCCCCCCCCCCCCCCCCCCCAAAAAAAGTGCATTAATGTAAACTTTGCAGCTTGAGCTGCCATGCTAGAAAATCAATCAACACATACATGTCAACCTATATGGAATATCTGTATTTTATACGGATTTGATTCAATAAACGTAGTATACGGGCATACAAATAAAGTTATACGGATTCTTTAAAAACACTTCAATATTTATTTAGAGCTATAATCAATTCCCACGATGATAAAAGAGCGCATAACATTTACAAACGTACTGTACACCAAAGAAAGCACAGCCAGCCAGTAAAGAGTCTTATGAAATCGCGTGTTATCTTGTGGTAGCGAGACTTCGTTCCACTTTTGATCATGCGCACACCGCATTGCGAGAATCCCGCCAACCGGGAAGTATTTTGTTTGAAACGCGTATTTCCACCTGAGCGACTTTCACTAGCAACTGAAAAGATTCTGAATGGGCACTCCGGCAAGATCAACACAGACACTTGCTGTGACATGCAGCCTAGTGAGGTATTGGTGCAGACTGCTAAAAAAAAGCTGTCATGGAGTACAATTCAGAACATTAGAGTGACACTTTGTGTTTTTGTCGAACATTGGAGCTTTGTATTCATTCTGAAGGTTTATTGTTATTAATATTGAATAAAAAGTAACTTGGATATATCATTGTTAATTATCATTCAAATTTTAGGTAAATTATTTTAATTTGCATCTTATACGGATTTTATAAGGGAAATACGGATTTTGGAGGTTGGTTATACAGGTTTGATTGACCAAAGGTTGACATGTATGTCAACACCTTCTGACCAGTTGGAATTGAGAATTCAACAGTACTGTGGTATAAGTAGGTTTAAAGCAGTGACACAAAACACTGCCTTGAATGTTGTATGACTTATTTTTACATCCTGTTTTTTGGCAATGGCTGCCTGAGGACACAAATTACCTCAACTATATGAATAATGCTCATTTTCTGTGTGAAACTGACATACAAGTGAATGGTGTGTGTGTGCGTGTGATACTATCTCCACCTGCTGTTAAAGTAGCATTTGCTTTAAATTTTAGTGTACACTATGCATCGTTATTTTATTTTATTTGATTTTATATTCATACTGGTATATCATGCACTCCCTTACAGATGGAGACTTGGATGATGACATGGGTTTTTGGTATTGTTCTTATTCAAAAATCTGCAATCCCTTTATTCATTTGAATGTCCCATGTGGGTTTCCATTTTGTAGTAGGACATACATCAATGACAGCCTGATCACTAAAACAAACAATCTGCAACAATGCACCAACATCCAAGGCCATAGATTATAAATTGTAAAATGAAAATATTGGAAATATTTTGTCAAAGTAGTTATATTTTTAATTTTTTCGACCGAGCCATTCCATTTTCGTTTGGTTATTCCATCGTAATGGATCAGAACCAGCCTCAGCCGTCTCGTGGGTGACCAAATGGACAGAAAACATCAGGAATATTGTGTTCAAAATTGTGGCCTTTTTATTCATGAGTTTCTTTTTCTTTTTGTAAAGGCTGGGTGAGTGCACATGCAGAGAGCTAGCATTGGAGTAATCATGTGCTTTCAAAAAGCAGTAGCTTGTATGTAAACAAAAACAAGAATTGGATTCTGGGAAAAGTGACCTGGCCTCTTTAATTTGGCCAAAAACAGTGCTTAAAATCAAACAAAACCCAAAAAATAAACTCTTTTATACTGACAGATAATATCTATACACGACTTGTCCAAGTGTTCACTTGTTCATATTTGTACCTGTATACTGTTTACAGTTTATCTTTTAAAAGAAAAACAATGTCACTGGGCGTTGCCATTTTACTCTCTCCAAGGGTCAAAGATCATGCTCCGAGTACAAATTATGTGAGAGAATCAAAGATTGTGATGTCACATATATGCCATATGACTTAATGGATCTAGTGGATACACCGCTTCTAAATAACAACCCTAAAGATGCCAGAGTGTCAGGCGTTTGGCTGTAAAAATAAGCCTGATCACTGAAGCATAGTGCAATAGATTTAGCAATGCAAAATAATAATAATACATTAATGGCATTTAGTAGATACTGTTATCCAGAGCAACATACCCAGCACAGCCTGGGGAGCAGTTGGGGGTTAGGTGCCTTGCCCAAGGGTACTTCAGCCATTCCTGCTGGTTCAGTGACTCAAACCAGTGACCTTTTGGTCCCAAAGCTGCTTCTCTAACCATGAGGCCATGGCTTATAATAATAATAATAATCTCATCTCATCTCATTATCTCTAGCCGCTTTATCCTGTTCTACAGGGTCGCAGGCAAGCTGGAGCCTATCCCAGCTGACTACGGGCGAAAGGCGGGGTACACCCTGGACAAGTCGCCAGGTCATCACAGGGCTGACACATAGACACAGACAACCATTCACACTCACATTCACACCTACGGTCAATTTAGAGTCACCAGTTAACCTAACCTGCATGTCTTTGGACTGTGGGGGAAACCGGAGCACCCGGAGGAAACCCACACGGACACGGGGAGAACATGCAAACTCCGCACAGAAAGGCCCTCGCTGGCCACGGGGCTCGAACCTGGACCTTCTTGCTGTGAGGCGGCAGCGCTAACCACTACACCACCGTGCCATCCATAATAATAATAATAATCAACTGTAGGCAAATAGCCATACACAGGACACTGTACTTTTACTAAATGGAAGTAAAAATGTGTCATACTATGTGTCACAACCAGGTAGTGGGTGATAGTGACAAACTTTACATGAGGGCCAAAATAAATAGTCCGGTCATTTTAATGTTCAGATAACTTTTTAAAAAAACTGAGAAATCCACAGAGGTGGACAGTAACGAAGTACATTTACTTGAGTACTGTACTTAAGTACACTTTTTGAGTATCTGTACTTTAGTTGAGTATTTTTTTTTAAACTTATGACTAACTTCACTACATTTGAAAGGCAAATATCGTACTTTTCACTCCACTACATTTCTATCAAGGTCCTCGTTACTCATTACTATGAAGTGGCTTTGAAAGTAGATTTTTTCCCCTTTTTTTCCTAAAATGTGATTGTTTTTTTCGCAGGTGACACTGAGACAGTCTATCAGTAATCACTAGGGTCATGTCCATAGACTGTATAAAATCAAGTTCAATGATTTTCTCAGTAGCATTATTTGAACACTACCAGCACCATGTTTCACAGATGGGATAAGGTTCTTATGCTGGAATGCAGTGTTTTCCTTTCTCCAAACATAACGCTTCTCATTTAAACCAAAAAGTTCTATTTTGGTCTCATCCATCCACAAAACATTTTTCCAATAGCCTTCTGGCTTGTCCATGTGATCTTTAGCAAACTGCAGTTGAGCAGCAATGTTCTTTTTGGAGAGCAGTGGCTTTCTCCTTGCAACCCTGCCATGCACACCATTGTTGTTCAGTGTTCTCCTGATGATGGACTCATGAACATTAGCCAATGTGAGGGAGGCCTTCAGTTGCTTAGAAGTTACCCTGGGGTCCTTTGTGACCTCGCTGACTATTACACGCCTTGCTCTTGGAGTGATCTTTGTTACCACTCCTGGGGAGGGTAACAATGGTCTTGAATTTCCTCCATTTGTACACAATCTGTCTGACTGTGAATTAGTGGAGTCCAAACTCTTTAGAAATGGTTTTGTAACCTTTTCCAGCCTGATGAGCATCAGCAACGCTTTTTCTGAGGTCCTCAGAAATCTCCTTTGTTCCTGCCATGATACACTTCCACAAACGTGTTGTGAAGATCAGACTTTGATAGATTCCTGTTCTTTAAATAAAACAGGGTGCCCACTCACACCTGATTGTCATCCCATTGATTGAAAACACCTGACTCTAATTTCACCTTCAAATTAACTGCAAATCCTAGAGGTTCACATACTTTTGCCACTCACAGATATGTAATATTGGATCATTTTCCTCAATAAATAAATGATCCAAGTATAATATTTTTGTCTCATTTGTTTAACTGGGTTCTCTTTATTTACTTTTAGGACTTGTGTGAAAATCTGATGATGTTTTAGGTCATATTAATGCAGAAACAATATAGAAAATTCTAAAGGGCTCACAAACTTTCAAGCACCACTGTAAGTATTTTGATTTTGATTTGATTTTATTCGATCATAATGTAAAATGAAGTACAAAATACATTAAAATCAGGATTACACAAGAAAGCGCAAGCACTTATTTCCATTGTGGTCCCATTAAAACACGTAAAACAGCAATAACAACGTTATGATTTGACTTAATATTGACTCACTGTACTATGTAAATGGTGAAAATAATAATAATAATAATAATAATAACAACAACCACAATAATAATAATAATAATAATAATAATAATAATAATAATAAATTGACTTAAATTGACTAGACTAGTAGACAATGAAAATGCATTGTATAGACTAGACTAGAATTTGATTATAAAATTTGATTTCAAAAAGTATAAATAGTACCTATGGATAACAATTATAAAGTAAAATGTTGTATATATTGATAATAAATATTAAATGATGATTAAATGATGATAAAGATAATATAATAGCAAATAATAATAACATTAAGGAAAAAAACAGCAAAAACATAATGAAAATAAAAATAATCTGACTGACAGCAGACAATAAACAAAAAATAAAGTAATATGAATGAGAATAAAAAAGTATAAAGTAATATGAATAATAATTTTAATAACAAACGTTTTTATAGATAGAAATATGATAATAAGATCAACCAAACAACAGTAAAAAAAGGGGAAAAGCTATACAGACAACAGAACAGTAATAAGAATTTTGACTAGAGAAAAAAAAATTAGTAAAATAAAAAGGTATTATTTTCTTGCTGTCTAAGACCATTAAAAAGGTGATTCTTCACTGACAGTTTGAAACTGGACTTGTTCTGAATACTTTTAATATTGTTGGGGAGTTGATTCCAAATTTTGATTGCTGAGTAATAAAATGATGTTTTTTCAAATTATTTTACATGCAGGGGTGGCACGGTGGTGTAGTGGTTAGCGCTGTCGCCTCACAGCAAGAAGGTCCTGGGTTCGAGCCCCGGGGCCGGCGAGGGCCTTTCTGTGTGGAGTTTGTATGTTCTCCCCGTGTCCGCGTGGGTTTCCCCCACAGTCCAAAGACATGCAGGTTAGGTTAACTGGTGACTCTAAATTGACCGTAGGTGTGAGTGTGAATGGTTGTCTGTGTCTATGTGTCAGCCCTGTGATGACCTGGCGACTTGTCCAGGGTGTACCCTGCCTTTCGCCTGTAGTCAGCTGGGATAGGCTCCAGCTTGCCTGCGACCCTGTAGAAGGATAAAGCGGCTAGAGATAATGAGATGAGATGAGATTTTACGTGTGGAACGTACAGAGCATTGTTACTGGATCTGGTATTGATATTGTGAACCTGGTTAATATTGATAAAATTATCATTGAGATAGTCTGGTGCCTGATGATGGATGATGCTATAGACCATATTTAACTTTAGTTGATGGACTCTTAGCTCAACTGGCAGCATACGGACCTGTTCAAATTCCTGTGCCCCAATATGGGTTCTGGCTGGTGCATTCAAAAGATACCGAATGATTTTGTTCTGGGTACACTGAAGTTGGGTACTTTTGTCCATCTCTGCAAATCCGACAAATCTGAGTGGGCCTAAAAATGTCCAGAAGTTTAAACATAAACATGGTGTCAACTTACAAATAAATCAGTTACTCGGTGACTATGGTCACAATAGATAAGGTTCTACTTTGGTCATGTGTCGTTCGCGAACGAGTCGATTCTTTGAGTCGATTCATTTCCCTGAGCCGTTTTATTGCATTCAACTTTTCCGTGAACAATATCACAAAAAAAAAATTCTTCCATGGAAACCTTTTCAGCATCGAAACGTGGGTCTGACTCGGTTGTGCTGACTCAGTGTAGTCTACTGGTTCTGCTCTTTGTCATCATGCCATATCATGTGGACTGGAATCGATGATTCATCAATGTCTAAACGAATTCTATTCATAATTCTATGTAAATAGAAGGTATGACAAATAATGTTCATCAGTGGGCAGAGTAAACATTCAGTAAAGAGTGAAAAATACAACGAGTCGTTTGGGAGCCGACTCTTATGATTCAGCAGAAACGGATGCTCTTACTACATTTCCCATGAAGCCTCTGACTTGACGCATGCGCAGTAAGTTGTAACTCGTTCCCCCGCACCCCCCTCCCATTTCACGTAAGATGGAGGTTTGAAGGTGCAGCCGCTGTACATGGTTATAGAGGCTATCAGAAGGTCTTGGTGTTTTCATTTAACTCAGAGAGCGCAGAAGTAATCCCCAAAAAGAGTCCGTGGTCCCAGTGTCCTAAAATTCCGGAGTTCAGAAAGATTCCTTAGATCACCTTCCCAACTGCTGTGAATAAATCTTGAGAAGAACAATTTTAGACAGGGTGAGTATCCCTAAAGCTAGCTGCGTTAGCTAGCAGACTGTGCTCGCCATGAACCGTAGACAGACAGACAGACAGATAGATAGAGAGAGGAACGACAAAAGTTTTGGTGTACACTTTTGTGGAAGAGTTTGTCGTGAAACAAACGCCCTACTCGTTCTTGTGTGATTACCTGAGTGTTGTTTTATTGGAAATAAACCTGGTGTGTTTTTCAGAGGTATGTATTCGGGCTTTATACCGGAACAGTACAGGCCTCTCTCGATGCTACAATTGCTAAATTATCGACGATAAATTAGAGTTAAACACTGCTTCGACCCTAGTCTTGTTTCTAGTTTTCGTGTCTCTCTTTTTTCCCCCCTGTATATATTTAAAAATATTTTTTATTTTTGCTATGTAGACGTGTACTTCGCGGTATTGCTGTCCTGTCAACAAACTAGCTTGCAGGCTAACTGTCAGCTGCTACACCCATGTCAGTCAGTTAGCGTTAGCGTTAGCAAACTCGTAAGTAGACGTGAACGGTTTGTTAGAGCAACACAAAATATCGGTCCTTATCATAGTTATACATCCAAACTCTCTGTAAAAGATTTCGTGTGTCAAATAATTGAAGAATATTTTGTGAAAGCTGACTTCGAGTCCTTGTAATAGCTAGCTAGCTTGTTGCTAGCTTGGCAAGCTAACCTCCCTCCACCCAGTCATAACTGTAATGGTAACTACTATACTGCACTTCTTTGCTTCAGTAAAATTAGAAAGGAGATTAATGTTTGTTTGTTTGTTTGTTTGTTTAATGAGTGGGTTAATAGTGAATTGCCTTTGAGCTGCTGTGTTTAGCCAGTTGTCAGTGTGCCTGTCATGTTATCCTTTACATGGGAGTCCAGACAGGAAATGTCATTTTTATTTAAATTCAGAATTTTTAAATGCACAGTCAGTCAAGGACACGAATTAATTTAAAGTCAGCTCTGTGCAGTCTCTTCAGACCAAGACTGTCTGTCTGGGTTTGATCAGACCGTCTGTCTGCTTAGGACAACTTTTTTTTTTCTATTTTAATTGCTTTTCTTTTTGCAGATTGACCCTGCATCTGAATTTGTGGTTTTGATGTTTAGTTTAGTTTATCATCTGAAACCATATTTACATTCTGATTTTTGCACGCTGTAAAATAATTTCTTGGTCATGAGTTGAGATTGGTGGTCTTAGAACATATGGCTTGGTGTCTCTGTGACCAGACAGCCGGTGAGAATGTTGAGAAGGCCGTGTCAGAAAATTGATTAAAACATGCATGCTTTGGAAAACTTTTTTTTTTAAAAATACGTTGATGTAATTTGAGGACGTACTGCGCCTTTCAAAGTGGATTGTTACCTTCCTAGTCTAACGGCCGTAGAAAGAAAATAGTCTGAGAGAACAGGCCGGTTATAAAAGTGCATGCTTCTTATGCAGACTCTTCTCTCGATCTCTGTTTATTATTTTTTTTAATTCTTTTTTTCTTTATGACATCACTACTCATTAACATATGATATGACCACACAAAGCAATCTGAATCAAGAAGCAGTCTTCTGCCTCATTCTTCAGCAAATAATTCCTGGAAAGAACAAATGTGTGTCGGTGAGAGTGCAAGTGTGCTGTTCCAGGGTTCACAAAACAAAACGTGAGTCTGCATATTCCTCCAAAGTGTCCAGTGAGCTTAGCCCTTGCAAATCCGGACAGAGGGTGTAAATCTTGCGCCGGGCCATACCCATGTCCACAGCACGTCTCTAAAGTGAACAGCCTCTGTCATCTTGGCTGTAGAGCTGGTTTGGTGTTTGCACGTTTTCTGATGTTCCTCTTCTGATTGGGGTCGTCCATGTTAAGGCTGTAATCCTGGCGTAGAAGCTTTTATACTTGCCTTTGAGTTTAGCTACAGTTTCACATGTTGGCAGAGAGGGTGTAGAAGACAGTTCTCATTTAAAGATGTTGGCTGATCAGAGTGAAGCGTATATGACGTATTGATGATCTTTAAAAGCACGGCCACAAAATCAGGTTGTCTTATCCTGTAGGTTGTTCACACCATGCTAAAATGGCATGAGGAAACAAGAACTAAGACAATTTTTTTTTTCTCAATTATAAAACTTTTTACAGAAACATCTCGGGAATAATATAAAATAATTGAAAACTGTATGTCTCCTTTAATAGTCCGAGTGAGACTGGTGCTACACCACTCATCTAAAATCGAAAAGGAGGATGGTTATAGGATTACACGCAACTCGCAGGACAACTACAAATACGTAGTTTTCACTGACGTCACGGCATTCCTGGGAACGCCCTCCAGCCGCCATCTTGTGGGTCAAACAAAACGGACCATCGCCATTACCGGCTACGTTATCTCGGACGAATTTATGAAGTTATATAGCTAGTCAGTTTTCTAAAATAAAGATCAATATTGGCAAAATCAAGCAAACAGAAGTACATAGATACATTAGACGACATCTCACGACAACGGTATGCAGCTAAACTGGCCTTGATTGGGGGAATTGACCCCTACGAAGTGGACAAAGATGCATTTTCAAGTGACTATGCAGGGCTGCCAAAGCCTGAAACTGCCAAAGCCTGCTCCAAAGCCTGAAACTGACTTCATCAAACTTTAAAGGCTGTCTGATATATACAACTTTATATATTCTAGCATTAAATAGACTGTTGAATGTTATGCAACCGTAATAAGTTGATTAAACACAAATCAAATCATACAGAATAGACCTAAAATGTTTTTCAAAAATGACCCTTGCGTGAGTGAAGTGACAAGTGTCAAATAGAAACATGACAAACGAGCGATATTAAGTGTACATTACAATGTAAACGTACACTCAGCGGTTCCAGTTAGGCATTCTCCAGAGATTGTTTACACGATGTTTTGGTTTCCAAAAACAAACTTAAACACAATTGTTTATTTAAACAACTTACCACTTATAAAATGATCAGAGCAGACTTTGCTGTGTCTGGAAGGCTGATGATCCTTGCGGTTGATTCTCGCAAGCCATAGATTTCTCCTTTGTATGCTGAGTTTCTTTGTTTGCTCGCCTTCGTGCTCCCGTACAGTGGGAATTCCATAAAAGCTCCTCTTGACATCATCTGACCTATTACGACAGCCGTGAATACAACAGGTGTGCACCATTGCTAGCTTTAAATAGCCTGCTTGGGTTCTTTTGAAGACTTTGTACTTGCGCGTTACAATGTGTGCTCAGTGACCCGTACGGTAAGCTTGACCCACAAGATGGCCGCCACTAGGGAATCCCCAACTCTGTGACGTCATGTGCAAACTATGTATACAGTAGAGCTTTAAAAGAAGAGCAGTTTGGAGTAGCAAAGAGAGTGTCTCTCTAAACAGAGATATAGCATGAAAGCAGAGGTGGACAAAGTACCCAACTTCATTACTTGAGTCAAAGTACAGATCCCACTGGTCAAATATTACTCCGATACAAGTGAAAGTTGTCCAGTCAAATTTTTACTTAAGTCAAGGGACTGAAGTACTTGCTTTTAAAAACGCTTAAGTATTAAAAGTACATTTTCTGTCAACGCATTGTTGTATTATTGCCACAACTCTTACAAAACCGAATGCCGTTACCAAAGACAGAAATGTGAATTCACAAAATGAACGCATGCTGTGCCATCATGGTGGTTTAACATTAAGCTAGCTAGTCAGTGAAACTCCACCTGACACGCTAGCAAACTCTTTTCAAACTCAAAATCATATTGGGTAGCTAACGCTACTAGAAAATAAAGACTTCTACATTGTTAAAACAAATTTCTGAAAGGACTTCTGATAAGTTAACGTTATTCATGTTAGCATAACTCCATTTTTACATGCTAACTGAGTGTCCAAGTTAACTAGCTATGTGTCAACGTTAGCGGTGGGCAAGGCTGCAGGAAATCCATAGAGTGTCATGTGACTACCCAGACTGCATAGCTATTGCAACGTTATCGCTAGCTCTAAAAGCACAGACAATTTCGTTGCAAGCTTTCTCTTGGAATAAAACGTTTACATACCTCAATGTGCTTCCGCAGCTCGGATGGCGAGTTTTTGTAGGCTGTGATGTGGTTCGTTTTTGGCAAACATTTAAAATGAAACAAATCTTTAATCTTTTCAGAAAACTGAAACATGGGTTCTAGGAATGGCCATGAGTGCGTGCATTCCCCAGAAGAACCGCCTCTTTCCATTCTGCCATCAACTGATCGTGTTAAATAACACTGCTGAAAAATCATTGATCTTGATTTTATACAGTCTATGGACATGACGTGACCCTAATGATTACTGATAAGCTGTCTCAGTGTCACCCGGGGAAAACCAATCACGTTTTAGAAAATAAAAAAACATCCACTTTCAAAGCCACTTCATAATAACGAGGACCTTGATAGAAATGTAGTGGAGTAAAAAGTACGATATTTGCCTTTCAAATGTAGTGAAGTTAGTCATAAGTTTCCAAAAAAAATAATACTCAAGTAAAGTATAGATACTCAGTGTACTTAAGTACAGGACTCAAGTAAATGCACTTCGTTACTGTCCACCTCTGCATGGAAGTAATAAGAGGGTGAATTACACCTTTCAGGTGTGTAGCTAGTTAATTAGTCTGCAAGCGCTCTGAGTTTATTTGCTGTTATGACAAGGTGAAATTTTGTTTGTCAGTTGATGAGCTACAAACCTGCGCTATGTCGCTGCACACCCAGTTGTAGTATCCGTGATTGTATAATCTAACTTGAACACATTATCGCACAGTGTTATAGAATACTTACTGTGATCCTCTTGTACAGTGTGTTAAAGAGGAACTGAAGGCAAATTTTTATTCTCAGTTCTATTTATCTCATTTTGTTAAATATAGGAATCAATTTTTGATCGCTATTTTGTCGCTGCTATAGCAAGTTATGAGTGTTTGAAATATGCTATGTAATATATCAGTCCGTATGTCAAACCGACGGCCGTAAACAAGATTCGTTGAGACCTGTGCGAGACATCGTAGGACGGAAGTAAAACGTACAGCAGAAATCAAAATGACCAACATCTGCCAACGTTGTCAAAAGACGCGCTCGCCCTCTTTCGAATGCTGACGTAATCAAGCCGGACGTTTTGCTTCTTTTGATAGCAATCAGGAAAGATTGAAAAAAGTAGGCAGTAATTGTCATTTAAACTCATTTTTGTGCAATATTTCGTTTGGAAAACAGTTTTCAAAATGTCGCTTCACGTTTTGAAGTCTCGCACAAGTCTCATGAAGATCGCGCAGATAAGCGACGCCTGCCGTGGACCAAACGAACTCAATTCAACATGGCTAAAAACCGAATAGGCCGATAAGTATAATATTTAATTGCAGTTAGTTGTCAATACAAGTCTTGGTATAAGGTTACTAAAACCGAAAATGTAATTGAATAACACGTTAATTAAGAAATAAAGCAAGTTTAAAAATGACTTGAGTTCTCCTTTTAAAGACTGCTGTAATTGCACAGTGTAAAACCAGTTTTTGGGAACTGTGGAACTAAAGTTCAGTGGCGGGGTCTGAAATATGTTCTTAAAATCTCACTACTACAACATTCGTCTGAAAGCCACTAATAGGAGAATGGCAAAGGGTTGCGCAGAACATGCTGGATGGTGCCAACTGCAGTATTAGAAATGGTGAAATGTTTGGGGGGGGGGGGGGGGACATGCCAGTGGGCATAAAAATAACGTTATTTCTTTGAAGAATGTTTGTTTAGGCGAGTCCAATAATGTTTTTTTTTTGTACATACTGATTACCAGATCATGCTGATTGATGGATTACAAGCCTAATGTAGTGATTTTCTTAAAATACAAGTCTGTTATTGGAGGATCTTCATTGTATGATCTATCATGGAGGACACGGGTTATTGCATATTCGGGCAAGATTTTTTTGGGGAACTTTCTTGTATAGTGTGACAGAATAATGCTAAAAGATCAGTCTAAACTCTGCTTAATGCCTGTCTCACACGTTGGCATTTCAGCCTTGCGCATGTACGGCGTATCAGGATATGTGGCAGTAAGAAAGGAACGTCACAGCATCACCAGCTTGCGTAGCTAATACTCTAGGATGCGTAACACGATCTCCTTGTACACCAGAGTGCGGCATTTTTTTTTTTTAAAGATTTTTTTTGGGGCTTTTTTCACCTTTATTGGATAGGACAGTGTAGAGACAGGAAATGAGCGGGAGAGAGAGACGGGGAGGGATCGGGAAATGACCTCAGGTCGGAATCGAACCCGGGTCCCCGGATTTATGGTATGGCGCCTTATCCACCTGAGCCACGACACCCCCCAGTGCGGCATATTTTTAAGTCCGTTCTTAAAAATCCGTAGCACATATGTAGCAGCTTTGATGCATCACACATGCGTCACGTGTACGCCGTAAAAATGAAAGCTACGCAGCGGGAACGTTGCTCGAACACCTGTTACGCTGTGCGAACGCTTTAGTTGACATGCGACTTAACTGTGGCATGCACTGTAAATAAAAAGGGCTTAGACATGTCTTCTTTAAATTTTGTAAAGCAAACGAGCGACCCTTACTGTGACCAGCTGCTCTCCGAGCTTTAAGTCCAGTGAAGCTGTTTAATTCATCATATAGCCAGTCTTAATAAGGCGTGTGCGAGGAAGGAGTTTTTGTCGAACATTTTTTGGATTTTACATGAATACTAGGTAGGAACCCATCATTTTGAGCACACTCGCCAAGAAGAGCGAGTCTGGGGTGATCTTTACTCGCCATTAGGTTTCACAACTCGCGTTTAGTGAATGGCGGTTGCACTGTAAATAAAAAAAGGGCTTAGACATGTCTTATTTAAATACTAGGGCTGTAACAATATGCGTATCGAAATCGAAATCGCGATACGCAGAGCCATGATCCGTATCGCGATACAAGAAGGCAGAATCGCGGTACACCCTTTCAAACTTCTCCTCAGCCCAAAAACAGAGGCGCTTCCAAACTTCAATTTATGAATACTTTACTTCTTATTTAAATTACATTTTAAACTTACTTAAATTACTTTTATTTTTTTTATATCTATTAGTAAGTCGTGTTTTCGCCGACCTGCGACAATCTTCTGCGAGTCACGCAACGTCCACACTCGCCACTGGCAGAGCGTTCATTTCTTTTAAGCGGTCGCCATTCTGGTTGCGACGCGGGGAGCGAATCTGTAAACAAGCAGCTCATTGGCTGGCTAGGTGTGCCACAAGCCAATCACAATCACTTGACCGGAAAGGCATGCAGTGTTGCCAGATTGGGCAGGTTTAGGTGCTTTTTGGCTGGTTTTGAATATATTTTGGGGTGGAAAACGTTAGCAATATCTGGCAACACTGAAGGCATGTCTGCTTGGGCGGAAGCCTTCTGCGGCAGTTACATTTTGACACGCGAGCAATGTTTCACCATAAAAATTCCGTAATTTCCATCTGTTTTCCGCGATCACAGAAAATCATTGGCCCTATGAGAGTGAGACAGTGAGAGAGCCACCCCCCCCAAAAAAAAATCTTAACGGATTTACACGATTTGGAAAAATGACTTTTTCAGAACCGAGAAAAACAGAGCTTCCGGCTCAACAGTATTATTTTGAGAAATAAAACAATCTTTGGATATACATTTGTTCATTTTTGCATACATATTACTCATTCTCTGCAGTGGTCTGAATTATTTGTTATTAAATAGTTAATGTACGTAAGTAAATGTTAATAAGTCAAATTTACTACTTTAAAAAAACATTTAAAAAAAAATCGTGGCCGTATCGAATCGTGGGTCAAAAATCGCGATACGAAACGAATCGAATCGTGAGTTGGGTGTATCGTTACAGCCCTATTAAATACCCCTAAATATAACACTTAGAAGACATGTCTTGTGTGTACTGATAGACGCTGGTGTCTTTATAATAGACACGCATGTTTTCTTGCATCCTCCGTATACACCCATGTCTTTCTAGAAGACACTGAAGTATTATTTAAATACCCTGGTGTTTCATGTCAATACCCTAGACATGTTGGGGGGTTAAAAACAGTGTACAAAGCATTGCCGATACGCCTCAGGTACGCAGCAGGAACGTCACACGTAAGAACGAAACGCCACGCCAACGAAAGCAATGAAATAGTTACGTCGCAGCAACGCATCATACACCACACATGCGCCTCAATACACCATAACTTTGTCCCTTGAACCCCGGAAACATCACACATACACCGTGTACGTCACAGGACTTCAATTTTGGACAAAATACTCCTCATTCCTTGGCGTTTGAACCCCACGCTGCTTACGTGGCAAGATACGAGGCAGTGTGACACAGGTTTAAGTGTGAATGGAGCATAGATACTCATAAGAACGCCTGTTTGTCAATTAAAAAGTTGTCATTTCTCCCAAAAAAAATTTAAAAACTGACGGGTGACTGTTCATTTTCTGTCTGTTCTGGACGTGCAGCTGTGATTTCGGCAGCTGAATTGAGATGTTCTTATGCAAGCAGCATGGAAGTTTTTTGTGTGGGCGTGTTAGCTCACATACTCATTGACAGTAGCATCTATCAGCTTGTACTCCAAACCGAATCTGTGTGTTAAAATTATAAATGTACATATGTGCAAGAACCTTGTTAAAGCAGATGTGATCAGCAAGCAGCTCTCGGAGAGAGAAGTCTGCTGATGGGGAAGTATTCTAACAGTAGTCCGATTTAGATTTCTTTACATCTTTGCTCTTCTTTTCATAATGTCCTCAGTAAAGTACATCCTGTGGTGGATATATATATTTTGATTTTTACTGCTGATGAGTGGTTTGCATCTTGTGGTATGGCGTCTGCTCTCGAAACGTTCTTCAAATGATTGAGGATGATGATGATGATACCCTTGCCTTGTAGAGGTTGTTGTTTTTGGGTTTCTCTTCACACCTCTCACAATGTTTATCAACTGCTGCTGTTTTCCTGTTTCATATCTGGTTTTTAGTACACCAGTGTTTTTTCTTCTTTCAGGAAATTCCAAATTGTTCAGGTCTTTTCTCCCATACACAGCTTTCTGGTCTTCATGTTGACTTATCCTTTTAAACAACAAATGCAGTCTTCACAGGTGAAACCCAGGCCAAAAAAACCAAGAGTAGGCATTCAGAGTTAGTAATTGTTTAACCGATTATACCTGGGCAAGAAGAAACACTGGTCAGTCACATGTTCCAGTATATTTTTTTGGGCACTTGAAAAATGGGTGGGTTCAAACAAAAGGTGCCACGTTCTCAGTCTTTGAACACATCTAGATGTAAATATGAGGAACTGAAAGCTGAAATTCTGATGCGTCATCTCATTCATGTTTTGATGTCGAACCCAAATAGCTTCAGTCTGTAGCAGAAACAAAAGAATTGGCCTTGCTGTTCTGTTCGTGGCGATAGAATAGGGTGGACAAATGATAAATTCCTCAGGTGAATGAAAGCTCCCAGTCCAATGTTTTAAGGCCAATTTATGCTGACAACCCAGTCCTCACAGACAGTGTCGCAGATAGCGTCTGTGTAGCCCCCCCCACCTTCGCAGACACTCTGCGCGCACCTCCCGAAAATTGTGACCACCGCAGAAGCGTCGCAGACAAGAGGGCTCTGATTGGTCCACTCTACATCCGCTGTACACGCACTTCCGCTTCCCTGCTTTCCCGGTTTGGTTTGTTTTCACGACCGGCATTTTTAAAAACACGAGCGAAGATGGAGCAGCATGAAGAGCGGTTGATTGAGGAAGTACGTACATCTATACGACTCCAGTTCTAGTCATTATAAAAAAAAAGTTCTAGTCATTATAAGTAACCGGAGGATAAACACTCCACTAACCACACCCACCGACTACTCCTAGCGACTTCGCGCCCCCTTGCGTTGTGCCGGTGAATAACATCGCGCATGCCTATACTCCCCGCTCAACAAGAAATTACAACTGTCTGCGAAAAGCTATCTGCGAAAGCCTTGTCGCAAGAGCATGCAGAGGCCTTTAGTCACCATGCTAAAAATGGCAGTTAACATGATGTAATGACATGAGTAGGAGTTTAATGCAGATCACGCACAACAATAGCACAACGCTCCATTAAAGATAAATATTCATGTCTGGCGAACATCGTTATATTTTCCTGACACGTTTAACTGCATGGTTACTTCATGTTGTGCTAGCAGGAGAGTTACGTGCTTGCTTTGCTCGGTATTTTTTAATTTTATTTTTCCTCAGTTTCGTCAGAATCCACTCTAGTTACATCATCAATGTGCTTAGTTTAAGTTTAGAGAGAGAACATTTTCTTTGGGGGAAATCAGTAATGAGTAGTTTTAGTTCCCCTCTTTGTTCTTGAACCTGCTTGTCTACTGAGCAACTATGAATAAGCAAAAAAACCTAATAGCCTGTCGATAAAATCTGCTCGGCAAGGATGCTATTTTGTCCACTGTTTGTTGTATTGCTAGTCGTGCACCCAAAATGAGAATATATCTGAAGACCCTCAAAGGAAAAAGGTGCAGGATCTCAATTACTGATCTAACCAGTTTATGCTGTAACTGTATGAAGTTGAGACTTGATAAGAGAGCATATTTAAAAAGGAAAAAAAAAAGCATTTTCTGTCTTAGTTTTCCTAAATTTCCACATAGTGTAATAGCGATCAAACCAGACTGTTATAGTAACTTGCATGTTACATAAGTCTTGCGTATGTGATGTGTCACTTCCTGTTTTGTTTACACATGAAGAAGAAAATAAGTTGTTGTAGAGACTGGTGTGATTTTGTCTGCGTAGGTTTTATTTCCATTCTGCATTCATACTCTTAGGTTTATTTATTTATTTATTTATTTATTTATTTATTTATTTTAATCACTTGCTTGTTTGTCTGGGTTTGAGGCTTTGACAGATTTTGGAAGTAGCACATTAGATATATCTGCTTTCCAGAAACGTACACAGTTAATGCCAAATCTTATTTCAAGTCTCATTCCATTCTGTCTTTGTGCTCCACGTGAGCTACTCGGTATGACACCATTACTGAGGAAGGCTGTTTTGTGCCTGATGACACACTGCTCGAATTGAAATGAAACGAGACTTCTTACTTGGTATTTGCATGCAATCAAGAAGCAGAGGTGAGAAGAAAGACTTAGAGGTCGACCGATATGGGCTTTTCTAAAGCCGATGCCGATACCGATATTTAGAGGTCAGAGTCAGCCGATGGCCGATATGAGCTGCCGATTTTTTTTTTTTTTTAGGGCCGATATGCTATCGTATTGTCCTTAATTGGCATGCTAAAATATCATACTCGTAAGAGGACGCACAACACTTATAAACTTAACATGATTTATTGAAAATTGAACACACTGAAAAAATCAACATATGAAATAAATATAAAATAAATAAATACCAGTTAAGTCAAAGGCTACTAATGAAATACTACTGAACTCTGAGTCTGAAATATTCAATGTATAATCAACATAAAAATAAATATGAAATAAAAATATATTAGTGCTGCAAACACACTAGTAACACAGGACGTACTAGCAACATAAAAAAATAGTTAAACTTGAAGCACACTGTAATGTTTACATTACGAATTTCACAGTATTTAACAGTTTGGCATGTTTTACTCTTCTCAATACTGCCAGTCCAAGAAATGCAGGTTGTCATGCAGGAAACACAACTGTTGGGCATGTTCGCCTTTGAGGCTGCTCCTCTTGTCGTCATAAATGTTCCCAATCTCACTAAACACCCTCTCGCTGGGAACTGAGGAAGGGGGTGGACAAAGGAATAATATATAGTATAAATATGTATTATATAAAAATGACTGTACTCATCACAATAAGAATTAACAAATAAATGACTTAAACGTATTAAAATGAATAATCAATAGACCAACAGAGTGCAAGAAGACTTCCATGATGTGACAACTTCAGATAGTTACTTAAAAACGGCAAAATACATGTTCAAGTTACACAGTTTTACTGTGGAACTTCCACGCCTTGAACTTTCACACGTTTCCGTTTCAACAATATAAAACTCCGTCTCCCAGCATGCTGTGCAGGAAACCGGAAATAGGAACTGCAGAGGTCTAGCATCGGTCTCTGGTTCACAATCAAATCAAACATGTATACATCGCGAAAACGAATGGACATGGGATGGCGATGTTATAATACGTTCACAGGTTAGTTTTGCATCCTCTTTTTGTTAACTTTTCACTTAGATTGTCCGTTACTACAGTTTAGATCGGAACATAGCGTTAAGGGGGCTTACATAGTCGACGCATTCCCGACGCACTCGCGGCCACAAGGCTACGCATCGCAACGTTTCGTTTCGAGAGGAATTCTACAACCCCGATGCAGTTGAAATGCTATTCGTTTTTCCTTTCGCTAAATGAAGCAACACATCACAGATTACAACTATCATGAGAGCAAATATACGACTTTAGGACATTGAAATGTCAGAATTGAAGCCTTACCTGTAGGCTATCTCTGCTGACTCCTGAAACATTTGTTGGCTTGGGTCTTTTGCACGCCGCGTTCTACGCAGCTGTCGTGCCTGACTTTAAATCGGCGCGACCAAATAAGAAAATTGGCCGATGCCGATTCATTAAAAAATGGCAAAAATCGGCCGATTAAATCGGCCGGCCGATAGATCGGTCGACCTCTAAGAGAGACCTCCTCAGTTTCATTACAGCATCACTTAAATTGGGACACCTTCTTCAGGAACACCATACTGCAGGGAAGGACTGAGCTTCAATTAATCATAGCATGGTTTCCACAAGATATCGGAAACATTTATATTGATATTTTGGTTCATGCCAATGTTCACATAATTGCTGCAGATTTATCAGCTGCACATTCATGCTGCAAATCTCCTGTCTTATCACATCCCAAAGGTGCTCGATTGCATTCAGATCAGGTGACTGGGGAGGACACTGAAGTACACGGCACTTTTTATCGTGTTTGACTTGTCGCTAGAAGTAGACATTATATCCATGGATTATTGCCTCGCCCGGGACGGAGTCCACCAGGGGGCGTGGTATTGTTTTCAGTTGGGTTTCTTTGTTTTTTTTTTTTGTTAATGATATTACGGAAAAATGGCTGGATCGATCTTCATGAAACTTTCAGGATAGATGGGCATTGGTCTCAAATAGGACCTCTGACATTTTGAGGGTCATCCAGTCAAGGTCACCAAAAAGGTCAAAATCATTTTTGTTGTGGCTACTGCCTCATATACAGGCGCTAGCCATGACGTCATCGTGCTGTAAGAGTGTAACGATCGCGCACTGCGCATGCGCATGTTCCAATTAAAATGGCTGGTGAGTGGATACAATTTAGTTCACCATTCGAAATAAATGGACTAGACCAGGGGTTTTCAAAGTGTGGGAGAGTCAGCCCCCCCTCGGAGAGCAAATAAACAACAGCGCCCCCCCCTTACAATTTTTGTTGTTGCTATACTTAATGTTCCATTCGTATTTTTAAAAAAATGGTTGTTGTACACATTATTTTTTTCTTTTTCACATTTTAAACATCTGTGCGGGCGGCACGGTGGTGTAGTGGTTAGCGCTGTCGCCTCACAGCAAGAAGGTCCTGGGTTCGAGCCCCGGGGCCGGTGAGGGCCTTTCTGTGTGGAGTTTGCATGTTCTCCCCGTGTCCGTGTGGGTTTCCTCCGGGTGCTCCGGTTTCCCCCACAGTCCAAAGACATGCAGGTTAGGTTAACTGGTGACTCTAAATTGACCGTAGGTGTGAATGTGAATGGTTGTCTGTGTCTATGTGTCAGCCCTGTGATGACCTGGCGACTTGTCCAGGGTGTACCCCGCCTTTCGCCCGTAGTCAGCTGGGATAGGTTCCAGCTTGCCTGCGACCCTGTAGAACAGGATAAAGCGGCTAGAGATAATGAGATGAGATGAAACATCTGTGCTTTTTAAAACATCTTGTTTTACACATTTTAAACATCCCATAGCATCGTTAGGTAGCACCTCTTGGCAGACAACACACTGTGGCAGTGGAGCATCTTCAGATCCAGTCCATGAAAATCCAAACTTTAAATAATCGTGGTCATACTTCCTTCTTTTTCCAGTCCCCCAGGATTCCGCGGGCCTTTTTTGTGATTGTTGCTGGCTAAAATGTCTGATGTTGCGGGGGGTTTTCCAAAAAAATTGTGATGAAAGTTGCGGTGTGTTTTAGGTTTTTATTGCGATTACATTGTGGGAGGAAGTGAAAGTTGCGAGAAATTGTTGCGATTTTCTCTTTTTGTGATTAAAATTGAGTGATATGTTAAATATTAAGTTATTACTGAAAAACTATTGATTAAAAAAACAAAGAGAAATGGTCCTATAAACAACTTTACCAATATAAAAGATTACCAGGACTACAAAAATGCAGAAAAATAGGCTTTACTTATCCAAATGCACCTGTTGGTTCAAAAGTTAAAGTGCAGAGAACCTCACAGCACAACATGAAGTTACCTTAAATTATAATATAAATGCCTCAGCTTTCATGTAAGAAAAAAAACTATTAATACTAGTAGTGTGTGCAGGCAGTCTCTCCTGAAGACTAAATTAAACAATAATTATAAACTAATAAAATAAATGGCTCAGGCTTCAGAGAAGAAAAAAAACAATTTGAACAGAATCTCACAGTATGATGCTGAAGCTGCCTAAACAATGGAAAATAAAATACCATTTTGGCAAAAATGTTGGCATTCATTAACTTCTTGTATTAAGTAAAAAAAAAATAATAAAGTGCACACAGTCCTTCACTGTAAACATAACACACTTCAGTGTTGCCAGATACTGCTGACGTTTTCCAGTCCAAAATATGTTCAAAACCCGCCAAAATACACTTGAAATCGTCCAATCTGGCAACACGACGTGCATGCTGCTTCTCTTGAACACACGGAAGTAAGGCGGAAGGTAGTTTGTCGACGTCACCTCAAGACGACGCCAACGATTGGTCAAATTTGCGGGAAAGTTGCGGTGATTGGATATAATTGCAACACCGCCCTGAATTCGCGGGGATTGGTTGAATTTGCGCTGAAGTTGCAAATTGCAACATGCTGGAGGCTCTGTTTTTTTGCTTGGCCCAGACTTTGTCTCCTCACTCACTGTAGCTTTAGGTACTAAAAAACGATCCATTTTGTCTCTCACGTTGCGCCCCCCCTGAAGAACTCTGGCGCCCCCCAGGGGGGGCGCGCCCCACACTTTGAAAAGCCCTGGACTAGACTAAAGAAATCACTTTCAGACATGTTTATGCTTATTACAGAGGGAAAGTGCGTTCCACTGAGCTCTAGCGTCGGGCCATTTCCGGGAAATAAGAGTTTCGGTCATGGCGACGGCGTGTGTATGTCAGCCTTGGCGCAGAGGTTTCAGTTTTGAAAACTGTAAGAGTAGAATAATATAAAGTACAGAAACTTCGTATATTTTACTTCTGTGATTGTTC
Source organism: Neoarius graeffei (assembly GCF_027579695.1). NCBI lineage: Eukaryota > Metazoa > Chordata > Actinopteri > Siluriformes > Ariidae > Neoarius > Neoarius graeffei. The sequence goes on from NC_083589.1 coordinate 48,668,178, forward strand.
ATTTTTGTATTACGCTTCATTTTTGTGGCTACTGCCTCATAGAGTAAATATATATGCTATGTTTACTGTATGGACATGGTATCAGAAAACAATTTTTGTTTATAAGCAGTAGCCACATGTACCTGTAGGGTACCTATTTTTTTCGCGATGTCTGCCTTCATATTAATCATAAGTGCTACCGGGTGAGGTTTGTTTTGCCTGGCAACACTTGTTATAACATGGATGAATTGATGCCTTAAATGGATACACATGCTTCAGGTAGACTGTGGCGTTCAATCTATGCAAGTATCTAAGGGCCCATTGTGTGGCCCAAGAAAATATTCCCCAAATCATTCTGCCACCAGCAGCATGATCTGTTGACACAAGGGAGGTTGCATCCATGGATTCATGCTCTTGATGCCAAATGACACTCCCTACCAGTTCAGATAAGATGACATTTTTTTCCAATCTTCAGCTTTCTAGTTTGAGTCTGTGCCTGTGTTGTGGTGATCTGCTGCTGTAACCGATTCATCTCAAGGTTTGTAGTGTTGTGCGTTCCGAGATTCTTTTCTGCATACTGCGGTTTTAGAGTGACTACTTGAGCCGCCTTCCTGTCAGATCAAACAAATCTGCCCACTCTCCTCTGATCCCTCTCATCAACAAGGCTTTCTGACAGCAGAGCTACTGCACTCTGGATGTTTTATGTTTTTCTTACCATGCCATGTTCCCTGATATCATGTTTTCTCCATTCTGACGTGAACATTAACTAAGGCTCTTGACCTATACCTGCATGATGGGGCGGCACAGCGGTGTAGTGGTTTGCACTGTCGCCTCACAGCAGGAAGGTTCCGGGTTCGAGCCCAGCGGCCGGCGAGGGCCTTTCTGTGTGGAGTTTGCATGTTCTCCCCGTGTCTGCGTGGGTTTCCTCCGGGTGCTCTGGTTTCCCCCCACAGTCCAAAGACATGCGGTTAGGTTAACATGGGGTGGCCTTGAGCACGGCACTTAACCTCCACCTGCTCCCCGGGCGCTGTAGCATAGCTGCCCACTGTATGTTTGTGTGCTCATTGCTCACGTTTGTGCACGTGTTCACTGTTTCAGATGCATTAAACGCAGAGAGGAATTTCACTGTGCTTGAGTGCATGTTTGAAAGTTGTTGTTGTTTACGCCTTGTGCTGCTGCCGCATTATTTGACTGACTGGACGAATGAGCAGGTGTAGCAGTATTCCTAATATGTTTATCCACTTGGATCATGAACAACAAAAAAAAAATCAGGCGTGGAGTCAGCAGTGATGGGTCAGTGTGCTGTGAAATGTGAGCGCATATATATATATATATATATATATATATATATATATATATAAAAAATTCCTGTTTGATGATGTGAATCTCACGTTGCACAGTGGTTTGTTCTCGGAGTTTTTTTTTTTTTTTCCCCCCTTGGCTAATGAAATGTTCTCTCATGCATGCATTCCAGATAACAGAAGAATGTGCTTCCTCTCAGTTTACACAACGCAAAGGCTTATCAGAAGCTGTATCTGTGGGAAAGTGTTTTCATTGTGACTGCCCACTTTGGATAAAAGGTAATTTCATACTGATCCTGATTCGGGAGCGTGTGAATAAATATAAGGACATGCTTTAATGGAATTATAGGACATGAGATGCAGGAAATGCTAAATATTACAAAAATGTTTGATAATGTGTACCGTTTATTTCGTTGTAACCTTGCGTAAATAATGTTGAGGAAATGTGTTTGTTCACTGTAATAGACATCACTTGTACTTATTTAGAGGGAGGAAGGAAAAGATCAGTAATGGTTTTGATTCATGTATGTGCACTTTGGAAAAGATGCACATTCCATAGTCAGGTAAAACCCAACATCGAAGTGTTGGGCCACCGTGAGCCTCTAGAACGTATTTGGCGCAACTTGGCACAGGTTCTCCAGAGCTGTACTGGAAAGATGAACATGGTCTCCGTTTATCATGAACAATGTCGCTCAAATCACCCAGCTTCAGCTGGCTTGAGATCTCGTGACTGTGAAGGCCTTGGTACAGGTTTTACATCATCCTCATTCTGTTCAGTGAGCCCTCATACCCTGTGGATGGAGACAGTCATTTTGAAAGACTCCACTCCAATCAGGATAGGAATTTGGATCGATTTGTAATGAGCCTTCCCTCTAAGGGGACAAATGGACCCTAACTGTGCTAGCAAAATGCCTCTGACAGCATAACAGCCACCAATTTGTCTTTAATTTGTCATGCAGTTGTACAAAAGTATGCTGCACTCAGTTCAGTTTGTGCTTTGCCTTCAAAATGGCCCAGTTTGCGCTTGGCTTTAAAATGCGTCTCGGGCTATCGGATCACAAGTGGACAGTCAGGGGCTTCAAAGTTTGGGAGAATAGAAGGGTACAAATAATTTACAGCAGGGTGCAAAATGGTAAAATGTCTGCCAGCGGCAGACATAAGCCCTGTCCACACGGCAACGGATTCAGGTGACTCAGATACAATTGTTTATCGTTTAGGCCTGGCGTCCACACGGCACCGGCGTTTTGGGTGCCCAAAACGCAATCTTTTTGAGAACGGGTTCCAGAGTGGAAAGATCTGGCAACGTTGCCGTTGCGAAGTCGTCTGGATGAGTAGAACGGATTTGTTTACGATGATGTCACAACCACATGTTGTGCTTCACGCCAGGTAGAAGTGTAACGAACTCGATGCGAGTTGTCAACAAATCCTATAACTTGGTTCATGAAACGCGCTTACAAAATATTTTCACTGTGAATATTTATTGTGTAATGGTACAAAGTGAGAGAGAGAGAGAGAGAGAGAGAGACTCTGCCCCTAGGGCAGAGTCAATCCCGCCAGCAAAAATAGGGAAAAAAAAAAAGGAGCGATCTCACCTCTTCAGATGTGGGTTTAAGTCCTATAATACATTCCTCAAAAAGGGCGTAGAAGAAATTAATCCATCAACATGTATCATTCAATTTATTCCAGACCATTAAAGACGCCGCCTTCCGCATAGAATCATACGTCATCCTCGCCGCCATATTGGATAGGTCAAAGCGGAGAATAAAGATTCATGTGCTGCGTTTAACTGTACCAACAGGTTTACCGTCCAAACAAGATCACATGGGATTACCTTTCACAGGTGAGAAACAACAAATTAATCCATCAACATGTATCATTCAATTTATTCCAGACCATTAAAGACGCCGCCTTCCGCGTAGAATCATACGTCATCCTCGCCGCCATTTTGGAGAGGTCAAAGCGGAGAATAAAGATTAGCTGCGTTTAACTGTACCAACAGGTTTGCCGTCCAAACGAGATCACATGGGATTACCTTTCACAGGTGAGACTGGAAAAATACTTTTCATTGTATTTGGTCATTATAATGTAATTTTTACAAACAGATTTTCCTGACTTTGTGGCTAATATGAAGTCTCGCGCATAATAGTTTATGCGCATGCGTCCTTACTACTTCTATTGTTCTGGTGTCTCCGAAGGGACCGTCTTGCAGCGCCCCTAGAGGTGTGGCATGTGTATTGCATCGTTTTCAGCAAGCGTTGCGTTGCCATATGGACCTGATATTTTACTGATTGTTGCCCATTTGGACGCGATATATTTTTAAATAACATCTCGTTGCCGTTGTCGTGTGGATGTAGCCATAATGCACGCAAAGTGTGCAGGGGGGGTTTCAAAGGGGGGGTGCGCACCATACCTCAGTCATTTTTATCAAATTTCAGAAATATTTGCAAACAAACACGTAAAAAGTAGTCCAACTGAAATCCATATATGGATGATATAATAATTTTAAGTCTGATGTGCACTTTGACTAAGCTAAGGTGACAAGTTTCTCCAGATTCTCTAATACTGTTGAAGAATATGGTGAAATCTTGAATACAGATGAAGAACAAAACAACTTCAATTATAATCAAAATGTTTATTTTTTGGCAGTCAATAAACTGTTACATAAAATGCAGCTACATGTACTTCATCGGCTGACTTCGTTATTAAAAAACAGCAGCTAGCAGCACTCATTGACAGTCTCAGCATTTCTATTGAAAATAACTTTGTCCAAATCTCATCAACCTAATCATGTTTGTTATTTAACAAAATGAAAAGAGTCACTGCCTTCAAAATAAACAGCAAATGATGACAAAATGTAAAGTTAAAACAAAAAATAAACAATTACTTTATTTTTCAACAGTTTTTCCTTTTGTTTTTCTACAAAATAAATGTTTCCTCTTGGAATATGACGTTTCATTGTGTGTGTACATACCAAAATAAATCAAAGAAAGTAAGATTATATGATATAAAAATATTTCTTGAATTTACATATACATGTAGGGGCCTACTGAATAGAAATTATATAAATCTAGTTATTTAGTGCGGGTTAGGCACAACAAATATTGTGTGTGTGTGTATATATATATATATATATATATATATGAGAGAGAGAGATGCAAGTACGAATTTTTCATGGGGCGGGATGGTTTGGAACAGGTCATCTAAAATTGGGATAACATTTACCCGGGACGGGTATTTGAGGCGGGTCGTCTAGCTTAAGCTTGATTAGCGTTGTTACGCACACTTTTTTTTTTTTTTCGAGCAGCTGTCAAATGCAGAGTCAACTTTACGATCTGCGATTATAATGTCTTAAGCAAGGCTGAGAAACGATGGACTAAGACGTATTTATTTTTCTATATCAACACAATGACAGAATAAATTTGCGTTCAAAACGTACTTACCTTTCCCTCTAGACCTTTTTAACCACGCATCCAGCATGGAGCCGCTTGCAACTCTCTTCATCGCCATTTGTGAGTCACATGATTGTATGAACCATTCACAGTCCATGGAACACTCTAAGCCAATCAGAGTACGGCTTACATATGGCACAAGGGGCAGTAATGGCTGCACTCATGTCGAGGGTGTAAACAAAGTTGACGCGGCAACGGTCATACATGACGTAGTGGATGTAATTTACGTTCAACTTTTTTTTTTTGCCGTCAGAAATATTTAATATTAAATTTTGTGACTCGACTGACAATAGCCGGCGGCATAACAAGCCACAGACGGCGATTTGTTGCCGGTGACCGGCTACTTTTGAGACCGCTGACAGTGCTAAAGACAAATGGAAACGACCACCAGGACGCATTCAAGATGCGTTCACTCAAACCACTTGCACGCATTTGTGTAAAAGCTAATGCGTCCCCGGTAAGGACGTAACAGGAAAATGTCATTAACGCAGGTCGTGGTGGTTGTTTTGGTGAGAGCGGGCCAATGTTTGAAAAAATGGACAGGAGCGCTGATGTACATGGTTGGAATGCAAGAAAATAATGAAGGTACATTGCAGATTTGAGCCTTTTAACATAACCGCCCAGGGCTCAACGTTAAAGTGCATATCACGGGTAAATTCAGGAGTAAGATCAGTGTAATTCTCCTATTTTATATTAAACTTTGGTCAAATATCTGTCCCATTTTTGCATTTTGTGCAATTTTTTCACCTTGCGCAATACCAGAATTTCAGTTGAAATCAAGCCATTTGAGGCGAATTGGTCCGCCTCTGAAAAAACTTGGCATTTGGATTTCCTGGGAAACATTGATTTTTGTGACATCGCGTGCGGGACGCCTCCCTCTGAAATCCTACGTCAGCACTAGTTTGTTTATGAGAAAACGACCTGGTGGTTTTCTGCAAATTTCTTCAACATTATCACGTAATTATTAAAACGGTTAACAGATGTATCGTAAGAGGGCGTAGCAACAGCAGTCTTGATGGGATTAGTACTCATCGTTTCCCACATTGCGCTCAGGTGACAATTCCATATTTCAATGCAAAATCGCGAGCTGCTAAACTTGGTCTACACAGGCTGTGCACTGAAACCGTGCAAAGCTCGCGCAGCCTGCTGGCGCTTCCGCAGGTGACGTCACGAATCTGGCTCCAGACTCCCTTGGGATTTTTTCCAGATGCGTTTTGTTTTATTTTTTTCTGCTGTAGACAGATGGCCTTGTGCAAAATTACCCTTCTGGATGAGTGTGTAAAGGGACATACTTTCATATAAAAAAAAACAAAAACAAATTGGTCCAGGAAATGCGCTTTAACTTTTTAGTCCAGTCGGACAAACGGCAACATTTTTCACTTGTCCTGACCATAACCTTTTTATTCTTATATATTTACTAGTTCAGTGAAAGGAAAGCGAGTTAACAAAGTTTATCAAAAAGCAGTAAAAGTTATGATCATTATGCTTTTAATGGTTTTATAATTTTCCAATAAAACTCACTTTAACAATAAACAAAAACTATCCAGTGCCCCATTATGGTGCATGTTGTAACCCAGGGCTCGAAATTTGTGGTGGTCCGGTCACCTGAGGCAACTTAATTTCTCATTTGGCGGGTAATTCCTGTCACTAGGCAGCCCGGCTGGCTAGTTGAAAATAAAAAATATATATGAAGCGAAGATTCAGACTAGGGCTGTGCGATATATCAAATATACTCGATATATCTCTGAAAATTCTGTGTGAGATGCATATAATTATTATATCGTAACTATCGAGTATTTTATGGTCATCTGCCGACTTGTTGCGTTTGTTTAAAACCTTTTCCGGTGGTTTTCTCCCTGTCCCTCAGGCAGTAACGTGAGAGGCTACCTAAGGGTAAAAAAAACCCAGTAACGTCACACACTCGCCAGCCGAGCCTGGGTGACGTCTCGGTGCTGAAAGGAACTTGCGGGAAGATTTCCTAGTTTCGATTTACAGCGCTGACTCCGTTCGTGCAATCGCTGGTGTTGCATAGGCTACCGTGTAAGCCCTGTCAATTTCGGCGACAAATTAAAAATGGAAGCGGACGAATTGGTTCCTAAAAGAACTATTAAGGGGTCAGTCAACTGGGAATTTTTTTTTTTTTGGATATTGCGAGGAGGGGGGCGGCACGGTGGTGTAGTGGTTAGCGCTGTTGCCTCACAGCAAGAAGGTCCTGGGTTCGAGCCCCGTGGCCGGCGAGGGCCTTTCTGTGTGGAGTTTGCATGTTCTCCCCGTGTCCGCGTGGGTTTCCTCCGGGTGCTCCGGTTTCCCCCACAGTCCAAAGATATGCAGGTTAGGTTAACTGGTGACTCTAAATTGAGCGTAGGTGTGAATGTGAGTGTGAATGGTTGTCTGTGTCTATGTGTCAGCCCTGTGATGACCTGGCGACTTGTCCAGGGTGTACCCCGCCTTTCGCCCGTAGTCAGCTGGGATAGGCTCCAGCTTGCCTGCGACCCTGTGGAAGGATGGAGCGGCTAGAGATAATGAGATGAGATGAGATTGCGAGGAGGACGTGGACCAGCAAATGCCAATTTGTAAAGTGTGCAAAAAAAACCAGTATCAAAATACTCGGGTCTTGAAATAAATGCACATTAGTCATGAACAATGGTAACTGCTCTTTTGTGTTATTTTTGACAGAAGTAAAATTCATACATGAACAAATTTTGGCGAGTTGATTTTCTCTTTCGATTACGTTCATTATGTCTTAAATATAGTTAGTTTTTTTTTTTTTTCTTTTTTATCAGACATCTAATTTTTGGGTTTGTTTACCTGACATGTTTCGACGTACAACTTCCGTCTTCCTCAGAGTGTCACCGGATGTTATTGGTGACGCATCTTTTATCAACTGCTGTTTCTGAAGGCGTGGCCTTCCTGTCTGGTTTGACAGGTCGGTCACGCCTTATACTGTCTGTTCGTCCCCTGCAAGATGTCACTCCAGGTATGGGAGAGCATGTATGCTCCCTCATCCCGGTTGATGGTCCTCGGGCTTCGCTTACGGATCTCCATGGCCTCCCTGATCCAGCGCTGATGTTTATTATCTTCTGTGCGGATGACTCTGGCATTCCCCCAGTCCATAATGTGATTTTCCCTTTTGCAATGTTCTGTTATAGCTGACTTATAATTTTCCTGTTGTGCCTTTTCTTTTATTGTTCGGGTTTGTCTTGTAGCTGTCTCCTTTTCACACTCTTTCTTATGTTCATTTTTTTCTTGTGTTGAAACTCCTTCCTGTCTCTCCAATATAAGTTTTATTGCATAATTGACATGGAATCTCATATATGGTGTTGCATCTGTTGTCCAAAACACAGAAGAAAGAGAAAAAACAAACTAACAAACAAGAACACAGGGGAGTAGTTACATTACCATACATCAGAGGAATAATGGTACGCATTCAAAGAGCAATGAGGAAACACAACATTAACACACCTGTCAAACCATACACAACACTCCGTCAGATCCTGGTTCATCCCAAAGACAGAATACATCCGGACAACAGATGCAACACCATATATGAGATTCCATGTCAATTATGCAATAAAACTTACATTGGGGAGACAGGAAGGAGTTTCAACACAAGAAAAAATGAACATAAGAAAGAGTGTGAAAAGGAGACAGCTACAAGACAAACCCGAACAATAAAAGAAAAGGCACAACAGGAAAATTATAAGTCAGCCATAACAGATCATTGCAAAAGGGAAAATCACATTATGGACTGGGGGAATGCCAGAGTCATCCGCACAGAAGATAACAAACATCAGCGCTGGATCAGGGAGGCCATGGAGATCCGTAAGCGAAGCCCGAGGACCATCAACCGGGATGAGGGAGCATACATGCTCTCCCATACCTGGAGTGACATCTTGCAGGGGACGAACAGACAGTATAAGGCGTGACCGACCTGTCAAACCAGACAGGAAGGCCACGCCTTCAGAAACAGCAGCTGATAAAAGATGCGTCACCAATAACATCCGGTGACACTGAGGAAGACGGAAGTTGTACGTCGAAACATGTCAGGTAAACAAACCCAAAAATTAGATGTCTGATAAAAAAGAAAAAAAAAACAAAAACTAACGAGTTGATTTTCTGTTTGGCTAGTTACTTTGGAAGGTAACTAGTCCGGCTGGCTGGTGGAAAAAAATATATGAATTTCGAGCCCTGTAACCCATTACCTGATATGCAATTTTAAGTTAGGCTACATCCACACGGCAACAAGATTTTTTTTTTTTTTAGCAGGTAAAAAAAACATCGCGTCCACATGGGCAACGGATCAGTAAAATATCAGGTACATATGGCAACGCAACGCTTGCTGAAAACGATGCAATACACATGCCACACCTCTGCGTGCACTGTAAGAGGGTCCCATCGGAGACACCAGAACAATAGAAGTAGGAGGACGCATGCGCATAAACCCCTTCTTCTAGTCATGTGAGGCCATTATTAAAAAATGTTCTGTTTCCGGTCCACCGGCCGGGTGAGTGCCGTTTGTGCGGGTGAAATTTTTTTTTTTTTTTAACGCCAGTTTTTCGACATTTTTTTCGGGTTCATAAATCTAAAATCGAACTTGACATTTCCGCATTCCCAGGGCTTTCCACTAAGGCTCATACTAGCCAGCCATGACAAATAAGTAGCCAGCCAGGGTTAGTAAACACAAAATAAACTCCTGTGCACGCAGTTCCCAGGGTTAAATGTATTTTCCACAGACCATTTATTTATTCACTTTACTCAAATACAAAGTAAAATGGCAGTAAATCTTCTTTCTTTTCTTGCGTATTGCATCATGAGGCGTTCCTGGCTTGTAAATCTCTTATTTTCGGTGCATGACACATTCGCGCAGCTGAGTGCGCGCGCACACCGCATGTCGGGGCGCGGATGAGTTACTCTCCCTTGATCAACGGTTCAGTTTGACATTGTCAGTCCGTTAGATAAACATTTAATTTTATTAAAATCGAAAATTAATATTTAGAGCCTGTGGGCTACAAAAATAGTCATTAAAGTAGCCGGCTGGACTTAATTGTGTGGCCGGCAGCCGGCGCTTGTGGAAAGCCCTGTCGAATCAGCTCTGCGCATGCGCCGTACGGCACAAAAAAATGGCAGCCACCATGAAGGAAGCAGATCCGGAGTTTTCAAACATTTGCTGAAGTGTGAAATCGCAAAATGGTATTCTAGCGAACAACAAAATAGTAAAGATTCAGAAAAACAAATCATTCAGTGATCATTTTAATAGTGTAATTTCATCCGAACTAGGCCTAATGGTCGATTTAGAACTACAAAAAGTCCGTGTGTCGGACATTTTAAGTACCTTTGTAAAAGTTTTGCAAATGTTGCAGTCAGCATTTAAAATGCGAACTTAGTTTTTGTACAAGTTTCAGTTGATTTAACTGTCATTTTATTAAATGTGTCTGCTTTTGTAATAAAAAAAAGTACTGAAAGAAAAAGTAAACACAGCATTGCGATTTCTTATCCATCCATATATAATAAAAAATAAATAAATAGAAAAAATAAATCCCTCCCTCCCGACTGAAATTTTTTTTTGCCCACCCGGTGGACAGGAAACGGATTTTTTTTTAAGGATGGCCTGGTTGCGACGTCATCGTAAACAAATCCGTTCTACTCATCCAGACGACTTCGCAACGGCGCCGTTGCCAGATTTTTCCACTCTGGAAACCATTCTCAAAAAATATCGTTTTGGGACACCCAAAACGCCGGTACCGTGTGGACGCCAGGCCGAAACGATAAACAATTTTATCGGATTCACCTGAATCCGTTGCCGTGTGGGCAGGGCCTTAGACTCACCCAAAAACACTTGCTGTTGGGAAAGTTGGCTATTTTTGAGTGCCCAGTAATTTTGCACTTCTAGCTTCATCTGCTTTTGCATTTTCTCTTCCCACACCACCCTCGGATGCAGCAGATCATCTGACCAGTGACAGTGTGTGCACATATTAGAAATACATTTGGGTGATAATGGGGTGAAGTCGTTCTTATTTACAATCAAACTCCTCACCCGTGTTCCCTGAGGTCTGCTCAGCTGGAAATAGGGTGCTTTTTTTTTTTTTTCTTGGACGGAATGAATCAATAAATAGATAAATACTTTGTCATCAGTATACTAATGATAAATTAGTCAAGCCCTGAGATGACAGTGGAGTAGTAGTACAGTAGGTGGGAACAGCATTCTCAGCCTGAAAGGCCTAGTCTTTCATGGTGAAGAAAAAGTTAGTTATTTATGGGCTGTAATGATATGGTGTAATGTATTGCAATATTTAATACTGCATAAAAAGTCACCATAAAATACTGCTTTTGTTATGTGTAAGAAACAGACAGACTTAATCAACCTTTGCACCTTTCTTTGAAAAAAGTGTCACTTCCTTTTTATCTTGGATCAGGAGGGGTTTGAAAAACACACTTCTAAGCATGCTGCTTTAAGAGTTGATACTAGTGTGGTACCATAGCATGCTAGCATATTAGCTCAGGAAAAGCAGCGATGGCTGCGGTCAGCAGGAACTAGAAAGTTTAACAAAATCTTTCAAGTCTGGCATAAGGAAGCACTTTTCCCAGTACTTTAGTACTGCCATTGCACAGTGAGCGGTGGAACGAAATGCTACACCAGCGCTAATATCAACACATCTGCGCTGAGTCGGATAGTTGAGCGAGAATAAAACACATGGAGAGGTTCAGTATCTTTCCTTGCTGATTTATTCCATGTTAAGGAAGTCACTACGGCGACTGGGAATATTGATTGCAAAATTTTTTTTTTTTTTTTGCACTTCCCTGTATATGTAACGGTTTTCCCTTTTGCTGCTTTGTGCGAATTCTGGCAGTCAATTTATTTTTTTATATTTATTAAATGTTCTTGGGCACGTGAAGGCAAGTTTATCCATCACTAGTCTCAACTCCCTTCATTATTTAATTATTTTATTTGAAAAAGTATGGAGTCTTGTGCACCAGTGCTGTTCTTGACACATGACCAAGGTCAGTAAACTTAATTCCTCTCTACTTGTTGCTTTTATTGTTGACGATGCAGTTAAATCACGTGATTTGATGAATGTTTTGGTTTTGGTTTTGACTGAATTCTGCTCTGCCTTAAACTTTAATTCAGAGGAATTGTCTGTATAAATACATGAGCATATCTGTGGCAAGTTGTTCTTCAGCACTTATGAAAGATTGTCTCAGATGCATTGAATCTTGGGATGTAGAATCATGGACATCTGAAAAAGCCCCCAGCACTGGGCAGCGTTGCTAATTCCATCCAGGCATGTTCTGGCCATGGTGCGTTTGAGCCATTGACTGCCTGGGACCTTGTTGGCTCGAGGAAGTGCTGATGACCCTATATGTAGAGCAGCAGGGTGAGGGGTGGAGCTGCAAATGTCCTGCCCTAGATCTCAATCTTTGCTTTCCTTTTAAAGAGACCAGCGGCGCTGCCACTGGCTTCAACAGCTGGTGTGAGTTGGGCATGGTATTTTTAGCTGCCTTTTCTCTGTCCCGCCTCCACTCATTCTCGCCCTCTTGCTATCCACACTACAGGCACTGTACACTGATTATGGCACAGTGTATTACATGCGGAGGAGGTAATGGCGTGGTCCAAATGTCATGTTGATATGACGGTCAAAGTGACCCAGAGTGCCCATTTATCAGCACTTTGGAAAGACTGTGTCAGAGTGTTCTCATTCATGCAGGATGCAGTCTGGCTAAAGCGCTACACTGGCTTATTTGTGCTCACCATTTTCTGTACTAATTGGTGGCTTTGTTGTCTCTGAGGAATGCAGTTTTTGATATGTGAAATGACTGCAGCCATCAGGAGGGAATGGTGGAGCTTGGCAACAGAAGTGCGGTTAGCCCAAATAAAAACCCGAAGGAAACATTCACTCAATCAGCAATAAGCTGGCTACCGAAAATCTGTCCCCGAAAGACACGGATTGAAAAATAACTCGTAAATGAGGTTCATTAACTACAAAGATTCAATTTTAGGTTCTAGGCAGGAGTTCTGAAAGGTCTAGGACCTAGTCTGGCTAACGCGACTTCAAAGCTCTGCGAGCATTTGGTCTGGCAAAGATATTAAGCCCAACCGTTTCCCAAAGGCGTGGTTGACCCGCCTCCCTGAAATGCCTCAGTTTGCTACTGGTCGGAGCCAGAAAAGGCTGTGACGAAGCTTAAACCAATCACATCACTCTTTCCTCTGACGTATGTGACGCGACGGAAACTGCTTGAGTAACAGGAAGAAAATAAATACCTCCAGGGCTGCTCTTTGCTCCGTTTTCAATGAGAACTTCCCGTTGAATGCTTTCAATACAGCATCTACCGCTGTGTCAAAGGCTTGCCGCTGCTCCATGTTCGTAATGTTTCTAGTGAATGAAGCGCTTCCGGCATAGATTCTGTAAACAATCTATGGCTTCCGGTCGCAGTTCTACTACGTCACTGCCTTGAACACGCCTCTACCCAGGGCCGTTGGAGATGCTCAAAGTTGATTGGCTCCCGATTTTTCGGGAGCTCGGAAGAGCTGGAGATAGCTTGCCTTGCCAGACTAAGCTCGCAACAGGCCCTCGTGTTGCGTCACACTTAGGATGGGTGGGCCCAGGCTATCTAGGACCAGTATTTCTCAAGTTTGTGGTGTCTGAGAAACGCTTTTTATCCCTCACTGGCCGAAAGGCCCGGGGGGGGGCGGAGATTATGTTGTGGCAATGTTTGTCCGTCCGTCCCGGGAAGGGTATTCGCCTTCTGAAATCAACAACTCTCTCAATTTGTGGAGCAATTTCACGAAACCTCACAGGATTCTTTGTTATATGACGTTAATGCGCATATTGCAATTTCGTTCAATTCAGTCGCATTTTACCAGAGTTATGGCCATTGATTACTAAACTTGTACTTTGACAATTTCATGAGGGTGTGCTTGTCTTCTGAAATGAACTCCTCTTACAATTCTTGGAGGAATTTCACGAAACTTAGCAAAAGGCTTTATTATATGTTGGGAATACACACATTGCAATTTGGTTCAATTCAGTCGAATTTTTTCAGAGTTATGGCTCTTGATTACCAAACTTGTACTTTGACAATTTCATGAAATTGTGCTCGTCTTCTGAAATCCACTCCTCTTACAATTTTTGCAGGAATTTTCCGAAACTTGCAAAAGGCTTTGCTGTATGTCTGTAATGCGCATATTACAATTTTGTTTAATTCGGTCACATTTCACCAGAGTTAGGGCTCTTGATTACCAGACTTGTAGTTCAACAATTTCATAAGGATGTATGAAGCACTTGTAGCATAGATATAGTTTCCAGCGGGGGATATTGTGCTCAAATGACAACAAGAGTGCTCTGAGAGAATAGAGGAAGGTCACAGAGCAGTAACCCAGTTTTATATACCAATATTTAACACGCTCAATGCAGTAATGTTTTGCTTTGTTTTTCATACTGGGGGTGGCACGGTGGTGTAGTGGTTAGCACTGTCGCCTCACCGCAAGAAAGTCCTGGGTTCGAGCCCCGTGGCCGGCGAGGGCCTTTCTGTGCGGAGTTTGCATGTTCTCCCCGTGTCCGTGTGGGTTTCCTCCGGGTGCTCCGGTTTCCCCCACAGTCCAAAGACATGCAGGTTAGGTTAACTGGTGACTCTAAATTGACCGTAGGTGTGACTGTGAGTGTGAATGGTTGTTTGTCTTTCTTCTGCCCCTTTTCCACCAAAGCAGTTCCAGGGCTGGTTCGGGGCCAGTGCTTAGTTTAGAACTGGGTTTTCTGTTTCCACTGACAAAGAACTGGCTCTGGGGCCAGAAAAACCGGTTCCAGGCTAGCACCAACTCTCTGCTGGGCCAGAGGAAAGAACCGCTTACGTCAGCGGGGGGGGGGGGAGTTGTTAAGACCAACAACAATAAGACAGCGAAAGATCGCCATTTTTAAGCGACGAGAAGCCGCAGCTGTACAAACGCGAAGTAATTTATTATTGTTGTTGTTGCCGCTGCTGCTTCTTCCGTGTTGTTTTTGCTTTGATATTCGCGCCAAGGTTTATGCAAGCGTTGCGCCGTAACTGACGTATACAGCGACGTAACTGACGTATGCAGCGACGTAATGACGTGGCTCCGCTTAGCCCCGCGAGCTATGGAAAAGCAAACTGGTTCTCAGCTGGCTCGCAAGTTGAACGAGTTGTGAACCAGCACCAGCACTGAACCAGCCCTGGAACTGATTTGGTGGAAAAGGGGTATGTGTCAGCCCTGTGATGACCTGGCGACTTGTCCAGGGTGTACCCCGCCTCTCACCTATAGTCAGCTGGGATAGACTCCAGCTTGCCCGTGACCCTGCATAGGATAAGCGGCTACAGATGATGGATGGATTTTCATAATGAGAAATTATAGTTTCAATATCATATTTTCAAACGATACCTAATCAACACTTCTTTCTCATTTTTGCAACTTGATCAGATCAACCCCTGCTGATAAAAGTGGATTTTCTGTAAACCATTAAAGCAAATATTAACACGAAGGCATGATTATTCTTTGGTATTTTCTGACAACTTATTCCTGCATTAAAGTAAGGTTAATTACACCTCACACAATGAAGTGTTTTTTTTTTTTGTTTTTTTTTTTTGTGTGTGTGTGTCCTTTCTCTTGCATCCCCACTTGGTGTATTACTTGCTTTCTCACATGCAGGTTGCGAAATGAGACACTTAATAATGATCTGTTTATGTCTTGTGTGTGAATGCAAGAAAAGGCCTACTATAGTGATTTACTTTAGACGAGGAAAAACAATTATAGGCCTCATGAGTAAGCAGATCGTAACTGTGCCTGTTCCAAACATAATGCTTTCTATTTGCTTGCAGAAAAGCCCAATTAAAAGCCATTTTAAATCAAAGCCTCCTGTCGTCATAGCATAAGTGCCTTATGTTGATTTGGTTATCTCAATAGTGCTTCCTGTTAAAGTTAATGTCATGCTCCTCATCTCTCCTCTCTCGTTTGTGTTCCTCTCCAGTATCACGCCCAGTCCATCCTCTGCAGTGAAACCACGCGTTCACTTGTCACGTTGCGCCATAGGATGTCCCGTAGCCCTGAGGTGAAAGAGGATCCAATGGAGTGCCCTCTCTGCATGGAACCCCTGGAGATTGATGACGTTAACTTCTTTCCCTGCACCTGCGGCTACCAAATCTGCCGTTTCTGCTGGCACCGCATCCGCACCGATGAAAACGGCCTCTGTCCTGCTTGCAGGAAGGTACTGCTGTGGGTAAACTGGGAGATTTGAGGGCCTTCTCCCAGAGGAATTAAAATTTGGAAGTTTGTTTGCACTACTGAGATTTGTAGTGGGGAGAAATGGCTAATTATGCTGTTCAAATTGGAGGCATGTCACTATGCCGCTAAATTGCTTGTCACTTTTTTTTATATATTTATTTTTACAAGCTATAGCACGTCACTGTGACAAAGTACAGATTTTTATTGAGTCACTTTGAAAAGCCTTAATATTTTCTTAGCTTGATGAACTCCATAAGAGGTTTTCTGTATAGCACTTTGGTTTTTTTTGTTTGTTTTTTTTAGGGAAGAGCTCCATAGGGGTTGATGAAGAAAAGTGTTTTTTGATAGCTGCTGTTCAACATCCCAGCAAGCTTTGAAAGAATAATTTGCACACTGTTGCCTCAGGCGTCTAGTGATTTTCATTATTTCAGTGCTCTGGAGCTCTCTAAGAATAAGTGGCAGGAAAACTGAAGTTCCAACTAGAGCCCTGCACTCCCGTGGGACTCCCGCGGGACCCGACGCAAAGCAGTGCGGCGCGGGACAAATTTTGAAAGCTCATTGCGGGCGGGAGGGGGAGCGCACAATGCGGGAGCGGGCGGGAGAGGTGATAAGCTGCAGTCCCGCTAACTAAAAACGTGTTTAAAATAAAATGTATAAATTAATTTATGTCTATCATATATAATTTGTGCTGGATATTTTATTTGGCATTAATAAAAACATTTTAAGATGTCTAAATTTGCGGATGCGGTCTAATCTCGCGTACGTTTCCGATTCCTTTCCGCTCTTCCGTGTTTGAGATCTCCGATCATGGCAGAAGAGCAGAGCTGCTCTCGTGAAGCTCACAGTGCTTCAGAAGTAAGTGCTGCTTTAAAAAGAGGTACATTTGCGTGTTTGGGAAACGCACCCCTGAACGTGAGCTGTAGATATTTATGCTCAATTCCACTCAAAGTAGGGGGCGGGGCACCATCACGCTGTCTTTAAATTATATTAATTTCTTATAGGCCTACTTGTATTTCCTAGAATGTAAATGTGAGGAGTGACATATAAGCTATGTGCAATGTACAATATTCTTAATATCCACTGTAGATTTTGGTAGGTGTGTTGGGTATCTCTGTAAAGCCTCAGCTGCGCATGCCGCCTGGCAACGCGCACCCTCGCTACGTGCGCTTGGTGAAGGATCGGTCAGTGGAGAGCTCAGCTAAGCTCAGCATGTTTAATTCCCCAAGCCAATGACAAGAACTTTCGTGAGAAATAACGCGAACGTCTGCATCATGCGGGATTTGCAGGCGGGAGCGGGACAAAATATGGCAGGCGCGGGCTAGTCTGGTTAACACCAGACCATATCACAAGTGAAATATGGTCTGGAATCCGCCTATTGAATTTCTCGTAGGGGAGGTGTGGTTTACGATTGTCAACGGCCGTTTATTGGACGTTGCGAATGTCTATCATTTGGCGTATACGTAGCCCATGGCCAATCATGGCAGTTGTACCCGGTGACATAGTTAGAGCGACGAAGAAGACGAAGAGGTTTTTTAAAACAAACTTTCGCTCTAAACTATTCAGAACAGTGTCTAAAGCTTGATCGAAAGTTTGGTTCGTATCGCTCGCCGCCATGTTAAATGTGATCCGTAAACAGTCCCAAATAAACTACAAGCTTCCGTTTGTCGAGTAGTACGCGTCACCGTCTTTCCACCCCTCCCCACTCTCTGATTGGCTCCCTAACTCAGGCGAGCCTTTAGACCAGGGGTGGCCAACCAGTCGGAGCCCAAGAGCCACAATTCTTACTGTGTTACGGCAAAGAGCCACATCGGCACATGAACATGGGCACAAATATTACCCTTCCTTCTGCGCGCGCGGACACACACACACAGCCACATTGATGTCACACTCCAACTTAACTAATGCCCCACACCAACATGATAATGATACATTTACTGCAGTACCAAGACCACAGGCCAGTCATTTTCAACAGTGACGACTGGTGAAGAAAATTGTAGGTGGGGCACAAAGGCAGACATTGTTTACATGTGGGGATTCCCCCCATTGGGGGGGTTCCGGGGGGCCTCCCCAGAAAAATTTTGGATTTCTTAGATGCAATTTCCTGTATTCTAGTGCATTTTGGAGTTA
Source organism: Neoarius graeffei (assembly GCF_027579695.1). Lineage (NCBI taxonomy): Eukaryota > Metazoa > Chordata > Actinopteri > Siluriformes > Ariidae > Neoarius > Neoarius graeffei. The sequence goes on from NC_083589.1 coordinate 48,686,264, forward strand.
CCTGTTTAACATCGAAAATGCAAAAGCCATTTTGATTCAGCTTGAATTCTCAATTGCATGACCTGCACAAGACCTGCATTCAAATAAATAAGTATTCAAATAAATACAGTCAGTCGGAAAATGGAAATTACAAAGTGCTAATTTGATTTCCTCAAACAGTACAAGCTCCATAGGCACTGGGAACAGTGCAAGTGCAAATATAGATAAAATATAATACAATGCTCAAATTTTTGAAAGAAGAACACACACGCACACACAAATTGATAACTGGAAAACAAATGAACAAATACATAATGTATATACACTACATGCCAAAAGTTTGGACACACCTTCTCATTCAATGTGTTCTGTGTTCTCATGACTATTTACACTTACAGTATACTCTACTCTCACTCAAGGCATCAAAACTGAATGAGCACTCACCCACTACTCAGGCTTGCGCGCCCAGCGCGTATTCCAAGCCTCAGCAGCAGGGATGGTATGAAACTCACACACACAGTTAAATCCACAAGAACTCACCCATTACTCAGGCTTGCAGGCCCAGCGCATATCCCAAGCCTTGTGCTTACGAAGTTCAGCTCACTACATGCTAAAATCGACCAGGAGTTTCCAAAAGGGAGTGAAGAGACGCTGAAGATTTGAACCCTTGAAATGCGACAATGACAACTGACATAGAAGGCAGAATGGCTTGCCATAACGTTCAACAAAAAAATATAAATTCTCACACACTGTTAAAAACTACACTACATGGCAAAAGTTTGGACACACCTTCTCATTCAATGTGTTCTGTGTTCTCATGACAATTTACACTTACAGTATACTCTCAGTATATATTCTGTGCTCTACCGTGTGGCGGGACAGTTGGAGGTCCGATGCCATGCGTTTTAGTTGGTCGTTTTCAGGACACAAGATTTCAACAGCGTCAGTTATGCATTTTTTAACGAACTCCCCTTCATTGTATGGCTTTTTAGCCCGAGCAATGTTCCAAGCCAGTTTATATGATGCATGTGTTACTGTCTCTGATTGTTTTGTAATTTTTTTTGAAGAGCTGTACCTGCTTTTGTGATTGACTTTTTAACGTGATTAACTTGTGTTTACGAAGTTCACTCTCTTTCGGAAAGTCCTGGTCGATTTTAGCATGTAGTGAGCTGAAGTGACGCTGAAGATTTGAAGCCTTGAAATGCGACAATGACGACTGACATAGAAGGCAGAATGGCTTGCCATAACGTTCAACGAAAAAATATAAATCCTCCCACTCTGTTAAAAACATCCTGTTTTCATCTTCATATTTTCTTTTTGAAGTGCATTTTTTCCCTGCCATTTTGAGATCTGAAATTTAGCATATCATCTCACGCACCTGCGCATTTGTCATGATGTGAAAATACCGTAATGAAACCAAGCGAAGCACCTTTAATAAAATAACCGTAATTAACTGCAGTGAAGCGAAAACGCACATAAAACCACAAACGAACACCAACTTGGATGTGAAGGTGAGAGCCGCATGACACCAGGCAAAGAGCCGCATGCGGCTCGCGAGCCGCGGGTTGGCCACCTATGCTTTAGACCATAGTTTCCATGCTGTCTTTTCAGATCGGAACGATTGTGCAAAGCAGCATGGGATTTCCCAGGCTAGGCGGGAGCGGGACTGAAAATCATAATTCTTTGTGGGACTGCACAATGCGGGAGCGGGCGGGAGCAGGACTGAAAATTCTGTCCCGCACAGACCTCTAGTTCCAACATTCTCTTTACCACCATCCAGTGATATTAATAAATGACATTCCCAGAGTGTCCACTCACTAAAATCTCACTAGCGTGTACATAAAGCTCTTATAGAGAATAGTATGATATGAACACCAAACAAGGTTTTTGGATGTTGGTCAGGTGATGTAATGATTTTAACCTAACGCACTGCACTCTGAGTGTAATTGTGTTCTCTGTGTTGTAGCCCTATCCAGAAGACCCAGCTGTATACAAACCTCTGTCTCAGGAAGAGCTGCAGAGGATAAAGAACGAGAAGAAGCAGAAGCAGAACGAGCGCAAGCAGAAGATCACAGAGAACCGCAAACACCTGGCCAGTGTGCGCGTCGTCCAGAGGAACCTGGTGTTTGTGGTGGGGCTATCGCAGAGGCTCGCTGACCCAGAGGTGATGACATGCAGTGTGTGTGTGTAATTACCGTATTTTCCGGACTATACGTCGCTCCGGAGTTTAAGTCGCATCAGCCAAAAAATGCATTATGAAGACGAAAAAAACATATATACGTCGCACCGGACGATAAGTCGCACTTTTTTGAAGGGTTATTCTATCCATAGAATCTGTGATTGTATCTGATAAGCGGCGCGTGGTTACTGCGCGACTGCATTGTTTATTTAATAAACGAACAGCTGAGCAGTGATAACGCGCCCTTTGCCCTGTAAGTAGCCTAGTTTGATTATTTTAAATATCTACTACTATCTTTAATACTATCACTATCGTTATTACTAATAGCCTATATTATTATTATTATTATTATTATTATTATTATTATAACTAATATTAGTAGCCTATTACTGATGCATTAATCAGTTTGCTTTTAGAATATTTTTACCGGTAGGGCTTATTATCGCCCCATGGCTCTTTCATCTGTGTTATTAAAGCTGTAGTCATCATCGAGGAGTGTCATTCTTCATTTTTGTCGAATTTTATTTCATCAAATCAGAGGTCAAGTAGGCTATAGGTATATCATCTCCAAAGACAGGTACGGTAGTAAAAACAACCGTCTAGTGAAAAAAAAAACAACTGCTGCTTTTAAATCCCCTACTTAAATCCTTAAAATGAGTCATTTAACTCATGTCTTGTGTGATCTGATCACCAATGGTGAAATAAACCGGTTGTGATGAGTACAGTCTGTTATTTTAGAAGATAAATGTAATATATAATTTAATATATAGACTAATAAAAATTAATATTTTATAATATAATATCACGACATATTACTGTCTGTAACTGTTTGTCACTAAAGCGTTTTCTAAGATCATAATGTCTATTATTATTATTATTATTATTATTTTACTCACACAATAAGCGCATGTGCGTAAAGTTATAGTAAACCATCCCCCGCCTTTTTTTTTTTTTTTGAGTCGCCGGACCCACCCACCTCCTGCGTTCTGGGACCTCCCACTTCACAAATTAAGCACTGCCTAAAATCACTACATAACTTATTTAAATAACTATAGGCCTATCATTAATAATAAAACACAGGTCAATCAAGTTTATCAAGCTGATGATTTCACTCCAAATCAGCAAATCCATTGAATTCCTCATCCTCGGTGTCGCTTCTGAACAACTCTGCCAACTCCAGCGGCAGATGAAGCGCCGTTTCCTCTTCTTCTGCGTGGCTGTCGTCAGACTCAGCATCAGCTCCAGTTATTCCGCGGTGAAAAAAAAACAACAACATATATATATGTCGCACCGGAGTATAAGTCGCATGGCCAGCCGAACCATGAAAAAAAGTGCGACTTATAGTCCGAAAAATACGGTAAACAAAATAAGCAAAACAATACATTAGGCAATGTGTTGTTCAGAGGCACACAATTCAAAATGTTAAAAATGTTGATCGTAGCCTCTTACGAAGGACTTGGTTCCACACCACAATGCTCATAAATGCTATCTGAATTATTAACGGCAAAAAAGGAAGTAGTTTTAATAAATAATATTAAGTTCAATTTATATAGCGCCTTTCTCAAAACCCAAGGTCACTTTACAATTACAGGAGGTAATTTTAAAAAATGCAGCAACATATCTGGCAGACTAACACCGGATCCCTTGTTCAGATGTAGCAGATGTCGGGGTACAGCTCGCCCAATCGATGGCAGACCGTGTGATTGTTATGGTGAACGAGCAACACCTTGAAGTAGTAGATTCCTTCCGCTATCTTGGCGATACCATCTGTGCTGGTGGTGGCTGTGAAGCTGCCATAATAGCAAGAGTAAGAGCTGCTTGGGGAAAGTTCAGGGAGCTGCTCCCTTTGCTGACATGCAAGAGTTTATCGCTCAGAACAAGGGGTAGAGTCTATGGTAGCTGTGTCAGGGGTGCCCTGCTCTACGCAAGTGAGTGCTGGGCCCCTAAAAAGGTTGACCTGTCAATACTTGAAAGGAATGAGCGGGCTATGTTGAGGTGGATGTGTGGCCTGAACCCCAATGATGAAGCCAGCCCAAGTATCTGGGACAAACTTGAAATTGTCCCCCTTGAAGCCACACTTCGCCGTGGACGGCTTCGGTGGTTTGGCCACACCAAAAGAGCATCTGGCCCAATATCAGCCATTGAGAAGTTGGAGGTCGCTGGCACCAGGAGAAGAGGCAGACCCAGGAAGACGTGGGCCAAGGTGGTCGCTGACGACCTGAAGACATTCCATCTGTCCCCGGAAGTGGCCACTGACCGGGTTGCCTGGAAGAAGGCTGTGAATACTCACATGCAACGTCATACCCGCCCCCAGGTGGAACATAATGACGTAAACGGATAGTGAGTGTGAGTGAGTGAGGAGAGGGGGGGAAAAAAAAAAAGTCAGTCCACCAGATAGAGGTCAGGAAGTCATTCCAATGGTGTAGCAGCCACAGTCCCACCAAAAGGTGCACGAAAAGTCCCACACCGCCAGCACAGCCGCCGCAGTGCGGCCGGGCAACATCACGCCATGGATTCACAAAGCAAGCACAGACGCACTGCCACACAGAGCGGTGGTATGAACCATGCTGCCTACACAGCTGCCGTGATGCTACCGAGCAACATCGCTCGGAACATCACGCCAAGCACTAAAGGACGGACAGCCATGATGTTAAAATGAGCAACGAGCTTACTGCAGTCCGTAGCTAGGAGCACAAGCATCACCCACGGCGAACCAAGGCCTGGAGGGAACCGACGCCCAAAACTGGGTCCGGAGCTACACCACAACCGGCGGACAAAAACATCAAACTACACAAAAAAATAATTAATTAATTAATTAATTTTAAAAAAGCAAGCTCCGGTGAGAAGCAGCAGCCAGAATGCGCACAACGTACTCTCAGCCAGAAGCAGAAAATTTGCAGACAGGATGAAATAATAGGGGTTTTCCTTTCCTTCCTTGGGCTGATATGGATACCAATTATTAGTAATCAAGGACACAGATAATGGATATTTGGGGCTGACATTCATTTACCATAAGTGTTTGTAGTTTGAAAATTTACAAGAATTCAATTCTTACTCACAACTGACGTATTTAAATGAACATAATGTTTTTAATATTAGAGCACTTTATTTAAAAAAAAAAACTGTGTGGAAAGAATACTGATGACACTGGTCATCTCAAGGTGTGAGTGAGTGAAGGTATGTGACGGAGTGCAGTGTGGGAAATAAGGAATTTTAAGCAGACTGTCACAGGACCGACGAGTCTGAAATGTCCAAATTTCAGCCTGTCTGAATGATGAGCCAAAGGCCTGGAACAATGCAGCTGGGGGTCCGGGGTCCATCTTGGGGCCCCAGAAGCAGAAGGGCTGGAGATGGCTTCTCAGCTATTTTCAGGCACATTTTTGTGATCCTCAAAGGTTAAATTACATGAGACATTAGTTGCTAATTGCACGACAAATTGAATATAATTTATAAGAAAATGTCAGTAGATTGAGGAAAAACATGCTTAACCTCCTAAGGCCCAAGCTGTTTTTTTACATGCATTTTTTATTTCTCTTTGCTATTTGGGCTTATTAGAACCTGATTAGAATAAAAACTAAGCATCATCTTTTGATAAGATGTACTTTTAGAGAAAAAGTATGTCCACATATGTGGATTCTTGTTCCGAATTTCCATAAAGTGCTGTCCACGCATGTGACCGCTAACCCCTAGGAGGTTAAAGTTATACCCAAGAAAACAGTAGCAGGTTCGTTCCATGTCTAGAAAAAAAATATGAGGGGCAAGGATGTTCCAGTTGGCGACAACTTGCTGGTACTCGTATATAGGTACTGTAATAATACACAAACATTGTCAACAATGACTATTTTTATACTATGTTGATAATAAGTATAAGAAATTTAGTCCTTTAACATTTAACTCTTCTTACACGAGTTAAAATTTTGAGTACGAGATTCCAGTTAACTTTAACAAAATGACTTAAAACTAGACACGGGAATATCATTTGGCATTCAGACTGAAATCTGCTGGACTGGAACTTTAGAAGAAAACACCGCGAAAGAGAAACCAATCGAAACCTAAAGCGTGAAAGTGATTATCGTGCCATTACCATGTGAATAGTCTTTTATGAATGAGTATGTGGGCGCGTAGCGCTCCGACTCTGGTGTGACTGAGTAAGGTAAGAAGTTTTATGTTTCATTTAATTTACACTACCGTTCAAAAGTTTGGGGTCACTTTGAAATGTCCTTATTTTTGAAAGAAAAGCACTGTTCTTTTCAATGAAGATCACTTTAAACTAATCAGAAATACACTCTATACATTGCTAATGTGGTAAATGACTATTCTAGCTGCAAATGTCTGGTTTTTGGTTCAATATCTCCATAGGTGTCTAGACCCTTTTCAGTCACGTGAGCTTCGTAAACGCGACCGCCATTTTGGACATGTAGTGGACTTCGGCTCGAATCGGTTTGAATGTGAGGAAGGCGACAAACATAAAAGAAAAAGGAGCGAGATGCAGAAAACTGTATTTACTAGTTTACTGTAATTATGATCTGGCAGCTATTTACACCGGATCCAGTGTAAATAGCTGCCGGAGCCAACGTCCGAGCTTGCCGGAGCGCGCTCCGGCCGGCCACGAGCTAGCGCGCTCCGGAACCTCGGACGTTGGCTCCGGCAGCTATTTACACTGGCTCCGGTGTAAATAGCTGCCAGATCATAATTACAGTAAACTAGAATGGAATGTTAACAGCAATGTAACACCTTTTCTGGCTAATTTTATTCGTCTTACCTCCAACAAAGTGGTCACTACACAAGCGTTGGTATGCCACTATCCATCTTCTCCGTCGGTCAGCATCTACCGGGATCCGATAAAATGATAACCCTTGCCTTGTTTGTTGATGGTTACTACATCCAGGTGCACAACAATATAGTGGCATGATGGAAGTCTTGCTGAAAATAAACACTTTCTTTGCTGCCGTTCCTCAATGTTGGCTGTGGTAAACTACTGGTAGTACATGTCCAAAATGGCGGCCGCGTTTGTCGTGACGTCACGTGAAAAGGGTCCATAGAGGCCCATTTCCAGCAACTATCACTCCAGTGTTCTAATGGTACAATCAGTGCGTTTACATGCACATAGAGAGAATCGAATTTCTGCCGTTGCTCGACTGAAATCGAAGTTCAAAATGCCATGTATACACCTTAATTCGGCTGAAATTGAACCGAACTTGATTTCTCGGAATCGAGCTACGCGACCTAGATTATGCGATTTCTGCCGAGCTACTTAGTGCATGTAAACCCTATTGAGCTACGTATTCGAGCCGCTTACTTCAGCACTGCCCCTTCCGGAAGTGACGAGACCACAAGCGGGAAACACAACAGCCTCGGTTGGCATGACAACGGCATGAATCTTTTCTTTTTGTGGCATTGTTTGCACTGTTAAAATTTAGCTCACTTACTGTATCACCAAATACAGCTGTTGCATAGCTGTGAATTGTGTACATAAACAAGTCATTGTATTTGTGTGTGTATGTATACACACACACACACACACACACACACACACACACACACACATGTCCAACATCTGAAGAATGTCAATAAAAACAAAACAATTGAACTTTGTGTGTTTATTAAGACACAAGTTAAATTGTAAGCAAAAAAAAATATTTTTTTGTAAGCAAAAAATGGACTTTAGAAAAATATACAATTGTGCAAAATAAGTTGTCTTACAAAACAGTGGTCTGCGCAGGACAGTTTGTAGCCATACAGTCTGTTAGAGCAAGCCTAACAGCTTGAGCACAGAACTTGTGAACACGGAACTGCCAGTGTTGCCAGATTGGGCGGTTTTAAGTGCATTTTTGGGGGATTTGAACATGTTTTGGGCTGGAAAATGTCAGCAGTATCTGGCAACACTGCTGATAACTTTGTTTATACTCTTGAATAGCTCTTCATGACGACAACCGGAAGTGTACCAACACGATGGGGCGTGTAGCGCCACCTGTGGCTCGGGTGCACAATGTACCTCACACAATAGCTCGATTTCCTTGTGTGCATGTAGGATTGGATTTCTCTGGCACCCCTGCTGGGACCCTTAGCTCGATTACCGACAGCAGCTCGATTTGGATGTGCATGTAAACGCACTGAATGTGTTTGCTCATTGCCTCAGAAGGCTAATGGATGATTAGAAAACCCTTGTACAATCATGTTAGCAAAGCTGAAAACAGTTGAGCTCTTTAGAGAAGCTATAAAACTGACCTTCCTTTGAGCAGATCGAGTTTCTGGAGCATCACATTTGTGGGGTCGATTAAATGCTCAAAATGGCCAGAAAAATGTCTCGACTATATTTTCTATTAATTTTACAAATAAAAGTGTGACTTTTCATGAAAAACACAAAATTGTCTGGGTGACCCCAAACTTTTGAATGGTAGTGTAGGTAATTTAAAAAATATATATTTGTCACTGGGCACCTAAAGTGTAAAGTATAAAGTTTGTCAGTATGTTTTATCATTCTTGTATGATAAAACGCATGAAGATCTAAACACATGACCTACTCATTCTAAATCTGCCAAGCTTCACTGGTGAAGCTCTCGACCCCAGAGGGTTAAAATATGATGGAAAATACTTAGTCAGGGTCCAAAACCTGTCGTCGTCTATTTTCTTTTAATGTTAGTGGTTTACCTACCCAGCTGATAAGTGCCATGTGGTGTCCTGCCAGAATGCAGTCCGACTCACTGATGAGAGGCGACTTGTCATTCATCGAGAGCATCTGCTATCGGCCAGTCATAGGCATGATTTATTGGCCCAGTGCAACATTTGGAAGAAAATTAGAAGTAGATTAGACCCATGTCTTTACAATTTTTCATGGGCCATCCGGTTTGATGCTTTTGAAATACAGATGACACATATTTGAATAAATTTATCAACCATCCGGCTTGATGCTTTCAGAATACAGACAGACAAATGCGAAAATTGCCGATAAATGTTTGCCAGTCCGGCCTCATTTCCCACACTGGAGTGCGTTGTGCTTTTTGCCAACTGCGTTGTTCCTTTACTAAATGTGTGTGGTGCAAATGCAGGTGCTGCTTCATTCTCGAGTTTCTCACAAGCACCAAATAGCAATTCGGTAGCGCTGCGTGTGGAACACGGACACTGATTACAGAAGCGTTTGCTGGTTGTACTCGATACATCCTCCACGTTTCAAGCAATTGAATATAATGCTGGGTGGCATGGTGGTGTAGTGGTTAGCGCTGTCGCCTCACAGCAAGAAGGTCCGGGTTCGAGCCCCGTGGCCGGCGAGGGCCTTTCTGTGCGGAGTTTGCATGTTCTCCCCGTGTCCGCGTGGGTTTCCTCCAGGTGCTCCGGTTTCCTCCACAGTCCAAAGACATGCAGGTTAGGTTAACTGGTGACTCTAAATTGACCGTAGGTGTGAATGTGAGTGTGAATGGTTGTCTGTGTCTATGTGTCGGCCCTGTGATGACCTGGCGACTTGTCCAGGGTGTACCCCGCCTTTCGCCCGTAGTCATCTGGGATAGGCTCCAGCTTGCCTGCGACCCTGTAGAACAGGATAAAGCGGCTACAGATAATGAGATGACTTTCGGTGCTGATCCAGAATGATCCATGAAAAGCAGGGGGGGGGGGTTCAGTCACTTATAACTGTCAATTCTCATGATATATATATTTTTTTCAGTCAGTTTTATTTTGTGCAGGGCGCAACTTTTCCTTGACCTTCAATTGACAAAGGTCAGATAGTGGAAATTACTGTGACCTTAAGTAACAGTCTCTATCTATCTAGTTTTAAATTGTGGTTGCATCAAATATACGCATTAATGCATAACAAGAACACTTCTAGTATTCGGAAAGCTGTTGAATATTGGTTTGGATTATCGGTCAACCCCTACTAAATACCTGCTGTTTTAATGGTTTAATTCTATTTGGACCCAGCAACTAATGCCGTGAATTTACTTGAAGCTGCTTCAGCTGCTCGTCTTTGTGAAAATATATTAAAGTTATGATTTATGAGTAGGGTTATGTTTGAATTATCTTTTAATATTTATGACCCTGAGTTGCTGGGACAATTTGGGAGGAATATATTCAAGAACCTTCTTGGGGAGAGATCTGTAGTGATTTGTCCTGTATTTCATAAGAATATTTTGCAGCTCCACTCAGCCTCCGCTGTCAATCTGCTCCATGCCCACGGACCGCATCTCTCTTGCCCCCCCCCCCCCCCCCCCCCCCCCCCCCTTGCTCTTGCATGTTCTTTCATTCCGTCTCCCAATTGCCATCACTGCTGACATCATGCACCCTGAATAGCTCCAAGCACAGAACAAATTATGCAGCGTGAGAAGTGGAGCAGAGTCCTAACATGTCTGCCTGTACATAGACTGAGTGAGAGTCGGAGTGTAGAGCTCAGGAAACAGTCACACTGAAGCAATGTGTTTGTGGTGTTTATAGTTCGGCTTAAATCTGCACTGTGCATTTCTGCTAGAAACAGCTCAAGACTCTCCTCCCTTCCTGCAGACCTCAGTGCAAAGCCCCTCCCTGTAAATACAGCCCCCCCAAAAAAAAAAACCTCCAGAAGAAAGCAGAGACACTGAAGAAACTGATGGGTTGATATGCTAATGTGCCTTGAGTGATGACAAATCCCACTTGAAAGAACGCATTGTGGAACAAAATATTTCCTTGTACAGTTGCCAGAGCATGGATTTTGAAACATTCATAACTCTGAAGTCCTGCCAATATTTATTCTGGTTCTCCATATTTAACAGCACATTTTATTTAACTGTAAACTAGTTTTCCGGGTCTTTTTTTTTTTTTTCCCCCTAAATTGCTAAAACTGCTAAAAATGCTCTCACTTTAGCCTTGTTCTTCTATATTAGCACCTACTGAACCCTGTATGTGCAAAATGACAGGCTTGAATTTGCTATTGGGTAACACATTCAACCCTTGAGTATACGGTAACACCTTGAAGATAAAATGTGCGTTTTCTGCTCCTAGCTCAGAGTTGGGAATGTTGGGCGCTTTTTTTTTTTTTTTTGCTTTTCTAAATTTGATGAATTTTACCCAGGGTTGTGTTTTTTAAGTTTTTTGCTTTCTAGTTTGATTCATCTTATTCAGTTTTTGTTCATTCCCTGATGCTTGGTAGAGAAGCTGATGAAGAAAGGAGCAGCCTTGAATAAACAAAAGCCACTGATACCCCTTTTCCACCAAATCAGTTCCAGGGCTGGTTCGGGGCCGGTGCTGGTTCACAACTCGTTCAACTTGCGAGCCAGCTGAGAACCAGTTTGCTTTTCCATAGCTCGCGGTGCTAAGGGAAGCCACGTCAGTTACGTCGTTGTATACGTCAGTTACGTCGCTGTATACGTCAGTTACGTCGCTACGTTTGCATAAACCTTGGCGCGAATATCGAAGCAAAAACAACATGGAAGAAGCAGCAACAATAATAATAATGGATGACTTCGCGTTTGTACAGCTGCTGCTTCTTGTCGCTTAAAAATGGCGACCTTTCATGGTCTTGTTATTGTTGTTGGTCTTAACAACTCCGCCCCCCGCTGATGTAAGCGGTTCTTTCCTCTGGCCCAGCAGAGAGTTGGTGCTAGCCTGGAACCGGTTTTTCTGGCCCCAGAGCCAGTTCTTTGTCAGTGGAAACAGAAAACCCGGTTCCAAACTAAGCACTGGCCCCGAACCAGCCCTGGAACTGCTTTGGTGGAAAAGGGGCAAAAGAAACATCCAGGCTCTAGTCTTGATTTCAAAATGACTACAGTCTTGAAAGAATCTCAAATCCCACTGTCCATGAAATGACAAACACGAGGGGCTTGATAGTGCATGTTTTCTGATCTCACTTAGTGGTTTAGTTTTTGTTCATTTTAATTTGCACAAATAAAAGGCTAACAAAACCTCTATCACATAATGACGAGGATGTGCTTCTTACAAGACACACAAGCCAGCAACCACATCTTTTCCAACTGCTGCTGTGTCGCAGCTGAACACTCAAGTGCTAATAGCGTCCATATAAATGAGTTCAGACACCTAGTTGGTTCGTGTTGCGCTGATTAACAGGAAAGCATCACCATCCCTCCCACCCAGAGATCACAGTCAGGGTTCCTGTCTTGATCTCTCAGCATCTGTCATCAGGATTTGAACTCGTGATCACCTGACAATAGGGCAAACTTTTTTTTTTTTTTGTGCCTTTGCGTATTTTATTTCTGCCAAATTTAGTAATCTAGACCGCTTCTTCCACATTGCCTTTCAGGTCTTAAAGAGGCCAGAATATTTTGGAAAGTTTGGGAAGATCCATAAAGTGGTCATCAATAACAGCACTTCATACGCTGGCTCACAGGTGATCTTTATGATTATTTACTCTATAGCTAAATATAACTTGGAGTTCCCTTTTAATTTAAACCATGCATTTGGAAAAGATCCTCAAATTTGCATTTTACACGAAGGCCAGTGAACTTTTCATTTAATGTTAAAGCATTTTCCCCAAACTGAGTGATTTTTTCATTTTGTCATTTCATTTTGCTGTATCTCTTTCAGGGTCCTAGTGCTAGTGCCTATGTCACTTATATTCGGTCAGAAGATGCCCTTAGAGCTATACAGTGTGTCAACAACGTAGTAGTAGATGGCAGAACTCTTAAGGTAACCCACTACATAAAATGACGATTTATATCATTTAAAGGTCTAGTTTTATTATACTGGTCAAAGCAACTGATCTTTCATTTACTGTGCAGGCCTCTTTAGGTACAACAAAGTACTGCAGTTACTTTCTAAAAAGCATGCAGTGTCCCAAACCGGACTGCATGTATCTACATGAGCTAGGTGATGAGGCAGCCAGTTTCACAAAAGAGGAAATGCAGGTAAAGTTTGTAAATTTTTGAGCCTCTGGATTGTTAAAAAGAAACTTGAATACAAAGTGGACTGTTTTTGTTAATTGCAGGCGGGAAAGCATCAAGAATACGAACAGAAACTTTTACAGGAGCTCTACAAAATGAACCCGAACTTCCTACAGACATCCACTGGGACTGGGGAAAAGACAAAAAGCAAATCAGGCTCTGTACAGAGGTTTGGGCCAGATATTTTATCTAGATCATATACAGCAGTGTTACCAGAGAATATACAGTACTGTGTGTGTGTGTGTGTGTGTGTGTGTGTGTGTGTGTGTGTGTGTTTTGTGTCGTTCACTAATACTTTCTGTTGAAACTCAGTTAAACGGTACTGTTTTTTAGTACAAGTGAGGTTTTGTCCTATTTATTTTTCACTTTGTCGCTTTGTTTTTTCCTGTTCTTTCATCTTCCTAACATTCTCATGTCTCTTCTGTGTTTTGCTTCATAGTTCCAATAATATCAATAAAGATGCTTGGCCATCGTTACAGCCCATGGGAAAGACGCCCAATGGGCTTCCAGAACTCCGCAAGAGTCCGCCTCTGGATGGAGGCTCAGACTGTGAGCACTTGACTCCTGACGGGCCAGACTCTGAGCTTAGCCTCAGACCTCTTCCAGCCCTCTCGCCTTTCTCTTCAAACTGTGAACCTGCCAGGTACAAAAATGGCAATTGCAGAACACAGATTTTATTCAAATTTTGCAATCACTGTAGTCGGGCATTTGTTTGTTTATGCGGTCTGTATTTCTGTATTTGAGTTGAAAAGAACAATTTATTTTATTGCAAAAAATTTTTTTTTTTATTTTAAGTTTCAGTAATTTTGTTCAGCCACTTGGCAAGCTTAAAATAGCTTCGGCCAAAATGGTCCTTTTAATAGGGTCATCTGTCCACTTATCAAAAACAAAATGAGAAGAAGGAGCCTCCATTTGTCACACTCAAGCACACCAGTGAAATTCTTCCTCTGCATTTAACCCATCTGAAGCAGTGAACACACACATCGAGACACAAGTGAACAATGAGTGCGCGCGCGCACACCCAGAGCAGTGGGCAGCTATGCTACAGCGCCCGGGGGTTAGGTGCCTTGCTCAAGGGCACTTCAGCCCAACCTAAAGGCCGATTTATGCTAACAACCCAGTCCTCGCAGATAGCGTCGCAGACAGTGTCTGCGTAGCCCCCCCACCTTTGCAGACGCTCTGCGCGCACCTCCCAAAGATTGTGACCACCGCAGAAGCCTCGCAGACAAGAGGGCTCTGATTGATCCAATCTACATCCGCTGTACACGCACTTCCCCTTCCCTACTTTCCCGGTTTGGTTTATTTTCACGACCACCATTTTTAAAAACACGAGCGAAGATGGAGCAGCACGAAGAGCGGTTGATTGATGAAGTACGTACATCTATACGACTCCAGTTCTAGTCATTATAAGTAACCGGAGGATAAACACTCCACTAACCACACCCACCAACTACTCCTAGCGATTTCGCGACTTCGCGCCCCCTTGCGTTGTGGCGGTGAATAACATCGCGCACGCCTATTACTCCCCGCTCAACGATAAATTACACCCGTCTGCGAAAAGCTGTCTGCGAAAGCCTTGTCGCAAGAGCATGCAGAGGCCTTAAGGCAGACCTGGGCATTTTACGGCCCGCGGGCCGCATCCGGCCCTTTGGTTCATTCTGACCGGCCCGCGTAAGGTTAATTAGAAATTACAAAATAAACGTATTTTCTAATTTTACCTCATGCATGGACTGAATGTGCATTGCTTTTATTTTGAAGTTGTGTTCAACAAAAACGCAATGCGTGCGACATGAACATGACATGAAATCCCACGAAACCTAATCCCGTGATAACTACTTCCGTAATTTGTCCAGACCAACCACAAACTTGTACGTCATCCTTCAAACGGTCCAGCCAATCACATAGTGTGACGTCACCAGCAGGCACCGGAGCCGATCTCCGGCGAAAAACACCAAATGAGGTGATTAAACTACGAATGTGGGCATCATTATTATAATATGATGTATCTTGCTTGATATTTGGAGTAGAAAGACAATATTGTGATGTCTTTATTGTGTTTTGGGGTGAATGTGACTGAAAAAAAAATGGTACAAACGTTCACATTTTGTTAACCATTGTTTTGGGAAATTTGATTGAATAAATGACATTTTTTGTAAGGCAACCTCGTTTTTTCCATACTCTTACCAGTCTTAGCAGCTTGTAAAAACAATGTTATTTACTGCTTTATATAAAGAAATACAATTAATATTTTGCAGAATTTAGTTCAGCCTTATGGTCCGGCCCTCCACAAAATTTTCTGTTTCTCATGTGGCCCCATGGAAAAAATAATTGCCCACCCCTGCCTTAAGGCCATGGCTGCCCCATGTTAATCTAACCATTTATCTTTGAACTGTGGGGGGAAACTTTGGGTATTACACCAAATTATATCTTACAAGTGGTCTCTCTTCATGACTGTAACACACTATTTCTGTCACTGTTCAAGCGTAATCATATCTCTCTCTTTAGTCCCAGTGAAAAAACAACAGAAGCCATCAGTATAGGAAACGGAGAGACACCACAGGTAATTTCAAGATCAGAAGTACCCGGTTTTCTTTTGGTAAAGTTTAAAAATATTCTTGACTTCATGTGTCTAGAATTTCCAGTGTATGACGCCTTTTTTAACACTTGCTTTTGGTTCCTCATTCCCCTCCTGTGTGATTTCCGTTAGTGATGACACACTTTCTCTCCACCCAGATTCCCTGCAGTGACTCGCCGTCGCCTCCTCCAGGTCTGCCCAAGCCGTGTCTGGTGGTGTCTGCCAACACAGCGGGTTTAACAGCACGGTCACCTTTCGAGGGGGCAGGCACCGAGTCGCAGTCACTGTTCTCTGACAACAGCAACTTCAGACACCCGAACCCCATCCCCAGTAGCAGCAGTGTTCCTGGTTTTCCAAGCTCCACACAGAGCAATCCAGACTGGCCCACCGCTCCTGAACCACAGAGCCTGTTTACATCAGGTTAGCATGACCTGCACATCCAAATCTCATTCGTTTTCTCCTTAGAAATCTACTGTGTGCCACTTGGTATGCCTATGTCCACTTGGAGCCCAAGTAGATGTAGGTAGAAATGGATTTTTCCAATTTAAAAAAACAAAAACAACAAACTTGTCCTTGGTAATTTGCTGATCGATTATTAGAACACAAGTTCGAATCACATACCTGCCAACCTGTATGCATCTTGCATAGCCGCTACGAATTTTTACCTCATTGTACGACTGTACGTTTTCACATTAAAAAGTACGCATATCGTCCGAACTCGCATTTCAGTCAAGTTCTCGCTGAAGTTGATACCGCTGATCTGTGAGAAAACTCAAAGCCAGAATGGAACGCTTTGCTCAATCCCCCCGCCCCTCTTCACCCCCTCCCCTTCCTCCTTCGCGTCTCTGACTTGAGTGCAGCCAGGTGGCTAGAGCGAGTCGGGGATTGAAACGTCGGTTAGAGACGTCGTTTTTATATTTGTAACAGAAACGGTTGTGTTTCACGTGTACTCGAGCTTCCTAGCCGTTATTTTGTGCATTTACAACACCGACAGTACAGGCTAGTTCTTCATTTAACTTGGAAGCCGTCACTCGAGGTCGCATATTCGATGCGGTAACCAACGAAACCTGATTACAATTCCTCTCGCGCTCTCATTGAATCACTATGATAAGGACCACTTTATTGATGTGCTCAACAAAACGTAGCACGTTGTATATCTTAAGGGCAGTCGGTAACTTCTGTCAGTGGTAGCCTAGAATGTCTGCAGATGATGTGAAGTCGAAAATTGGTCATCCCTCTTATGAAAAAATCTGCGTGGTACTGCAGTATCAAATGCTTTTTTTTAAATACAGTATTACTGCAGTAAATGCAATATTTCGAATGCAAATGCAATAGTTTGCACATGGAAAAGGCATACTACAAAATACTGCAGTGTACTGTATAATGCAATATTTTTACTGTCTAATGCAATATACTTCCAACATGTTAAAAAATGCAAAAGTCTAAACCTATTGCATGGGAAATTTGTGCATGCCATGTTTTGTGTTGAAAGTGCCTTTTTTACTAACTGTATTAATTTAATGTGTTATTTATTTTGAAAGAGTGACTCTGGTTTAATTTCATTTCATTTGCACATGTATTTAATGTTTGTTGTGCTTTTCAAAACGGAAGGAAGTTCCCAAGAGCCATCAATAGCAGTTTCCCAAAGTCTATCAATAGGAATGTTTTACAAAACTGGACTATGTTCCCAAGGTCAGTCAATAAAACTGGATTGAAAGTGTGTTTTTGGTCTGCTGGTTGTGGTCTGTGGGGGCGCATGTGCGCCGGGTTGGGGTGAGATTGATGCGAGGGGGGGGGTACTCATGAAATTGTAAAATTGTACTCATAAAATTTTTTCAAGGTTGGCAGGTATGGAATCATATTTTTCTCCTGAAGTACTTTAGGTCATAAAATATTGGAGTTATGGTATTACCTATAACCGAATATTCATATTCAGTTTATTCAACATTAGACTCAACAAAACTGGACAGTTGAAGACTGGGGGAAAAAAAGAGGCGCGTTTCAACTGACCGGCTTCACTGAGTCTATGCCCATTATTGCCTCATATTCCAGTTCTTGGCTGACAAGAATGGAACCTGATGTGGTCTTCTGCTGTTATAGTGCATCCACCGCAAGGGTTGTTATCAGTTCTGAGATGCTTTTCTGCTCACCATGATTGTAGAGAGTGATTTTGTATGAATTACTGTGTCCTGCCTGGTAGCTTGATCTACTCTGGTCATTTTCCTCTGACTGGTCTGATCAGCAAGGCATTTACACACACGACTGTCGCTCACAGGGTGGGGTGTTTTGGGTTTTTACACAGAACCAGCCACAGTTCTTCTGGGCACTTTGACTGTCACACTTGATGCTTAATTTTGCAGCAAAACCTAGTAGCCTTAATTATTTTTTTTTTAATCTGAAAAGTGGTCTTTTATTTAATGTGCTGCTCAGATACAACCCCCCCAACATTTAATTTTGCGCTGGAAAATGAATGTTTAGGACTCTGAAATGGTTTTTGTACTGACTCGATAATGTCGAAGTAAGAAAATAGAAATCTATAATAAAGCTTGTATGAAGGAATTAGGGTGCTTAAGGCTTTTGCACAGTACTCTATATAATGTATAAATAAATTTCCCTCCTTCACAGGAATGCACAAATTTCCATTAATTTTAGATATTTGCTTGCTTGATAAAACTGTATGTCTCTTAATCATTCCAAAAATAATGCTCTAAGAAACCAAATCTGGCTTCTGACAATCTTATGGTTTGTAATCAAGAATTAAAAATCGTATTTAGACTGAATGTGTGAATAAATGACAGGGATGCATGTATGTATCTGTGTGTCAATCATTTTGCATACAGCACTCAGTCAGCAGATGTGAAAATATGCTCGAACGCGTGACACGACTGTATCTGTGTGGATGCATTATAATTGCGTCTGACTAGCTGTGTCCGATTTAGCTAGCTGGTGTGTACAGTAACAATGACTCTACGAGGAAACTAGTTGATTAGAAAGTTGCATGAGGTTGGTTTTGTTGTCCCAATGAGGGGGAAAAGTTGCTTTATTTTAAATTAAAAAATGAAGTATGCAATGTTTTTTGTTGGTACTTCAAGACTTGCTACCCTAATAGGTTTACTTGGCATATAATTTAAAACTCCTAAATTGGTAATGCAGATTGCAGGGAAATTAATAAAGATATTTCAATGCCATTGTGTATAAAAACACTACCAGATGTTAGGTTAGAAAAATCCAAAAATACTGTAATGCCTCGTCTATAAATCTGTGTTTGGGTCATCTGAAAGCGGTGACTAATTTGATCTGTGGTTAAATGTGCTTTAATAAGTGTGTGTGTTTTTCCTTTGGTAGATACCATACCAGTTTCATCCTCCACGGACTGGCAAGCGGCCTTTGGCTTTGGCTCTTCCACCAAGCAGCAGGAGGACGACCTCGGGTTTGACCCGTTCGACATCACGAGCAAGGCGCTGGCTGACCTCATTGAGAAGGAACTTTCAGTACAGGACAAAACTTCATTGCCCATGAGCCATGTGACCCCAGCACCAGGTTTCCCTCCTCATATCCCCAGCTCACTTCATAGTGCCAAGGGCCCAGTGCTGCCTCCTGCCTCATCCACACACCTCCCCCTGAACTGTGGGCTGGCCCCGCGAGCCTTCTCCCACCACCTCCAACATCCCCAGCTCTCCCAGCGTCCTGGCTACGCCTCATTCGGCTTGCCCGGACACGCACAGACGCTGGCATCTCGCCATAGCTGGCTGACCATGACAGCACGTGCCAATCTGCCACACCTGAACCACACCACACAACATAACAGCAGCTTCTTGGACTTGAGTTTGCCACCGCAGCAACAGCAGCAGCAGCATAGTACAGGTCTAGGAGGAATCCCCATTACAGGTGAGTTTAGAGGGACAACATAGGTTTTTGGGGTGTACTGTTTCCAGAATGCACAAATTAAGCAGCTTAATGTGCTAATAAAGATGAATACAGGTCTGTCTCTGCTTAACGTAAGGTAGGCTCAGGAAGAATAGCTTTCAAAGCAAGCATTATTCCACAAGGAGGCACTGTAATGCTGTGGTTGAAAAGTTTAGAAAAGCCTTTAGATGCAAACATGTACCCATCAAGACTGTTTAGGTACATGTGAATAACGTCCTCAGGACCATTTTTCATAATTTTAATCATTTTATCCGGGAGTGGAAAAAGTTAAGACTTTTTCATAATAAGGTCTGCACTGATCAGACTAACTGGGGGTTCTATTAAAGGATTTAAAGGAATACACCACCCCCAAGTGAAATTGAGTCAGTCCCTGCAGTCCCTAGAGTTGGATGAGTGAGCCAAAGCGTTTTGTAGCCGACCCAGCCATTGTACTGATCTGGAAACGTCCCGGTTAGCTTAGCTTAGCGTAGTCGCTGTAATCCGGCGTGTCCAGATAGCATTGTCGTTGCAAAAGTGAATCAAATAATTTTTTATAATTATTTCTCATGACCTGTACATTCACATCGAGTACACATATCAATGCAAATTAACACGAAGGGATTTACTAGACCAATTTATATCTGGAACTATTTTCGGCCACAGCACAGGCAAAGCACCGCTGCAGGCGCAAAGACACCACGCAGCACCTGAAAACCCTGGTTTCCCTGGTAACACTGGTGTATTGACGGAAGTTGTGGTGCTGCGTGTTGTCTTTGCACCTGCAGCGGTGCTTTGCCTGTGCTGTGGCCGAAAATCAGGGCTTTGAACCGGTTCAAGGAAAGAAAACGAAAACCGGGAACTTTTTCTATTTCACATGGAACAGAAACGAAACCAGAAACTTTATTATTTTTTATGTTCCGGAACAGAAACGCTTATTAAAAATAATGGTAACCGGTTAATACCGGTTTTTATTTCGTTCCTCAAAGTTTCCGTAGCCTACAAATAAAGTCATTCTTCTCCTGCGCAAGTTTCTATGACCCGCTGGGGTTCACTTCCTGTGTGACATTCGCTGACTGAATGGAGAGAGCGGGAGGGTGGACTACTATCACGTCTCCACATCTTAAATAAGAGGTAAATATTGCAGTCTATCGTTATTCAAAAACGTCAATTTCAAACACGATATCAATACATTTGTCCACGTTAAGGAGAGGCTCGCGAACATTAAATGACGTTAACCTCTGTTAGCCTATCAATGCATAGGGCCTGACTCGCCTTTGGTAACACACTAAACGAATTATCTTTCATTTTTGGCACTTTTTCTGTTTGTGTAGATGGGAAGACATACTGAGAATCCAAATCACCAACATTTGAAATAATAATTGTTTTGAATTATTTCTTGTCTTATTTAATGAAGGTTGTAATAGAATTAGCCTACATTTGGCTTAAGCTGGATGAGACAGAGACATAATTTTATAGCCATTTGTTAAACAGCTGACAGGGAACGTAATTAACCGTTCCGGGAGCGAAATTTTTTTGTTCTAACCGGTTCAGGAACGTCTATTTAATGGTGGAACCCAAAACCGGAAACGTTAAAATTCCGTTTCTGTTCGGAACGAACCAATAGGAAAAAAATTCTGGTTCAGAGCCCTGCCGAAAATAGTTCCAGATATAAATTGGTCTAGTAAATCCCTTCGTGTTAATTTGCATTGATATGTGTACTCGATGTGAATGTACAGGTCATGAGAAATAATTATAAAAAATTATTTGATTCACTTTTGCAACGACAATGCTATCTGGACACGCCGGATTACAGCGACTACGCTAAGCTAAAGCTAACCGGGACGTTTCCAGATCAGGACAATGGCTGGGTCGGCTACAAAACGCTTTGGTTCACTCATCCAACTCTAGGGACTGCAGGGACTGACTCAATTTCACTTGGGGGTGACGTATTCCTTTAAGCCTTTATATAAAAAGGTTTTTTTTTTTGTTTTTTTTTTAAATCTACTCTGTCTAAATATTTATGAAGACAAAACAGTTGTGCTGGTTTAACAACTCTCTTATGGAACTTTTTTTAAAAACAACATTATGCTCATTTCTGCATTACGCTTGTCGTGGTGCAACGATTTCTAGATCGATTATTTTACTCGGCAGTATGTATGTGTATTGTGGCGCTTTCACTTGAATTCGACGTGCAGTGGCATGAAATTATTACTGAAAGGATTTATTGAGCTTGCTGTCCTCCATATTAATATTTAATGTATATTCTAATATTTATAATATGTAATTAGTGTAAGCACATTTGCTGTAAAAGTAATGTTTCTGCTGCATTCTCAGTAACAGCTTGTACATTTATACGTTTCTCTGGCACTCTGCAGACCTTTGTTTTACTTCAGACAAGGTCATTGGTAAGTGCCTGTGAGATTGATGTTACTGAATTTGTTCAGACTGCCTTGATTACACCAATTTGCCATCTGAATGCTGCTTGTTCCTGCCAAAAAGGATGATTGATTGCAAAAAAAAAAACACCCCAAATATAATGACATCAAGTTGTCATATCAGGCTGCAGGGTTGCCCTGTGTTTTTGCAAATTAGCCAGCTATCCATAGTTTAATTAAGTATTATCATGTAATCTGACTCTTCAATCCAAGCTCATATACATTGGTGAGATGGCTTTGTTTAGGGGAGTAACTGATTATGGATATTTTCAGATACATCGCCCTCTCCCAAATATGCAGTAGTACTTCGCACATAAACACTCAATAGTGACTTTCATAGGAGAAAGGCGAAGTGATTTTTATTTTTATTTTTTTCCCCACTCATTGGCAGTCCAGTTTCAGTGAGCCTGCGCCCACTGTAGTGTCAGATTCCTGTTCTTTCCTGATACGAGATGAACTCGATCTTCTGTCATTGTAACCCATTCACCTCAGGATTTGGTGTGTTTTGTATACTGAGATGCTTTTCTGTTCACCACCGCTGTAAAATTTGAGTTACAGTCTGGCCATTCTCCTCTGACCTCTCTCAATAAGGTGGTTCTGCCCACAAAACTGCTGCTTAGTGTCTCATCTCATTATCTCTATCCGCTTTATCCTTCTACAGGGTCGCTGGCAAGCTGGAGCCTATCCCAGCTGACTACGGGCGAAAGGCGGGGTACACCCTGGACAAGTCGCCAGGTCATCACAGGGCTGACACACAGACAACCATTCACACTCACATTCACACCTACGGTCAATTTAGAGTCACCAGTTAACCTAACCTGCATGTCTTTGGACTGTGGGGGAAACCGGAGCACCCGGAGGAAACCCACGCGGACACGGGGAGAACATGCAAACTCCGCACAGAAAGGCCCTCGCCGGCCACGGGGCTCGAACCCAGGGCCTTCTTGCTGTGAGGCGACAGTGCTAACCACTACACCACCGTGCCGCCCTGCTGCTTAGTGTTGTGTTTTTTTTTTGTTTTGTTTTTTTTTAAATATTTTTCACCTCTTTCTGTCTAAACTCTAGAGACTATATGTGGAAATCCCAGATCAGCAGTTTCTGAAATGCTCAACCCAACCTTTCTGGCACTAACAACCATGCCACAGTCCAAAATAACATTATTCCCCCCCAACACACACACACACACACACACACACACAAAAAAAAATTCTGTTTCTGGATTAACTGAAACTAGGCGGCACGGTGGTGTAGTGGTTAGCGCTGTCGCCTCACAGCAAGAAGGTCCTAGGTTCGAGCCCCGGGGCCGGCGAGGGCCTTTCTGTGTGGAGTTTGCATGTTCTCCCCGTGTCCGCGTGGGTTTCCTCCGGGTGCTCCGGTTTCCCCCACAGTCCAATGACATGCAGGTTAGGTTAACTGGTGACTCTAAATTGACCGTAGGTGTGAATGTGAGTGTGAATGGTTGTCTGTGTCTATGTGTCAGCCCTGTGATGACCTGGCGACTTGTCCAGGGTGTACCCCGCCTTTCGCCCGTAGTCAGCTGGGATAGGCTCCAGCTTGCCTGCGACCCTGTAGAAGGATAAAGCGGCTAGAGATAATGAAATGAGATGAGATTAACTGAAACTCTTGACCTGTGTCTGTCTACATGGTTTTATGCACTGCACAACAGCCAGTTGTTGGGGTGACTTGATAGTTGGATGAATGAGCAAGAGTACAAGTGTTCCTATTAAAATGGCCAGTTGTGTTTATCTTGTACCATACAAATGTATTTGTACGAAGGGTCGAATGTAATGGGCAGTTAATATATTGAGCGTTAACTTTAGTATGAAACTCGTGTGCTAGTTCTGTGCTACATATTTATTGCAGATATCAGGCTACATGATTCTCATTGGATTATTATAGAACTTTTCCGTAAAGGGCGTTTCTGTTAATATCTTTTTCCCATTAAAGGAAGGGCTCATATATCGCCTGTCTTTTCCCTCTCGTCGATGGGCTCCTTTTCATCAGTTTTTGAGTATAGCATGAAATAGAAACCTGGCATCCATCACACAAAGGTGCAGAACTTTGTCATTTTTGCTTGCCCTTATGAGCTTATTGCTACTGTAGGATACGGTGTAAGGGTAGCTGCTGCCAGGTTGGCCAACGGCTTCAGTTATATGAAGGTTCTTATTCTTTTTAAGTACCAGGAAACGTGAGGTTTTTAGTCTCAAGAATTTAATTCAACTTGCCGACACCGACAGGCAGTGCAGTGTTGCGTTTTCTTCATGTCCGAAACTAAACGCAGACAGCAGCACTGCATGATGTGAAGGAAACGTTTCATGTGACCGTAGCGATCTCGTCAGCACGCCAACTGGAGATCACAGTAAACCCATTAGAAATATTTTGGACTAAATTGCGTTTAAAAAAAAAAAAGTCCAATTAATTAAATTGATTCTAATATCCAATTAATAATGAATTTAAATTAGAGCATAAATAATTAAATATGGCTGAAATTTCTTTATTCATTTAAATTTAATTTGATAATTTAAGCGACGCAGCATGCAATTTGAAATATGCCTTAACGTTTTAAAGCTGATAGACAGTATTTTTCGGAAGCCAGAACCCCCGTGTCATATCTTTTTAAGAATTTTCTTCTCCCCAGATCTTCTGTATCCCCCGAACACTTGGAAAGCAATTCCATATGCACTTTATTGACTTTGTTCTCTTAAGCAGTGCTTGCTTTTCCTTTCACTGTAGCTCCAAGGTATCTTGCATTAAACATGCCACGACTGCTCACTGTAGATTCAAGATGAAATAGGCTTCTGATGTTCAGGGCTCTAAAAAGAAGCACATTGAACCTAGTAGTTTCTTTTGCCCATTTAGAAAACCTCTTAAAATGACTGACTACAAAGACTTTTTTTTTTAACAAAAATGTATTTGATTTTAGTGGTGCGAGGACTTAAACAGGTATAAAAATGGAAAAGCATGCAAGTGTAATGGTGAATAATGACAAAACGAGAAACGAAGCAGGACTGCATGCCATCATGATCATAGCTTTGATGAATGGTGTGCTGTAGTTATTTAGGGGCGGAGTCTTTGCTTTAAATGTAACATTGGTACGAGCCTATTGTATACAGCTCGGGTCAGGAGTTTACATAAGCCTAGGTCGCAACCGGACGTACGATTTTTTTTTGGCCGTGCAGTTTTTGGCGTTTCCCAAATCGCTTCTTTTTTTTTTTTTTCCTGTTCTGTTCGTGGAGAAAGACGCACGTTGACCTTACGGTTTTTAGTCTCAAGAATTTAATTCAACTTGTCGACACCGACAGACAGTGCAGCGTTGCGTTTTCTTCATGTCCGAAACTAAACGCAGACAGCAGCACTGCACGATGTAAAGGAAACGCTTCATGTGACCGTAGCGATCTCGTCAGCACGCCAACTGGAGATCACAGTAAACCCATTAGAAATATTTTGGACTAAATTGCGTTTAAAAAAAAAAAGTCCTGGGGGCGTCGTGGCTCAGGTGGTTAAGGCGCCATACCATGAATGCGGGCGACCCGGGTTCGATTCCGGCCCGAGGTCATTTCCCGATCCCTTCCCGTCTCTCTCTCTCCCGCTCATTTCCTGTCTCTACACTGTCCTATCCAATAAAGGTGCAAAAAGCCCAAAAAAATATCTTAAAAAAAAAAAAAAGTCCAATTAATTAAATTGATTCTAATGTCCAATTAATAATGAATTTAAATTAGAGCATAAATAATTAAATATGGCTGAAATTTCTTTATTCATTTAAATTTAATTTGATAATTTAAGCGACGCAGCATGCAATTTGAAATATGCCTTAACGTTTTAAAGCTGATAGACAGTATTTTTCGGAAGCCAGAACCCCCATGTGTCATATCTTTTTAAGAATTTTAAGAATTTGTCTTGCAACCTGAAAAAAAACGTAAGCGACCGTAGAGTTTGTTTGACATGACAAAGAACCTCTGCGGCCAGTCTACGGCTCGAAAATCTCCACCTCACGCACGCCCTCCGTGCATTTCTTGCGTTTTTTGCACGTAGACCGGCCGTAGGAGCACGTACGGCCGGTTGTGACCGAGGCAATACATGAATGCCATGACAATATTAGGCTTGCCATGATTTTCTTTCAACTGGTGTTCCCCCCCCCCCCCTCCTCTGAGACAGAATGTATGTACATCTCTAATAGGTGGAAAAATGTGCAACCAATTTGGTGCAAAGGTTTTAATTTATCTTAAGTTTTCTGAAATCATCACAGGGTTAAGAATTATACATACAGGGTCAGTTATACATACAGCATGCCTAATGTTTGGTTAAATGCCCCTTTGCCAGCGTCACCTTGACCAAGACGCTTTTAGTAGACATCAACAAGCTTTTGGCAGAATTCTGGTTGGGTATTTGGCCACTTCTCTTCTTGGCAGAATTGGTGTTCAATTAATGTTTGTACCTTCTGTACCTTTTCAAGACTACCTTTTTTTTTTTTTTTTAATTTATTTTTTATTAATTAATAATGACCTGTCTATTCTGAGCTAGCAAGAAAGACAAACATCACATTTTCCCTGTGCTCGAAAAGATTTGTAAAACCCCAAATCAGAAAAGGTTGGCACGGTGTGTTTGAATTTGAAATTAAAACTTTTTACTGGTTTTGTAAATAACATTTGACCTGTATTGCATTCAAAACAGCACAGCAGCACATTATTTGATTGCCCTCGTGAAATTTTTTTTTCCCCCAAATAAACACATTTTGATTCCTGCAACACATTAAAAAAAAAAAAAGTTCCCACTTTATAATGTTGCCATTCCTTCTCACAACACTTAAGATGTTTAGAGATTGAAGACACCAAGTGATGAAGTGTTTCACGTGTTTTGTCCCATTCTCCCTACACGGGTCTTAAGCAGGGCTTTGAACCGGTTCAAGGAACGAAAACGAAAACCGGGAACTTTTTCTATTTCACATGGAACAGAAACGAAACCAGAAACTTTATTATTTTTTATGTTCCGGAACAGAAACGCTTATTAAAAATAATGGTAACCGGTTAATACCGGTTTTTATTTCGTTCCTCAAAGTTTCCGTAGCCTACAAATAAAAAAGTAATTCTTCTCCTGCGCAAGTTTCTATGACCCGCTGGGGTTCACTTCCTGTGTGACGTTCGTTGACTGAATGGAGAGAGCGGGAGGGTGGACTACTATCACGTCTCCACATCTTAAATAAGAGGTAAATATTGCAGTCTATCGTTATTCAAAAACATCAATTTCAAACACGATATCAATATATTTGTCCACGTTAATGAGAGGCTCACGAATATTAAATGACGTTAACCTGTGTTAGCCTATCAATGCATAGGGCCTGACTAGCCTTTGGTAACACACTAAACGAATTATCTTTCATTTTTGGCACTTGTTCTGTTTGTGTAGATGGGAAGACATACTGAGAATCCAAATCGCCAACATTTGAAATAATAATTGTTTTGAATTATTTCTTGTCTTATTTAATGAAGGTTGTAATAGAATTAGCCTACATTTGGCTTAAGCTGGATGAGACAGAGACATAATTTTATAGCCATTTGTTAAACCGCTGACAGGGAACGTAATTAACCGTTCCGGGAACGAAATTTTTTTGTTCTAACCGGTTCAGGAACGTCTATTTAATGGTGGAACCCAAAACCGGAAACGTTAAAATTCCGTTTCTGTTCAGAACGAACCAATAGGAAAAAAATTCTGGTTCAAAGCCCTGGTCTTAAGGTGTGCAGTAGTATGGATTTTTTTTCATGTTTTTCATTTCAGGGTTCACCACACGTTCTCTTTTGGGGACAGAGGGGACAGGCACCCTCTTCTTCCACAGCTACGCCTTTGTAATGTGTGAAGAATGTGGTTTTGCATCGTCTTGCTGAAATATTCCTGGAAAAGATGTCGTCTTGAAGGCAGCATATGTTGCTCCAAAATCTCAATGTACTTTTCTGCATTAATGCTGCCACCACCGAAGTGCAAGTTACCTTCAGCAAGGGCACTGACACACAACCCCATACCATGACAGACCCTGGCTTTTGGACTTGTTGCTGTAACAGTCTGGGTGGTCCTTTTCGTCTTTGGTCTGGAGCACACACTGTCCATTTCTTCCAAAAAAGACCTGGAATATTGATTCATCTGATCTCAATCCACATTTCCACTGTGTGGTGGTCCATCCCAGATGCCTCTGAGCCCAGAAAAGTCAACAGTGCTTCGGGACACCGTTAACATAAGACTTCCTTTTTGCACAGTAAAGTTTTGACCGGTATTTGTGGCTGTAACTCTGTATTGTAGCGCTTGACAAAGGTTTGTCAAAGTAATCTGAGCCCATGTGGTTATATCCGCTATAGACGAATGATGGTTCTTGATGCAGGTGCCCTCTGAGGGTGAGGCACTGAAATTCCTCCAGATTCCTTGAATCATTTAATGATGTGCAATATAGAAGGTGAAATATCAAAATCCCTTCATATCCATCTCTGAGGAACATTTGTTTTTAAACATTTTCAATTTTTTTCGTACTTTTGTTGACAAATTGGAGATCCTCGGGCCATCTTTGCTCCTCAAAGACATGTGGGTTTTTTTTTTTGTGGCTACTGCCTCATAGAGGCTGTAGCCACTATGTCATTGTGTTTGTAAGAATGAGTGTAACAATAACGCACTACGCATACAGGTGGTGTTATTAAAAAGGCTGGTGAGTGTATACAGTTTGGTTCACCATTCGAAATAAATGAGCTAAAGAAATCGCTTTCAGACATGTTTATGTTTATTACCGAGGGAAAGTGCATTCCTATTTTAAAATATACTCCAGGTTGTCCCCCTTTCCTCGCCGCCTTCAGCCAGTGGTCCCGTGTATGGTGTAGATGTGACGGACTTCCGAGTTGTTACAGGAAGTTGTCGAAAAGAGTATTGAGACCACTGAGCTCTAGCGCTGGGCCTTTTCCAGGAAATAAGAGGTTCGGTCATGGCGACAGCGTGTGTATGTCAGCCTCGGTTCGGAGGTTTCAGTTTCGAAAACTGTAAGAGTAGAATAATATAAAGTACAGACACTTGGTATATTTTACTTCTGTGATTTTTTTTTTTTTTTTTTTTTTTTTTAAATTGTTCATTTTTGGATTACGCTTCATTTTTGTGGCCTCAGAGTAAAATATATATTATATGTGAGCTGTATTTACTGTATGGACATCTCATCTCATTATCTCTAGCCGCTTTATCCTTCTACAGGGTCGCAGGCAAGCTGGAGCCTTTCCCAGCTGACTACGGGCGAAAGGCGGGGTACACCCTGGACAAGTCGCCAGGTCATCACAGGGCTGACACATAGACACAGACAACCATTCACACTCACATTCACACCTACGGTCAATTTAGAGTCACCAGTTAACCTAACCTGCATGTCTTTGGACTGTGGGGGAAACCGGAGCACTCGGAGGAAACCCACGCGGACACGGGGAGAACATGCAAACTCCGCACAGAAGGGCCCTCGCCGGCCCCGGGGCTCGAACCCAGGACCTTCTTGCTGTGAGGCGACAGCGCTAACCACTACACCACCGTGCCGCCCCTGTATGGACGTGGTATCGGAAAATTTTATTTATAAGCAGTAGCCACGTGTACCCATAGGATACTTATTTTTGGACACTGATTTTGTACCAAATCATGTTTACAATCACCTGTTGACCTCGGTTTCAAATCACATTATTTGTTTTACCGCATTACTTAACCCTAAATTGCCCCGTCCTAACTTTGCAGCAATATGTTGCAGGCCTGAAACATAGGAATGGATGTATATTACCAAATCACATTGACCAGCCCAAACCAAAAATATCGTGGGTTCATGCTGTCTGTAATGAAACACAGGTCAAAGTAAATACTGTATATAAATTGCTTCTCTCTCTCGCCCCTATTTTATTTA
Organism: Neoarius graeffei; assembly: GCF_027579695.1. NCBI lineage: Eukaryota > Metazoa > Chordata > Actinopteri > Siluriformes > Ariidae > Neoarius > Neoarius graeffei. Next base: position 48,716,100 of record NC_083589.1, read on the forward strand.
TTTATTCATTCATTCATTCATTCATTCAACTAACCAACCACTTGCATTTTTCATACCATCCCAACTTTTTCTGATTTGGTGTTGTAGTGTAGCCTAAGCACAGCAGGCTCCCCCCCCCCCCCCCCCCCCGATTATCAGCACCAGCTGTATTGTTTGGAAAAACAAATTATATTGTGTCCTGATGTGGTTGTAAAAGTGTATTACACTTTGCTTAGGCACATGTAAAGGTCACAGTAATAGTTTATGCTGAAGGTCCTGACAATGAAACAGATGTATATATCGACAGTGTTGCTTGAGGCACGGAAAATCAAATTACACATCCAGTGAAGCTTGTAGCGATTCAGTTCGTTGATGTCAACACAAGTTAAATTGTCAGTCAGAAATGTGCGACGTTTTACAGCGAAATGAACGCTTATATTGGCAAGTGAATTATTCGGTAAAGTGGTGTTATTCAAAGAAATCTGCAGGACATACTACTCCAGTTTCTACAGATGCACTTGGCTGAATTTGACATTAGTGCGTTATCAGCTTTGTCTATCCAGGTAACACCACATACCTAATAAAAGCTTTTTGAAATTGAAAAGCGAGGTGCTAAAAGGAGCAATAACACAGCCACCTGTTTCGAAGTGATGGTACCGAATCCCCCCTGGCTTTCTACTCAGGCACTTATTGTTTCACAACTTGACTTCCAATTTGTCTTGCTTGGGAGTGATGGTACCAGGACCATCCTTAAAAAAAAAAATCCGTTTCCTGTCCACCGGGTGAGCAAAAAGATATTTTATGCGAAATATAATAGTGAATTTGTATAATATTATTATAAAACCTGCCGTGCAGGAACAGGCGTCACCACAGACGGTCCTCGGCATTTCACTGCCTCTTTGATTCTGTCCTGGCGGCCGTCTAAATACCACAAGCAGTTTGTAATGTTCATTACTACATTTGTTCCTTCAGTTTGGCCAGTATGTCTAGATAGACAAGGTCCTTCTCTCTGGATGTCTTTTTTTTTTATAATTTCGTTGTGTAATTCGTTCTTTTTATTTGCTACAGACACAGTTTTTAATTCTGTCCAGCCAACCTGCATTAGTTCCGTAAACGCATTTTTTTTTTTTTTTTTTTTGTTCAGTTCCGTTCCCATTTTGAATAGATCTATTAGGTTCTCCTACAGATCTGTCAGGGTCATTAACAAAGTAGGTAATGAATTTCGCATAACAAAACTCAAAAGCTGTTTGTAACGTCTCGGATGGATCAAGATCAAACGAATTTTCCAGTAACGGTTTGTGATGGTCCGAGACGCACACTTTTTGTAGTTCTAAATCGACCGTTAGGCCTAGTTCGGATGAAATTACACTATTAAAATGATCACTGAACGATTTGTTTTTCTGAATCTTTACTATTTTGTTGTTCGCTAGAATACCATTTTGCGATTTCACACTTAAGCAAATGTTTGAAAACTCCGGATCTCCTTCCTTCATAGTGGCTGCCATTTTTTTGTGCAGCACGGCGCATGCGCAGAGCTGATTCGATTCTATATTCTGCGCGGAATGCGTAAATGTCAAGTTAGATTTTAGATTTACGAACCCGAAAAACTGGCGTTAAAAAAAAAAACTTCAACCGCACAAACGGCACTCACCCGGCCGGTGGACTGGAAACAGAACATTTTTTAATAATGGCCCAAGAGTCTGATTAATAAATTCAAGGAAATTTGTTAAAAGCACTACATAAGTAAAAAGATATTGTCACAAAGCTACTTTACAGAAATGTCGATTTAGATTACCAGTGAACAAGCCAGAGGAGGAAAACTCAAGAGGAACCAAATCAAATTCCCAAAGGGAACTCGTCCTCCTGCATTGACACTTCAGAGAGCGATTGCAAATCGTTACTCTTCTACCACTGTATACTCGTTATAAAGTCAGACAGTGCTAAATGTTTTGAAGGACTAGAACGAGCACAGGACAGTCTTTATGATTACTGCAGCAGTTCTTATGTACTACTAATGATGATAAAGTTCAATATTCAGTGAAGCAAGGGTGAGTCTTGGGCACAAATTGTGTATGAAGGCTCCACTGAAGGGCTTCCCCTCAGCAATACTGTTTGTTTCCTCTGTTATATTTGCAAACGCAGCCTCCCTGTGGTACCTACGGCCTCCGTGAAAATATAATATATAAATTTTTAAAGACTATTCCATTCAGCTCCTGATCACTGTCCTCTGCTTGCCCCTTTTCTTCTCTTTCTCTGTCCATGCAGAAAACGGCAATTCAGTAGAGAGCATAAATGTCAAAGAATGGCAAGATGGCCTTCGAGCTCTTTTACCCAACATCAACATCAATTTCGGTGGCTTGCCCAACTCCTCGTCCTCATCTTCATCCTCGTCCTCTTCATCATCCTCGTCCGGCGTGAACCACACAGGGGGCATGACGCACAGCCTGAGCTGGGATGGCACGGCCAGCTGGATGGACCCCGCAATCATCACAGGTACGCTACCAGGTCCTCAGTTTAATTATTTCGCTCTGGAGTCTCACAGTATCAAATTCACAAAAGTGCTTTAGCGTAGCTTCAGTCCTCCTAATTTCGAAGTGACATTTAATTCGCAGTTTAAACTGACGCGTCCTTGAGGGCTTTCGAATGATTAATCGAACTGCGTTATCTTCTGCATTACCATAATTGAAATGGAAAAAGGGGGTATGGACATATTTCGTTATTTTAATAGTGGCAAGTGCTGAGTCATGGCAGGGCTTTGACGAAATCGCAGTTAACCATTTTTCATCAAAGCCATTTCAGAGGACAAGCCAATAATATCATTGTGTCTGTATCTATATGAGGGAGGATTCAACGAAAAAGGGAGCTGACAAAAAAAAAATCAATTAGTGCGTCTGCTTATGTGATCATGGGTTTATATTATTACTCTGTCTTTAAAGTTCTGCCTATATACCAGGAAGTCTTGCTTGACCTTTTTAACTATGAAATGGGTTGGGTTTTTTTTTTTGGGGGGGGGGGGGGGGGGGTGTCGGGAAACAAATAATTCATGGAAGCCTTTAACTGTTTTCCGTAATAGTTCTGTAATGTAAGGTGCGAGTGCATTTTGTAGGTCTTGCAGAGACAAATACACGTCCCCAGATAATTTATTGAAGTTAGACTCTATAAGAAGTGATGCTAACCTGAATCCAACCTTACTGAGGCTCAAGGGTGGCGGTGCTTAGTTTGTAAAAGGTCAGGTGAGTGAACCGTGATCCAAACAGTGGACAGAGAGGGAAAGGATCCTGGAAAATGCAGACACAGCAGTGGTCCAAAGTCTTTGCATAATAGTGTGTATTGAATTCAGTCATATAGACCTAAGGCCGGGCGGCACGGTGGTGTAGTGGTTAGCGCTGTCGCCTCACAGCAAGAAGGTCCTGGGTTCGAGCCCTGGGGCCGGCGAGGGCCTTTCTGTGCGGAGTTTGCATGTTCTCCCCGTGTCCGCGTGGGTTTCCTCCGGGTGCTCCGGTTTCCCCCACAGTCCAAAGACATGCAGGTTAGGTTAACTGGTGACTCTAAATTGAGCGTAGGTGTGAATGTGAGTGTGAATGGTTGTCTGTGTCTATGTGTCAGCCCTGTGATGACCTGGCGACTTGTCCAGGATGTACCCCGCCTTTCGCCCATAGTCAGCTGGGATAGGCTCCAGCTTGCCTGCGACCCTGTAGAACAGGATAAAGCGGCTAGAGATAATGAGATGAGATGAGACCTAAGGCCAGTAGCGCAAGTATAATTATGTTAATGACATTTAGCAGACGCTCTTATCCAGAGCAATGTACAGCAGAGCAGCCTGGGGAGCAGTTGGGGGTTAGGTGCCTTGCTCAAGGGCACTTCAGCCATTCCTGCTGGGCCAGGGAATCAAACCGACAACGTTTTGGTCCCAAAATTGCTTCACTAACCATTAGCCCACGGCTTCCCCCGAAGTATAATAGCCGAGGTATGATGAGGGGTTATAACGGTAATATTTTAGTGATGCTGTGGGATGGCTGGAAGAGTCAACTGCTTCTTTCCTGTGTATTAAGCTTCATAGTATGTGCTCAGAACAATGGGTCTCACCGAAGTGTTCATAATGCACTTTAAATGACATAAAATGAATATAATGATATGAATACGCCATCAGTGAAAAGTCTTTGTTGGACAGATTATGCAAATTACTCCAACAGTCTCCTCCCATTTGGTTGTCTGTGCTAGTTCAATGTCCTTTAGAAATCTCATCTCATTATCTCTTTCCACTTTATCCTGTTCTACAGGGTCGCAGGCAAGCTGGAGCCTATCCCAGCTGACTACGGGCGAAAGGCGGGGTACACCCTGGACAAGTCGCCAGGTCATCACAGGGCTGACACATAGACACAGACAACCATTCACACTCACATTCACACCTACGGTCAATTTAGAGTCACCAGTTAACCTAACCTGCATGTCTTTGGACTGTAGGGGAAACCGGAGCACCCGGAGGAAACCCACGCAGATACGGGGAGAACATGCAAACTCCACACAGAAAGGCCCTCGCCGTAGTCTGGCTAACGCGACTTCAAAGCTCTCCGAGCTATTGGTCTGGCCAAGATATTCAGCCCAACCATTTCCCAGAGCCCGTGGTTGACCCGCCTCCCTGAAATGCCTCAGTTTGCTACTGGTCGAAGCCAGAAAAGGCTGTGACGAAGCTTAAACCAATCACATCACTCTTTCCTCTGACGTATGTGACGCGACGATAGGATTCTCGCTGAGCCCCATTGATTTGGCTACTAGCGGGGCTAACTGGTAGATTAAACTCTTACCGAAGCCGGTCAGGAGCAAGGCGAAAACGTCCTTCCTTTCAGTAAATACCTCCAGGGCTGCTCTTTGCTCCGTTTTCAATGAGAACTTCCCGTTGAATGCTTTCAATACAGCATGATTCTGTAAACAATCTGTGGCTTCTGGTCGCAGTTCTACTACGTCACTGCCTTGAACACGCCTCTACCCAGGGCCGTTGGAGATGCTCAAAGTTGATTGGCTCCCAATTTTTCCGGAGCTTGGAAGAGCTGTAGATAGCTTGCCTGGCCAGACTAAGCTCGCAACAGGCCCTCGTGTTGCGTCACGCTTAGGATGGGCGGGCCCAGGCTACCCTCGCCAGCCACGGGGCTCGAACCCGGACCTTCTTGCTGTGAGGCGACAGTGCTAACCACTACACCACCACGCCGCCCCCTTTAGAAATCTAAAAATGCGAATATGGCACGGGGTGAATTTTTGTGAGCAATGCGACAAAATGTTACAGAAACGAATCCTTTGCCTTTTTAGCATCTTGTTCTCCCCCATCATTTTTGCTTACTTCTCTTAGAATTGACAGTCATCTGTCTTTATTCAGCAGTATCCATGACGTGTGAGTACATGTGGGTACGCTATGATTTATTGGATCACAATTGCTCATCATACAAATGAGCTGATTTTGTATTTATGAAAAGGGGGTGGCGCGCACAGTATGATCATTCATTAAAATGATTTTATTTTTATCATCACTAGAAGAGAAGCTGCAGAGGTGTCTGATCCATATAAGTAAGTTCTGGTTTCACTAGGGCTGGGCGATATGAGAAATTATATCACGATATATTTTTTCAAAATTTTCGATAACGATATATATCACGATATAAATCAAATCACCATTTTTGTATTTTCTTTAATTTTCTGCTCAAAATATGAACATAACAAATTAGTAGTTCCTTCCTAATGAACAAAAATAGCTTAACAAGCCTTCAAGTTTCACAGAACCAAAACAAACTGGATGCACATTCTTTTGTTCTTTTTATTCAAATGAATAAACTGAAACTGAAAAATAAAAACTATATACCATTGTTAATCATTTGTGCAAATTCTAGCAGCTTTCAAATAAACAAAGACATATTGACGTGTAAACCTTATGCTGCAAGGAGAAAAAAAGTGCAATCCTGTACGTCAGTGTGTTTAAGGTCTTGTGTAACACTTTGTTGTATGTCCGATTTTAAATATCCAAAATACCTCCACACAACCGAAGATCTCTGGCCCTTCTTTTCAACGATGTCCTCCAGGGCAGTGCTCTGACTTTCCTGTTCAGAACTCCGGTCAGTCGGCTTCTCGCTCATTTTTATAATCGCTTTGTTTCACGCTTTGTTGGAGAAATGCCGCGCTCCTGCAAACTTCACCACAGCCATGCTGTGCGTTGCTGCTACGTGTGTGTGTTTGTGTGTGCACGCAACCTAACTTGACGTGGCTCTCTTCCAACTGATTGGTTACGTGCAGTACTGTTTAGTTATGATTGGCTATTCGCGTGTCTGTCAAAACTTCGGATGAAGTAATTTTATTGAAGGCGTAGGCTTATCGTAGGCATATCGTACGTGTCTAATTTCTAATCGTAGAGATTTTATATCGTGAATAACATCGTAATCGTAAAATCGCCCAGCCCTAGGTTTCACAGGCATCAAATCTGAGTGGTACAGGATCCTGTTGCAGCTCGCATTGAGTACTGGGGCGACTTTGTGGCTCTCCATATCACAAGTGCCATTTGAATCTCTGCCGTCTTCTGCATTTGTTATCTAAGATGCCTTCCTTAAGAGAGAATTATAATCTGTGAACAGGCAGTGATTTTAAGCACATTTGTGCCGCTTGCTTTTAAAAAGAGGATGATCAGCATGGAAGTCACGTCTGTTGGTGGGTGCTGCTGGGCGTCATCCATCATCCAGAAGAGGTCTAAAATTAATGATTCGTAGCCAAACCTCTGAGCGTGGAACGTTTCAGCTTCTTTACACTGAACAAAAAGTATAACATCATCCTGTTTCCATGGTAATTAATCCTTTAATGGCGACTCGGTATATCCAAGTGCTTTACTGTACATACATGGTGGCCTGGATTCTGAGTAGATTTGAAAATGTATCGATACCAAACTTTTAGTCTGACTCATTTTGCTGTTCATTCCTGTTCTCTAGGTGTCCCAGCGTCCTCGGCTAACTGTCTGGACTCTCTTCAGGATGACAGTCCTCCACATTGGCTAAAATCCCTGCAGGCGCTGACAGAGATGGACGTACCCTCTGGCTCCACAGTACCCCCTCAGCCCTCACACAGTACACCCTTTAGTACCCAGATGTCTCTCCACAGAGCCAGTTGGGCACCCTACCTTCCCCCAGGCACTGCCAGTGCTGCCGGCCAGTTCCACTCTCCCCCACCAGGCTTCCAGACAGCATTCAGAGCCTCGGCTCAGCCCCCCACAGACCTGCTGCAGAGTGCCGGACTGGACCGCCATTAGGGACTGGGACACGAACACCCCCTTCCTTTACTCTGAGAAAACCCAATACACAGCAAGATGAATAAATATGAAATTACAGACCTGTTAAAGTAATTATGAGATTATGTATTCTTTTTTTTTTTTTTCCTTCCACTTCTTGGTCTTTTGAGCTCATTTTAACTCTCGGTTTCACGTTTACTATTTGGTTCATGTTGCCCAAGTGCTCTTATTCCAGCACAAAAAGGAAGTTCTTGAACAAAGCTTTGTTGAAAGTTGAGTAAGGAATTTGGTGATGATGAAGCTCATGTTTATGTGGAAATCATGGAAGTAAACTGATTATTGAAGTAGAGAATATTCCATTGAAACAGTAGTGTGTCGATCAAATCTGCCTTTATATCTGTACCAAATAATTACCCCTTCTCTGTCTGTGTACACAGTCGAGGCCCTTTCCTCTCACCTCTTAAGGTTGACATTTCGAAGAAACGAAACAAGGAGCCAACAGAGTTGGATTTGTTTTCATTTTTGCATTGTTTGAGCTTTCAAGGAAGTTTGAAAGTAAAGGCTGAACGGAGAAATCTGTGCTCCGCTCCCCCCATTGAAAGTTGAGCTTTTAAAGGAACAGTCCACCATACTTCCATAATGAAATATGCTCTTGTCTGAATTGAGACGAGCTGCTCCGTACCTCTCCGAGCTTTGCGCGATCTCCCAGTCAGTCAGACGCAGTCAGACGCGCTGTCACTCCTGTTAGCAATGTAGCTAGGCTCAGCATGGCCAATGGTATTTTTTGGGGCTGTAGTTAGATGCGACCAAACTCTTCCGCGTTTTTCCTGTTTACATAGGTTTATATGACCAGTGATATGAAACAAGTTCAGTTACACAAATTGAAACGTGGCGATTTTCTGCGCTATGGAAAGTCCGCACTATAATGACAGGCGTACTAACACCTTCTGCGCGCTTCGGCAGAGCATTGATATCTGAGCTCCGTATCAATGCGCTGTCGAAGCGCGCAGAAGGTGTTAGTACGCCTGTCATTATAGTGCGGACTTTCCATAGCATAGAAAATCGCTACTTTTCAATTTGTGTAACTGAACTTGTTTCATATCACTGGTCATATAAACCTATGTAAACAGGAAAAACGCGGAAGAGTTTGGTCACATCTAACTACAGCCCCAAAAAATACCGTTGGCCATGCTGAGCCTAGCTACATTGCTAACAGGAGTGACAGCGCGTCTGACTGCGTCTGACTGACTGGGAGGTCGCGCAAAGCTCGGACAGGTACGGAGCAGCTCGTCTCAATTCAGATAAGAGCATATTTCATTATGGAAGTACGGTGGACTGTTCCTTTAACACCGTTCATTTCTTCAGGTTGTAGTAGAGAGACCTTTTAGAAGTTAACTGAGTGGGGTTACAGCTGATGCATCATGCCTTAAAAAAAAAAAAATCAACCAGGATTTGTCCTCAGTCACACTCCCCCCTTTTTTTTTTTCTACATGTGATCTTTCAGGTACTTGTTCATGACCCACCTACTAGCAGACTGGTACCAGGCTTTGCAGCTGCAACACTGAATGTAACCTCTGTATCAGAGGGCAGTGCATTGCAAAGAACCCCCCCCCAGAAACCTCCATTTTAACGAACAAGTAAACTCTAAGACACCTTTGAAGAAAGGGCAGACGTAGCAGGTGGAGCACCACTGTGTGGTGTTTTCATAGCTGCCACTAATAGGACATCAGGATTTGTGTGTGTTTTTTTAGTGTATATTCTCCCACGTCGAAAGGTTCAGGGAGATGTGACTGGATGTGTTTTATGCAAACTCTGACGAGGAGTTTGTTTTTGAGACAAATGAAGAAAATCATGATGCTTCTCCATTAATCACTGAGAACCACTTGAGTATGTTCTTTGCACTGATGGGTGTCAGAAGAAAACTTATTATGGATGCAAGCTGCGTTTCACTGGTGTGCAAAAGAAATTTCAGTTAATTTGACTCACTCTGAAGACCGTTTTAAGATGGAAAAAAAGATAACAGGAAAGTCATTGCGTTGGTTTTTCACACAGTCGAGATTTAATCTGACAATGTTGCTGATGAAAGCTGGGATGGTAGCACTGGTAGGCAACAGATCATTCCCCCCCGTACACACACACACGCACAGGGCTTCACCAGGTCACAACAATGCACTCTTTAACTTCTGCCTCCTTTAATTTTCTTTTAACAGTCTTAATTCTGTATCACTTGTGTAGGTTCTTGCCAACTGTTCAGTATTCAGCAGTATTCAAGAGCAGTGATTTCAATTAAAAATCTTAAGATAAAACCAATGCAATTTAACTGTGGGTTTTGCTCAATGCTCAAGATTAAGATTAATATGAAGAGTCAAAGGAATTGTATCTCTGCAGGTCTGAATGAAAGACAACAATCTTTAATAAAAGATTAAATATGAAGCTGATGTTGACACTTTTTACCCTGCAGCTCCAGAATGCACATTTTTCTCATCGTGAATTTTAAAGGAAAACTCCAGCCTGAAACATTAAATATCTTTATATTGAAATTTGTCATACGTTTAGTGATTCTGATGCTGATTTGTTGGTTGGCATCGTATTTTCATTGTTCCTATGACGAGTTCTGCATTAGACTAAAACTCGTAACTTGGAATTTCCGACCTCCGTATAAGAGACACCAAAGAAAGCTTGGAATTCCTATTCGAAGTCAGGCGAGTCAAAGCAACATTGCTGCTTACAGCATCCACAGCAAATAAACTCGCACTTATTTAATTTAAAGGAGTTGTGCTGTCTACTAGTTTTTGCTTTCGTAGTGTAGACAAGTGAACATGCATAAATATTGGCTCATTAAATCTATAACAGACTCTCCAGCTCACTGTTTTGAGGAGGAAAATGTACATTTATCAGTGTTAGTTGGATAGACTGTTGCTAATAAATGACAAACATGGAATTGTACGTGTTTCACCCCCTTTTTATAGCTCGAAGACAAGGTTGAAAATGATTTTCCTGAGTAATTGAGTTGTTGATCGCAGCGTTACTGGTTGAGTTATGCTGATGTCACAGGAGAATATCGGCAGCATGGATATAACAGCAAAATGTTCAGTGATCTCAAACGCAAGTGATAACAGTTGGTATCCGGTTATTTAGCGTAAGCCTTTTAGCACAAGTTCAAAAGTTTAATCACAACCTTGGATTATGGTCGCAATAGTTTTCCTTTCTTTCGACCTTTTTTTTTTTTTTCTTTTGTAAAAAATTAAAATGAGCAAAGCTTTCTTTAAACTCTTGTAAATTTCGCTTGACACTTCGTTCTTTAGCAAATTATAAATAAATTATATAATTTAAGCTTAGCACTTTATTAAAGACAACCTGGAAGTTGGCTGTCGTGGTGTGCTGTGTTAAATAATTTGGAGGGATGATTGGTGACTAGCATGGTGGTTTCAAGATGGCGGAGTGGGGAAATACAATCGCTCGTTTTCGATCGGAATCTCGGCAACTTTCATTAAAAAACCCATCAAACGTCTTTAAACATGATCAGTAAGTATTCATAATAAAGATTAAGTGTTCTTGGATCTTGTGCTAAGAGACTTTGGATTTGTGCAAAATAACTGTAAACCATAAGTCAGGATCCACTGACCACCATTGGCACCACTGTCAGCAGGTAATCAAACAGCGTTGTGGGTAATATGGAAAACCGAAATGAAAACCTAATGCAAGTCGTTAAGACTTAAAAAAAAAAAAAAAGTCAGAATTTTAAATGTTAGGTTAACTAAGAATTAGTACAAATACACAGATTATAGAAAATCGTGTGTGCTGACTGGTCAAGAAATTCAGACCATTTCTCAAGAATCGCCTCGAGCGAAATGGCGGCCAATCGCGTTGTCACTGTAATTGAGGAAGAATTACAAATAATTAAAGAATGCTGTTCCTAAAAGCACTAAAGATGCTATGAAGTTTGGTCTAAAACTATTCAAAAGTAAAGTGGAATTGTCATTTATTTTATCTATTTCAGAATAAAGTATTTTATGTGAGTCGGCAGAGATAAGTGAGAAGCCTGTGCATGCCTTTATGACATTTGCATGCCGCTTTTGAAGATTTAAATAATTTCAAATCTCATCTCGTTATCTCTAGCCGCTTTATTCTTGTACAGGGTCGCAGGCAAGCTGGAGCCTATCCCAGCTGACTACGGGCGAAAGGCGGGGTACAACCTGGACAATTCGCCAGGTCATCACAGGGCTGACACATAGACACAGACAACCATTCACACTCACGTTCACACCTACGGTCAATTTAGAGTCACCAGTTAACCTAACCTGCATGTCTTTGGACTGTGGGGGAAACCGGAGCACCCGGAGGAAACTCATGCGGACACGGGGAGAACATGCAAACTCCACACAGAAAGGCCCTCGCCGGCCACGGGGCTTGAACCCGGACCTTCTTGCTGTGAGGCGACAGCGCTAACCACTACACCACCGTGCTGCCATAATTTCAAATTTTTAATTTATTTTTTGACACTTTTTTTTTTCACAGTCCGGTTTCCATCAAATCCTGTGCTCTGATTGGCTGACAAGCGGGTCTGTACCCTATGATACGGACCTCTGGTGATTTGCTTGTTCACAACAAACATGGTAGCATTTTTTGTCAACATTTATCTTTTTTTAAAATAAGATTTATTTATAAGATTATCAAAAATCTTATAAATTTTTGCCAGCATTTCTCAGGAGAATAGCATTAATTTTACAGCATGGATAGCGATAACAACAGTGTTCACAGCAAAAGCGAGTTTTACTACCCTGAGGAAGAAGAAATAAATGAAAACATTTCAGGAGAAAGCTAAAAACCTCTAACTTGCTAACGCTGAGCAAAAACATAGCTGAATCCTGAATGACTCAATTTTGTATAAATAGGGGACTACATAGGCGGCAAAATGTAGTTTTTTTTCTTGTCATGGAAGTGCACTTGTATACCGAGGAGGAAGCCATTTGCATTACAGCCGTGAATGAGAATTCAAAATGGCGGCTCGACTCGGTTTTCCCTTTCGGGCGCTCTCGTTTTCTGTTAGAATTTGGTAAAGAAAAAAATAAATATATTATTTACCAGCTTAAGGTCGGTCCGTATGGTGAAATACCGCGACCTTGGCCCAGAGGGCCTCGGTCAGTACTTTCAAGACCTCGGTCACAGTATTTCACAATACGGACCTCCCAGCTGGTACATAACGTATGTCTTTATACTAAAACAGTTATCTGCTGCAGGCTCAGTGAATATTGGTAAATAATTGTTAAATAATATTAGCTTGTGTGCAATCAAATATTCAGTCATATATTTTAATATCTAGATGTCAAATTAAGATTTTCTGAAAAGATGCACAAACCGGACGGCACGGTGATGTACTGGTTAGTGCTGTCGCCTCACAGCAAGAAGGTCAGGGTTCGAGCCCCGTGGCCAGCGAGGGCCTTTCTGTGTGGAGTTTGCATGTTCTCCCCGTGACCGCGTGGGTTTCCTCCGGGTGCTCCCGTTTCCCCCACAGTCCAAAGACATGCAGGTTAGGTTAACTGGTGACTCTAAATTGACCGTAGGTGTGAATGTGAGTGTGAATGGTTGTCTGTGTCTATGTGTCAGCCCTGTGATGACCTGGCGACTTGTCCAGGGTGTACCCCGCCTTTCGCCCGTAGTCAGCTGGGATAGGCTCCAGCTTGCCTGCAACCCTGTAGAACAGGATAAAGCGGCTAGAGATAATGAGATGAGATGCACAAACCGAGTGCAAATGATGGATTTTGAATATCGGAAGGTCAGTAAAATAGGGCAAGATTGGTACATGACTTAAAATGTCGTGAACTCTTTATATTAAAAAAAAAAGTATTGGTTGTACCCAGAGTGTGTCGGTATTACAGGAGACAATCCGGTAATTAAGACAAATTATGAATTTTCATATGCTGTTGTAATAATGAATTGTGAGTAAATTCATTGTTAAAAATGAGTTCAGGATGGAACCACTAAATCCTAGTCAGGGTCATGGTGGATCCAGAGCCTCTTCTGGCAACACTGGGTGTGAGTTGGGAATACACTCTGACTGGGCTGCCAGTTCTTTACAGAGTGCCCCACACACCGAGGAGCAAATAATCATACCAGCAGTGCCTAACGTTTATTGTGACATATAAAGACATTGGCGCTGCTCTGCCATAATCAAACTTGAAATCTACACCCCCCCCATCATTTTATCAAGCTGGAAAAAGTTTCAGCTTTAAATCTGGCTGAAATCTAGATGTCTCGTCTCGTCTTTTTCCGCTTATCCGGGACCGGGTCGCGGAGGCAGCAGTCTAAGCATGGAAGCCCAAACTTCCCTTTCCCCAGACACCTCGGCCAGCTCCTCGGGAAGAACACCGAGGCGTTCCCAGGCCAGCCGAGAGACATAGTCCCTCCAGCGTGTCCTGGGTCTTCCCCGGGGCCTCCTCCCGGGGGGACATGCCTGGAAAACCTCCCCAGGGAGGCGTCCAGGAGGCATCCGAAAAAGATGCTCGAGCCACCTCAGCTGGTTCCTCTCGATGTGGAGGAGCAGCGGCTCTACTCCGAGCTCCTCCCGAGTGACTGTGCTTCTCACCCTATCTCTAAGGGAGCGCCCAGCCACCCTGCGAAGGAAACTCATTTCAGCCGCTTGTATCCGCGATCTTGTTCTTTCTGTCATTACCCAAAGCTCATGACCATAGGTGAGAGTCGGAACGTAGATCGACCGGTAAATTGAGAGCTTCGCCTTTTGGCTCAGCTCCTTCACCACGACGGACCGGTAAAGCGACCGCATCACTGCGGAGGCTGCACCGATCCGCCTGTCGATCTCACGCTCCATCCTTCCCTCACTCATGAACAAGATCCCGAGATACTTAAACTCCTCCACTTGAGGCAGGACTTCTCCACCAACCTGGAGAGGGCAAGCCACCCTTTTCCAGTCGAGAACCATGGCCTCGGACTTGGAGGTGCTGATTCTCATTCCAGCCGCTTCACACTCGACTGCAAACCGCCCCAGTGCATGCTGAAGGTCCTGGTTTGAAGAAGCCAACAGGACAACATCATCCGCAAAAAGCAGAGATGAAATCCTGTGGTTCCCAAACAGGATTCCTTCCAGCCCCTGGCTGCGCCTAGAAATTCTGTCCATAAAAATTATGAACAGAACCGGTGACAAAGGGCAGCCCTGCCGGAGTCCAACATGCACTGGGAACAGGTCTGACTTACTGCCGGCAATGCGAACCAGACTCCTGCTCCGTTCGTACAGGGACCGGACAGCCCTTAGCAAAGAGCCCCGAACCCCATACTCCTGAAGCACCCCCCACAGAATACCACGGGGGACACGGTCGAATGCCTTCTCCAGATCCACAAAGCACATGTGGACTGGTTGGGCAAACTCCCATGAACCCTCGAGCACCCTATGAAGGGTATAGAGCTGGTCCAGTGTTCCGCGACCAGGACGAAAACCGCATTGTTCCTCCTGGATCCGAGGTTCGACTATTGGTCGAATTCTCCTCTCCAGTACCCTGGAGTAAACTTTCCCTGGGAGGCTGAGAAGTGTGATTCCCCTATAATTGGAGCACACTCTCCGGTCCCCTTTCTTAAAAAGAGGGACCACCACCCCAGTCTGCCACTCCAGAGGCACTGTCCCCGACCGCCACGCGATGTTGCAGAGGCGTGTCAACCAAGACAGCCCCACAACATCCAGAGACTTGAGATACTCAGGGCGGATCTCATCCACCCCTGGTGCCTTGCCACCGAGGAGCTTGCAAACCACCTCAGTGACTTCGGCTTGGGTAATGGACGAGTCCACCTCTGAGTCATCAGCCTCAGTCTCCTCAGTGGAAGACATGACGGTGGGATTGAGGAGATCCTCAAAGTATTCCTTCCACCGCCCGACAATGTCCCCAGTCGAGGTCAACAGCTCCCCACCCGCACTGTAAACAGTGTTGGCAGAGTACTGCTTCCCCCTCCTGAGGCGCCGGACGGTTTGCCAGAATTTCTTCGAGGCCGACCGATGGTCCTTCTCCATGGCCTCCCCGAACTCCTCCCAGTTCCAAGTTTTTGCCTCCGCAACTGCCCGAGCTGCAGCACGCCTGGCCTGCCGATACCCGTCGGCTGCCTCAGGAGTCCCGGAGGTCAACATGGCCCGATAGGACTCCTTCTTCAGCTTGACGGCATCCCTTACTTCCGGTGTCCACCACCGGGTTCGGGGATTGCCGCCACGACAGGCACCGGAGACCTTGCGGCCACAGCTCCGAACAGCTGCGTCCACAATGGAGGTAGAGAACATGGTCCACTCAGACTCAATGTCCCCCACCTCCCTCGGAAGCTGGGAAAAGCTCTCCCGGAGGTGGGAGTTAAAGACCTCCCCAACAGAGTGCTCGGCCAGACGTTCCCAGCAGACCCTCACCATACGTTTAGGCCTGCCAGGTCTGTCCAGCTTCCTCCTCCGCCAGCGGATCCAACTCACCACCAGGTGGTGATCAGTTGACAGCTCAGCCCCTCTCTTCACCCGAGTGTCCAAGACATAGGGCCGGAGATCAGATGAAACGACTACAAAGTCGATCATCGACCTCCGACCTAAGGTGTCCTGGTGCCACGTGCACTTATGGACACCCCTATGCTCGAACATGGTGTTCGTTATGGACAAACCGTGACTAGCACAGAAGTCCAATAACAAAACACCACTCGGGTTCAGATCGGGGAGGCCGTTCCTCCCAACCACGCCCCTCCAGGTGTCACTGTCGTCGCCCACGTGAGCATTGAAGTCCCCCAGTAGCACAATGGAGTCCCCAGTCTGAGCACCCCTCAGTACCTCTCCCAGGGACTCCAAGAAGGCCAGATACTCTATACTGCTATTTGGCCCGTAGGCACAAACAACAGCAAGAGCCCTCTCCCCAATCCGAAGGCGCAGAGAGGCGACCCTCTCGTTCACTGGGGTAAACTCCAACACATGGCGGCTGAGCTGGGGAGCTATAAGCAAGCCCACACCAGCCCGCCGCCGCTCACCACGGGCGACTCCAGAGAAGTGGAAAGTCCAGCCCCTCTCGAGGAGCTGGGTTCCAGAGCCCAAGCTATGCGTGGAGGTGAGCCCGACTATCTCTAGCCGGTACCTCTCAACCTCCCGCACAAGCTCAGGCTCCTTCCCCCCCAGCGAAGTGACATTCCATGTCCCAACAGCCAGCCGCTGTGTCTGGGGATCAGGTCGTCGAGGCCCCTGCCTTCGACTGCCACCCAATCCACATTGCACCAAACCCCTACTGCTACCTCTGTGGGTGGTGAACCCACAGGAGGTCGGGCCCACGTCACCTCTTCGGGCTGAGCCCGGCCGGGCCCCATGGGCAAAGGCCTGGCCACCAAGCGCTCGCATACAAGCCCCAACCCCGGGCCTGGCTCCAGGGTGGGGCCCCGGCTGCGTCCTACCGGGCGACGTCACGGTCCTGGATTTTTTCTCCATAGGGGTTTTTTGGTGAACTGCTCTTGGTCTGGCCTGTCACCTAGGACCTGTCTGCCTTGGGAAACCCTACCAGGGGCATAATGCCCCCGACAACATAGCTCCTAGGATCATTCAAGCACACAAACCCCTCCACCACAATAAGGTGGCAGTTCTAGGAGGGGGAAATCTAGATGGTCCATTAAATTCTAGTAAAAAAAAAAATGTCTTTTAAATGACTTGTTCACTAACTTAATAAACAATATCAGTCAAAAGTTTTGACACAGTTTATTGAATATTTTTCGCTGCTTTCTAGACACCGAGTTGGTTCTAATGTTTTCTTTTTGTTATACTTGTGTTGAAATCTTCATGTGCACTCAACTGGTTCTGTACATTTACTCAGATAACCATTAGCTGTTCATATGAGCTAAAAATGTTCGACAAAATTCACTTTACTAATGTTTTCAAATTATGTACAATACTGACAGCAAATTGGTCATTTGTGCAGGGACCTCTCAATATTCAGTCCACTGCTATTCAATTTTATTTGTATATCATTAAAAATAGGTAATTAAAAATCCATTTGTAGGTTTAGATCTCTAGTGAGCAAATAAGCTGCAACGAGAAACTCCCCAAAATGACATGAGGAGGAAACCTTGAGAGGAACCAGAACCAAAAGGGAACCCATCCTCATCTGGATGACAGGTTAGTGGGATTATTTAATTTAACGATTATTTACCAAAGGCGAAGTGAATATTGTAGAATAATAATAAAGACAAAGTCGAGGTTGTTATTCACCGATATCCACTGAACCTGAAGCAGATAAATTTTTTAGTACGAACACTATTTTTTAATCTTCAAAAGCGGCATGCAAATATTATAACGGCGCACAGACTTGTCACTTATCTATGCCAACTCACGTAAAATACTTTGTTTGGAAATGGATTAAATAAATCACAATTCCACCTTACCTTTGATTAGTTTTAGACCAAACTTCGTAGCAACTTTAGTGCTTTTAGGAACAGCATTTTCTTTCATAATTTGTAATTCTTCCTCACTTACTGTGACGAAGCAATTGGCCACCATTTTACAGAGTTGCTCGAGATGATTATTGAGAAATAGTCCGAATTTCTCGACCAATCAACGTGAGATTTCCTATAATCACCTGCATATTTATACTAAAAATCGTTACTGTATCCATGTATAGAAGAGTCAAGACAAACCTGTAGTGCTCTAAAAACACTTCCTTGCACTGCACTTGAATAAAATTTAATTAATAAAGAATATATTTGTTGATCCATTTGTGGTAATGGTGTTTTGCTTACTGAAAATGCTGACTGCTAATTAAACTTGAAAAACAACTAACCACAGAATTGTAAAGTTCATTTCACACCCTGATAGCACATGAAAAATGAGTGGAACATAACCATCATTAACTGCATGGCCAGACCAAATAGAAAGCTCTAAGTTAATCTAACAGATGTCTAATTGTGGGCGGCACGGTGGTGTAGTGGTTAGTGCTGTCGCCTCACAGCAAGAAGGTCCGGGTTCGAGCCCCGTGGCCGGTGAGGGCCTTTCTGTGCGGAGATTGCATGTTCTCCCCGTGTCTGCGTGGGTTTCCTCCGGGTGCTCCGGTTTCCCCCACAGTCCAAAGACATGCAGGTTAGGTTAACTGGTGACTCTAAATTGACCGTAGGTGTGAATGTGAGTGTGAATGGTTGTCTGTGTCTATGGCGGTGTTTACATTAGACCGTATCAGCGGATCATCAGATTAACGTTTTTAAAACGATTCGCGTGCACACAGCAACGCCAATACACGGATACGCTAATCACATGACTAATTAGACGGCACGTCACATGATCCCACTGCATATCGGGCATGCGCAAGTCACTCACCACTTGCAAGTGGAAGGATGGCAAGCGAACACCTTCTCCAGCAGATAAACACACCTGGCTGTGATGTTCATGTTCTCACTGAGTTTAAGCGCCTGAAGGAGGTAAATAAGTTGAAATGTGTAAATAAACCTCAGTGCGGCTCAGCGCTTCCTCCTGCGCTCCAAATCACTCCGCCCTGAACAGCAAGTGCCCTCTGGAGGGTGCGCACTCCGGCCCTGCGCAGCTCACAGAGCGCGCGAGTGAAGCGCACGAGCAGTGATTCGGGACTGAGCCGCTGTGTGTGTGATCCCAACGCCAGCGAATCAGGAAGGTGGATGTCACAGTGACGTTGTCCAATGACGACGTCAGCTAGAGCTCAGCATTGCGTTTCCTTGTTCCTCAATGTTTACGCAGCACCGGATCAGATACGAACTGGGTTGAATACGTGGGCCCTGGCGGATTCAAGTTGTTCCGCCTGTGGAGTCGTTTCCCGGCGTTTTAATGTGCACGGACAGTGCATCCGCGACGAAAACGAGACGGATACGGTCTAATGTAAACACCACCTATGTGTCAGCCAGCCCTGTGATGACCTGGCGACTTGTCCAGGGTGTACCCCGCCTTTTGCCCGTAGTCAGCTGGGATAGGCTCCAGCTTGCCTGCGACCCTGTAGAAGGATAAAGCGGCTAGAGATAATGAGATGAGATGTCTAATTGTTCTTAGCAGGTAAAGTAATACTAGCTCATACCCCAGTTTCTATCCTGATGGGAGTGGTCTTCTCTAAGAAGACTCCACCCCCATCCACAGGACATGAGAACTCACTGACTGGTGTAATTAGGATAATGATGTAATGATCATCTGAGCTTTCACTATTACCAGATCTCAACACAGCTGAACAGCTACGGGATGTTCTGTATCTTTTGGAAGAACAGCGTTTATTCCAGTGCACTAAAGTTGTTCTGGTGGTTCCTGGTGACCCAACATCAATTAAATATGTGACAATGCATATCATTTTAACAGGGATGATATGAGGATTTGCACTGAGCTGTTTTTAATCTCTCTTCCACCTGCTCTCTCACAGATGGTTTGTACCTGCCCATGATATTTACCTCCGCTAGCATTGTTGGAGGAGGTTGTTTTTGCCTCTGTTCATTTGTTTGTTTGTTTGTCTGTCTGTCTGGCTGGCTGTTCCCAACATAACTCAAAAAGTAGTGAACAGATTTTGAAGAAATTTTGAGAAAAGATGTGCCATGGGCCAAGGAACAATTGATTTAGATTTTGATGCAAATCCTGATGTGATTCCCAGGATTTTATTTTTTTTTTTTTGTCTGTTTCCAATGTAACTCAAAGTACTGAACAGATTTTGATGAAATTTGGTGTACAGCTTTAGTATTATCCTAGGTTCAAGTGATTTAATTTTGTTGTTGATTAATATGTGACTTGACAGAGGTATGCACTGTACCAAATGTTCTACTAGTTCCTAATAAATTTAGTTGGTTATATTTTCCAAAATATAAGTATAATCAGTATAAAATATATTTTCCAGTTGAGAGTATACTGTGTGCATTTTGGCTACCGCTTCTCACTAGAGCTTTTTTTTTTTTAAAGAATGTTTTGTCTGCCAGTTGTTGTGTAGCTCCAGACCCAGTTTTGGGCATCGGTTCCCTTCAGGCCTTGGTCTGCTATGGGTAATGCCTATGCTCCTCACTATGGACTACAGTACAGTGAGCTCATTGTCCTTTTAACATCAGGGTTGTCCAGCGCTCTGTGCAGCGGTGCTTCTGTATTTGGTGTGGTGTTCTGAGCAACGTTGTCCGATGGCATCGCGGTGGCTGTGCAGGCAGTTTGGGGCATACCAGTGCTCTGTGTAGTGGTGCTTCTGTGTTTGGCACAGTGTTCCGAGCGATGTTGCCCGATGGCGTCGGTGTGGGATTTATCTTCATGCACCTTTTGGTGGGACTGTGGGTAGCCAAGCCATTGAAATTACATCCTGACCACCTTTTGATGGACTTCCCCCCCCCCCCCCCCCCATTGTAAAGCAACTTTGGGTGTGAGAAAGGCGCTATATAAATTGAACTAATTATTATTAAAATATAACCAAAAATGTAATACTTATGACATATTTGCCATTAATGGGAAAATATTTAGATATTTTCAAATATGGGACATTTCTGTTGTCCATGTATAAATAATGAAACATGTGACACGTGTGTGTGTCTGTATTAAATAGTGACATACAATACACAAAATCCGCTGAAATGTCAATTGGTGTTTGTCATACACAACCGTCTGTATTTATCTGTGACGAATCTCAGTCATCCAGGTACATAGTAATCTGTGGTTGGTAGAAGAGAACAACTGGACTTGCTTGAAGATTCTTGAAAACGTTTCGCCTCTCATCCTAAAGGCTTCCTCAGTTCTGTCTGACTAATAGGGAGTATCCAGTATTTATCCTGTCATGGATCATCATAGAATCCGAATCAGAATGCTGATGGCTGCATTGTAGGTGGCTGATAAAAGATGTCATAGACACCCACCTCTGTTCAATGATGGTCGTTCCAGGTTGACAAAAATGAACGATCCTCTCTGGCTAAGATGTCTGCCAGTTTTCTGGAAGTCCTCTCATACTCCCGCACCAGTCGAAGGGATCTCATCCCAAAGTGCGTCGAAACATATCTGTGACGAATCTCAGTCATCCAGGTACATAGTAATCTGTGGTTGGTTGAAGAGAGCAACTGGACTTGCTTGAGGATTCCTGAAAACGTTTCGCCTCTCATCCTAAAGGCTTCCTCAGTTCTGATTCGGATTCTATGATGATCCATGAGAGGATAAATACTGGATACTCCCTTTAGTCAGACAGAACTGAGGATGCCTTTAGGATGAGAGGCGAAACGTTTTCAAGAATCTTCAAGCAAGTCCAGTTGCTCTCTTCAACCAACCACAGATTGTCTGTATTAAAACGTGACACTTCTGGATTCTACAGAACAACAACATTTGAAAAAATAGTATCATATTGTATACTGCAGGATAGCAGGGCAGTGTGGTGCAAAATCGATATATGTACAGTATATGACCGGTATGAGTAATAGTATCAGTAAACATTACATTCTTTTTGCTAACATCCATTTGTGTTAGTTTTGCATTTTTTTTGGGGGGGGGGGGGGAATTCTGTCCAACAGAAGAAAAAAAAAATTACTTCTGATTCCAGACTGATCAAGTAAGCCATCATACTGTGACCATGAAGACAAAATATGAATAAGGACCAATATGTATTTCACAATCTCCATTTGGTTTCCCATCGGATTACTTCCAAAATCTGCCCCCCCCCCCCCCCCCCCCACACACACTTTATGAGCAGGGCTTGTCGATTATTTTGATTATCACTATCATTGGAAAAGCATTCCAGAAGGCGAATATGTAGAATATAAAATGTTGTAGCAGCTGTTTGAAAAGCGACAGGACATGATAAAGTGGCAATCTAACATAATGCAACTACCATACACGACCCTGTCAGCTATTTTCTAAGCTGCACAAGATCCTGGAAGTGGAGTTAGCCCTCTCTACAGTGTTCTGGCACAAGACAACATCTGAACTTGTTGAAAATGTTTCTAACTACATTGAACACTATTACTAGTTATCATAAAGAACTAATACTAGCAACTGAACTAGGGCTAGTTAATGTATAAAAAGCATCTACTAGCTTGCTAATAGGAGCCTACATAGAAGACTAGATGCCTCACCGCGTATTCCAGAACGTCCGCACAGGACGGCCATCTTACCACAGGCAAGCTTTTCCACAGAATTTGCGGTACACTGAGGTAAGACCATTGAGATGCTTAAATGTTTATACTCTTATCTCGCTGAAATTTTGACGTATATACAAATGGTTTGATTTCTTAAAACATTATTAATGTGGTTGTAATTCTGGGTGCTTGAACATGCTAAAATCGTACCTTTTCTCTTCAAAAACAACTTACTGCAGCTTTGTCAAAGTTGTGTTTCATGCTAGGCTAGCTCGTAGCACCAAGTAATTTTACATGGAAGGTCATGAGATAGTATTTTCAATAACTGAAGTTGCACTTGCACATGGTTTTCATTTTCGGGTTGGTTAATTTAAAACAACTTACATTATGATTTCTAGAGGAAATTAAATTACTGACTTTGACGAGATGCCAGACTTCTGCGCGGCTTTCGGTTGCTCGAACCGGCGATGTCTGGAAAGTAGGGCACGCGGGATCACCTTTCACCAGTAAGATAATCGGTAGCGTTATTTACTTGGTGAAATAATGTCCAATACAGTTCCTGATATGAGCAGCCTGGCTTTTTTTTGTCACAAACTATCGTGAGTCGCTGTCATTGTTTTATACTATTACTTACTCAGGCAGTGCATTTGTTATTATGCTATGATGTGAGTTTACATTTGTTATTATGCTGTGCTGTGAGTGCATTAGGTTTTTGAGGTGGATGAAGTATTTCTGAAGTTTCAGAAGTGAGTAAGCTGTTTATTTAACTTTAGCTTCCCCTACGGCCCTATCACATGTAAAAATATTTTCACTAAAAATTGGAAATAAATTGTATGGTTATTTGTCTTAAGGCCGCAGTTATCCATAAGTATGCAGTGTTAGGCTTCTCACCGCATAGGAATTTCAGCATGTATTTTTTTTCAAACATAAAATGATTATTCATCATTAATATCATAAATACATACTTCCGTTTTTTTTTTTAATATAACAAACCAAACCGTTTGAATATCGATTGAAATTTGAGGAAGTTACGGTCATCTGAAAAGTACATATCGCTACCAACACAATGTAATGGGTAAGCCAGCTGTCTGAGGTAAGATGGCCGCCATGTGCGGACGTTCGACTTCGTTGACGGGCAACGGGGACGAGGCATCTAGTCTTCTATGTATATCTATGGGAGCCAAGACATAGAGCGAACACACAGGCTAACATGTCGCGATAATGCTACTTTACCTAGAGCCAATACTAGCTAACATTTTGAGAGATAATGCTAGCTCATGTTAGTTATATGCAGTGTATACAATTAAAAAAAAACTTAATCGTAGGACGAGGAGTCAGAACAAAATGCTTTTTGGTAAAGAAGAGAATCACACATGAATACAAGCCTCTGCACCAGAGCACTTTAATAAACACACTCACTGCTAAAGAACTAGCATAATTTGAGTGAAGAGGCATCACTTTCTGTATCTCAAGAGTGCTTTAGTTGCTCATGATAAAGTTTCTGAGTCTCAGCCAGTGGCTGTCATCTAGTGGAAGTTACTGAAGTGCTGGACTCGGGTGCTATGAAGAGGAAACTGTGCCACAATTCAGTATAATTAATACTCTGAAGTAGTGTGGACTGCAGTGCATGTGGCATTAGGGTTATTTTCCCTGGTCATACAAGGAAAATTAGCTTTATTGCTTTACCCCTTTATTATAATCATGCAGGGATTTGCTCTCTAAATGACTTAACTCTCTGCAATGAGCTGTGCGTAAGCCAATAATTGTTTGACATGTTTATCCCCTTCGGACATAATGTGTACAAGCATGAAGTTCCATAACATTTTTCCTTGTGTCCGAAGGGGTTATTCTGGTAACAACCCCATATTAGATCTAGACCTTTATCATCTGCATTAGGAATACAACCAGCAAACTAGATTTATCATAGCCTAACTGGCTCAAACATTACCTCAGTAGTTACAGTGGACATACAAACCATCGAGTGCTTAATGTCACTGTACAATTAGCAGGGTTCTCCAGAATATCTGAAGTAACTGGCTAAAAAACAGTAGTAAGTGGCTCTGGAATTTGCAGCAGTGAAGCTGCCGTGGCACGCCAAAGGCACGCTAATGCTAGGGCGGTTTGGGGGCATACTTCCTCCCCAGAAAATTTTGAAACTTGCATGCATTCTGGTGCATTCTCAGCTTATAAATTACTAAAATTTCCCTGTAAAATACTTGCAAAATATGTATGAAGTTTCCCTCCAAAGTCAAGTGTGTGTGCTTGACTTTCTCTGTTACCCTCTGTAGTACGCTGCCTGGCTCTGTAACATAACTACATAGGCTATGGCATGGTAACATAGTCCAACTTAGCCAATTAGAGCGCAAGAATCGATTGACAAATATGGCGTAGCTTCTGGTCATGCTTGACCCAAATTGAAGACTATTATGTTGACCGAGGGTAGTCGTGGAGGCACTGTGCAGAAGTATAACCAACCTCTCTCCATTGGGGGTTATGGGGCTGTGGGTAGAGGTGTTACCTTTGATAGCTTAGCAGCTGCACTCTTAAAAACTTAGAGTGGCTATGCACATTGGTCCTCACCCACCCCCTAAATCTCTCACGCCTGGCTCCACATGCCAACCCCTGGGCAACAGCCTCAGCTGGCCGGCAAAGCAGTGTGAGGGGACAGTGTTGACATGGCACCACTGGGTGGAGGACTTCCACTGTTGAAGTCAACGGTCAGGGCAGAGGCTTTCCCACTGGTAGGAAGCAACGGCCGCGTGTCCGAGCCTGGAGAGGGATGGGCTCTGCCAGGCACGATACCCACCCAAGACATGCTGTGTATGAAATAATTGGATTTGCAACAAATTATGGGCAGCA
Source organism: Neoarius graeffei (assembly GCF_027579695.1). NCBI lineage: Eukaryota > Metazoa > Chordata > Actinopteri > Siluriformes > Ariidae > Neoarius > Neoarius graeffei. The sequence continues at coordinate 48,741,232 of NC_083589.1, forward strand.
GAGATGATATAAATCACTTGAACATTGAAAGACAAGTTTTTATTTTGTTTTGGGATCAAGTAGCCAGCGCAGACCATCTGTTTGAGGTTATGTTTTCACCTCTGTTTGCTTGTTTGTCTGTTCCCAACATAACTCAAAAAGTAGTGAACGGATTTTGATGAAATTAAGAAAAGGTAGGACATGGGCCAAGGAATAATTGCGTAGAGTTTGATGCAAATCAGTATATGTATGTGGATCCAGGATTTTTTTTCTCTGTTCCCAACATAATCCGTTCACTGCTTTTTGAGTTTTGATAAAATTTCATCCAGCTAAAGACATTCACATCCCAACCCTTTCCCCTCTCCTCTGGTGTTCCCCAAGGCTCTGTCTTCAGTCCCATCTTATTTATCATCTATCTCCTTCCTCTTGGTCATATTTTCCGTAAATACAACATCCATTTCCATTGTTACACGGATGACACCCAGCTCTACCTCTCCTCTAAATCCACATCCACCTTCCCGCCCCCCTCCCTCTGTGTCTGTTTACAGGAAATCAAATCCTGGCTCTCCTCCAACTTTCTCAAACTCAACAGTGATGAAACTGAGGTCCTCCTCGTTGGTTTTAAATCCATTCTCACTAACACTCCCAGATTCACCATCCTCATTGACAACTCCTCTATTTCCCCCTCTCCTCAGGTTAAAAGCCTGGGTGTCATCCTTGACAGCTCTTTGTCATTCCAAACCCACATTAATAATGTTACCAGGTCAGCCTACTTCCATCTTCACAATATTAACCGTCTCCGTCCGTCCCTTACTTCCAATAGCACTGCCATCTTGGTCCACACTTTAGTCACATCCCGCCTAGACTACTGTAACTCCCTCCTCTTCGGTCTTCCCCACAAGTCCATCCATAAACTCCAACTGATCCAGAACTCAGCTGCTTGTCTTGTCTCCAGAACTCCATCCATCAATCATATCACTCCTGTTCTCCAACAACTCCACTGGTTTCCTGTCAAATTTCGCATAGACTTTAAAATCCTGCTTCACACTTTCAAGGCCATCCACAACCTCGCCCCCCCCAATACCTCTCTGACCTTCTCCACATCAACACTCCCTCCTGGACACTCAAGTCAGCCTTCTCCATCAGCCTCACTGTGCCCTCTGCCCGTCTGTCCACCATGGGGTCCAGAGCCTTCAGCCGCTCTGCCCCTCCCTTCTGGAACTCCCTCCCCCCTGACATCAGGAACATTAACTCATTATCCATCTTCAAAACCCCTTTAAAAACTCACCTTTTCAAACTTGCCTACTCACTATAATTTGTCATCCACTACTGCTGATTTCTGATTTTATTTTGATTTTATTGCATTTATATTGTTGTCTTTTTTGCTCTTTTTATTGTCGTTTATGTGTATTGTGAGGTGACCTTGAGTGCCCTGAAAGGCGCCTTAAATAAAATTATTTATTATTATTATTATTATTATTATTATTATTAGGGCGGCACGGTGGTGTAGTGGTTAGCGCTGTCGCCTCACAGCAAGAAGGTCTGGGTTTGAGCCCCGTGGCTGGCGAGGGCCTTTCTGTGTGGAGTTTGCATGTTCTCCCCGTGTCCGCGTGGGTTTCCTCCAAGTGCTCCGGTTTCCCCCACAGTCCAAAGACATGCAGGTTAGGTTAACTGGTGACTCTAAATTGACCGTAGGTACGAATGTGAGTGTGAATGGTTGTCTATGTGTCAGCCCTGAGATGACCTGGCGACTTGTCCAGGGTGTACCCCGCCTTTCGCCCGTAGTCAGCTGGGATAGGCTCCAGCTTGCCTGCGACCCTGTAGAACAGGATAAAGCGGCTAGAGATAATGAGATTATATTATTATTATTATTATTATTATTATTAAAATTTGGTGTACAGCTTTAGTATTATCCTAAGTTCAACTGATTTGATTTTGATGTTGATAATATGTGGCTTGACAGAGATATGCACTCTACTGGGTGCCCTTGTAATTAACCTATGATTTTTGTCATTCAGTCCTCTATGTATTTTGGTGTGTTCTTAAGAAGCCTGACTTTTAAGGAATGAGTAATCAGGAATCACTTAATATTTATCTTGTTGGTCCTAGCACACTGCATCAGATCAAACACAATGTACACACACACATTCATCATACTTCTATATCCAGTAGGATAAAAAGCTAATGGGAACTGTACTGTGCAATTAATTCTCTGTGCAATCTGAACTGACATGAACACTCTTTAAAATGTGATCACTTCCTAATTTGAGTCTTCATAATCCAAAATACACCAATAAGTGACTGAAGTATAACAATTCTTCAGTTATTCATTCTTGCACTGGTGGGATGCCAATAATATTAACTTAATGGCATGTTTCAAAGCCAAGGAAGCATGTCTGAGTGAAAGAAATGAGTAATGAAATGCAGGGCAATTGCTCAGGGTTGGAAGATGGCCCTCAGTCACCTTGGCACTCTGGGCCACAAATCAAGAGCTGCCTTTTCATAATCAGTAGCAGCTATTCACAGTCATGCCCTTCTTCTAAAAGCTTTCATGAAGAATTCATTAGCCTAAGGTCCCCCCCCCCCCAAATGAGCATTTTAGTTAGTTCATTCTGCAGCTGTGTACTTTACCATTGAACCAGTTTTCAAGGTCATCTTTTTCTCCATTCCTCTCATTAATGGACCATGTGATGTTAAATGCTATACTAATCAGCATGCCAAAATAGTGTTTTAATGATATGCTGTACTCTAAACACAATTTAGACATTTAAAGCTGCTGAATGTAAATTTTTGGGAGAGATCTCTGGTAGACAAACGCTATTACATGCGACAACATGCAGAAGGACATTTCAAAACGTGGGTCCTTTGTTACTGTGTGGATTCATTTTAAGGTTGCAAGCGCAAGACAAAACAAGGCATTTAGATACAGTGGTGCTTGAAAGTTTGTGAACCCTTTAGAATTTTCTATATTTCTGCATAAATATGACCTAAAACATCATCAGATTTTCACACAAGTCCTAAAAGTAGATAAAGAGAATCCAGTTAAACAAATGAGACAAAAATATTATACTTGGTCATTTATTTATTGAGGAAAATGATCCAATATTACATATCTGTGAGTGGCAAAAGTATGTGAACCTCTAGGCTTAGCAGTTAATTTCAAGGTGAAATTAGAGTCAGGAGTTTTCAATTAATGGGATGACAATCAGGTGTGAGTGGGCACCCCGTTTTATTTAAAGAACAGGGATCTATCAAAGTCTGATCTTCACAACACACGTTTGCGGAAGTGTATCATGGCATGAACGAAGGAGATTTCTGAGGACCTCAGAAAAAGCGTTGTTGATGCTCATCAGGCCGGAAAAGGTTACAAAACCATCTCTAAAGAGTTTGGACTCCACCAATCCACAGTCAGACAGATTGTGTACAAATGGAGGAAATTCAAGACCATTGTTACCCTCCCCAGGAGTGGTTGACCAACAAAGATCACTCCAAGAGCAAGGCGTGTAATAGTCGGTGAGGTCACAAAGGACCCCAGGGTAACTTCTAAGCAACTGAAGGCCTCTCTCACATTGGCTAATGTTAATGTTCATGAGTCCACCATTAGGAGAACACTGAACAACAATGGTGTGCATGGCAGGGTTGCAAGGAGAAAGCCACTGCTCTCCAAAAAGAACATTGCTGCTCATCTGCAGTTTGCTAAAGATCATGTGGACAAGCCAGAAGGCTATTGGAAACGTTTTGTGGACGGATGAGACCAAAATAGAACTTTTTGGTTTAAATGAGAAGCGTTATGTTTGGAGAAAGGAAAACACTGCATTCCAGCATAAGAACCTTATCCCATCTGTGAAACATGGTGGTGGTAGTATCATGGTTTGGGCCTGTTTTGCTGCATCTGGGCCAGGACGGCTTGCCATCATTGATGGAACAATGAATTCTGAATTATACCAGCGAATTCTAAAGGAAAATGTCAGGACATCTGTCCATGAACTGAATCTCAAGAGAAGGTGGGTCATGCAGCAAGACAACGACCCTAAGCACACAAGTCATTCTACCAAAGAATGGTTAAAGAAGAATAAAGTTAATGTTTTGGAATGGCCAAGTCAAAGTCCTGACCTTAATCCAATGGAAATGTTGTGGAAGGACCTGAAGCGAGCAGTTCATGTGAGGAAACCCACCAACATCCCAGAGTTGAAGCTGTTCTGTACGGAGGAATGGGCTAAAATTCCTCCAAGCCGGTGTGCAGGACTGATCAACAGTTACCAGAAACATTTAGTTGCAGTTATTGCTGCACAAGGGGGTCACACCAGATACTGAAAGCAAAGGTCCACATACTTTTGCCACTCACAGATATGTAATATTGGATCATTTTCCTCAATAAATAAATGACAGAGTATAATATTTTTGTCTCATGTGTTTAACTGGGTTCTCTTTATCTACTTGTAGGAATTGTGTGAAAATCTGATGATGTTTTAGGTCATATTTATGCAGAAATATAGAAAATTCTAAAGGATTCACAAACTTTCAAGCACCACTGTATACTAGCTGTGGTATGGTGGTGTAGTGGTTAGCACTGTCGCCTCACAGCAAGAAGGTCCGGGTTCGAGCCCAGTGGCTGACGAGGGCCTTTCTGTGTGGAGTTTGCATGTTCTCCCCGTGTCTGCGTGGGTTTCCTCCGGGTGCTCCGGTTTCCCCCACAGTCCAAAGACATGCAGGTTAGGCTAATTAGTGGCTTGAAATTGACTGTAGGTGTGAATGGTTGTGTGTCTCTACCGTATGTGTCAGCCCTGCAACGATCTGACGATTTGTCCAGGGTGTACCCTGCCTCTCGCCCAAAGTCAGCTGGGATAGGCTCCAGCTTGCCTACGACACTGCACAGGATAAGCGGTTACGGATGATGGACAGACAGATATATTATTTTAATTCTTCTTATTATTATTGCTGTTGTTGTTGTAGTAATGTAGGCATATGATACTGACACAAAGCCTAAGGTGATATCTGGTTTGATATGATCTTTCCTTCCATCCATCCATTCGTTTTTTTTCTCTGACAGCTCTCCGATATTTTATTTTATGAAGGACGTGTATATCATTGTGGAGTTAATTAAAGGTCCTGTCCTATTACCTGCATTGCTTATCCAAACAGGGAAATATAAATTAACATCGAGTGAATATTAAGTTAATTTATAACAACTTCTCAATATTTTGACTTTGATTTTCTTGCACATCGCACGAGAAATCAGTTTCCAAAAGTTGCCATTGTGCACTTTCCAGTATGTAAAGGGAACAAATCACACAAGTAAACACACCAATGACATTTTATTTTATGGTTTTACATTCCACAGTTTTAACATTTCCAGAATTTTTTTTCTTCATTTTTTGTACACTTTTTTTTTTTTGGATTTATGCAACAGACACATTACTGATGAAAAAGATTTGATAAGTTGTTAGATTTTAATTGTCTCATAAAAATGAAAGTTGCAGTTTCTGTTTTCCTGCTACTATTTTACAACATATCGAGGAAAAATATATTCCCACTCACTCAAAACATTATACCCAAACATCCAAATGCTTGTTCTTTCAACAAAAAGACACAATACACACGTTTGGCTGCTTTCATGTAAACACAGACATTAGTTGGATGGAGTGATGACGTGATATATTTACCGGTAGGAATTCTTTTCCAATGTTGGATTGATGCAAACAGCTTGGATCGGAATGTTGCATAAATGCTGAATGTACTATATTTCTCTTTTTAGTAAAATAGTTGCTTCAGTATAGTAGAATCAGAGGGATGTATGTGGCGGCACAGTGGTGTAGTGGTTAGCACTGTTGCCTCACAGCAAGAAGGTTTTGGGTTCGAGCCCAGCGGCTGACGAGGGCCTTTCTGTGTGGAATTTGCATGTTCTCCCTGTGTCTGCGTGAGTTTCCTCCAGGTGCTCCGGTTTCCCCCTAGAGACATGCAGGTTAGGCTAATTGGTGGCTCTAAATTGACCGTAGGTGTGAATGTGAGTGTGAATGGTTGTTTGTCAGCCCTGCAATGATCTGGCGACTTGTCCAGGGTGTACCCCGCCTCTCGCCCAAAGTCAGCTGGGATATAGGCTCCAGCTTGCCTGCGACCCTGCACAGGATAAGCGGTAATGTACAGTATATACTGACTTTGGGTTGTTGAGATTGGTAAAAATCACCTATTGTCTTGGGTTGATGTGTGCTAAGCTTCTGAAATGTCTCCATTTAATTACTTGAACTTCATGTCAAGTGTGGCTCGACTGGCCGCACGCTTTTTAAAAATATATCAATGATGTGTGTGTGAAAAATGAGATTTGTCTGATGTATGATGTTGTAATGTTTGTTTCTTAGCTATGGAAAAGCAGATGTAATGGTGCTGGCCTGCAGCCTCCGGATAAGAAATGATGGGAAAGAGCTCATCTGCTTTTCACCAGTGAGGAATGGATGCGACCCCGTTTATATCAATGCCTCGTTGCGTAATCCACACAGACTGAAATAGCCTAAATATTTTTCCTTTTAAGTGTGTCCAGGAACACTATCTTATATAAGACCAGATGGGCTTATACAATTTTCCTTTGAGACCAGATTTCCATACACATCTTTGCAGTTGTGAGTATATAGTAATCAGGGACACAGTTTTCCATCTGGGTCCTAAAGGTTGGGCTAATGTAATTTCATAGCTAACTGCATCATCATCTTTCATCCAAATTTCCTTACACCCCAGAGCACAGATGAATGAAGGCCCGAGCTGTTCAATCATATTGTGTTCACCCACGTTAGCAGACCTGCCACCCTTTATGCATTTTGCATAGGTATTTTCACATCAAAGTACACTAGAACAAGAAATCACTCAAAAATATGCGAAAAGACCAGTCGTTTTTGCCCCATATGAATCTTGAATGACTGACAGTTGGGTTGGTGTTCTGGACTTTCTGATATTAACTGACACCTGCTGGAAGCCCCTCCCCCTTTTCGCAATCTCACATGAGTAACGTTTTTGGCTGGTGTTCCTGTCATGACTTGATTTTCGTGCTCAAAAGATGTCCGGTGTCCTTACTTCCTGTCAGAGAATTTTTTAAGTTCATTGAAGTAAAATAAGATCCATCAATGTATATTTGGCTTCGCTACAATGTGGATAACAACACTTGCCTATATTTACTGGGATGCACTTGTGATATTTCAGCCACTGAAAATGTTCTGCTGACAAAATGGTCACTTATAACTTCTAAAGCTAAAGACTTAAATCCATAATGACCCTCAAACTGAAGATCAACACTGTCAACACACCAAGTACTGTTTGATTTTGTGGGAAGGGTTATATTGGAAGAGTGGGTGGCACGGTGATGCAGTGGTTAGCACTGTTGCCTCACAGCAAGAAGGTTCTGGGTTTGAGCCCAGTGGCTGACGGGGGGCCTTTCTGGGTGGAGTTTGCATGTTCTCTCTTGTCTGCATGGGTTTCCTCTGAGTGCTCTGGTTTCCCCCACAGTCCAAAGACATGCAGCCAGATTAACTGGCTACTCTAAATTGTTCATAGGTGTGAACGGTTGTTTCCCAAGCCCAGACATGGGAGGGTTGCGGTACAAAGAGCATCTGGTGTAAAACTATGCTCCAATTAATGACATGTGGGTCAATAGGGTCCACATGGCAGCAACCCCACACACATAAGTGGGACAAGCTGAAAGAAGCGAGTGTGCGAATGAATATTATTGGACAATCCAGTTTCACCCAGAAAAGGATGGGCTCCTTGGTTCCTCTCAAGGTTTCTTCCAGGGAGATTTCTCTTTCCTCTAGCTTGCTCGTTATAGATTCTATATCTTAATCTATTGTATATCCAGATTTGGGTAAAGCTACTTTGTTAAAAGGGGTATATAAAGAAATAATGAAACACTGAATTGAGTTTTGGTTTTTGGTGTAATTTTTGTTTTATCAAAAAAAAAAAATTTAATTCGGCCTATAACAGAATGTCCAAGTGATTTAAAAACACTGTTTGCGTTCCTGTCTCTGGCAACATTTTAAGCAGCAGATAAAAAATGTGGAAACATTTCATTATTTCTACAAGGGACATTCGAATAGAGATTTCTAAAAAGGACTACACTGAGAATATAATTATGCTTTTGTAGTGTTTACTGCATTTTTACTCCCCTATTCAGTGAGACTATCCCTGTGTCCGAAATCACTCCCTACTCACTATAAAATGGACTCTATAGTGAGGTCGCCATTCTGTAGTGCTGTCCGAATGTATCGTGAGCATTATCACACCCTTTATAGTGCACTCAAAGTATCCCACAATGCATCACGAAAAGTAGTGTACAACCGATGGTCACGAACCAAGCAATATATCCCATCATGCATTGCGGTCGCGCTGAAAGAAATCAAATTAAAAGCCTCAAATTTGATTTAATAAAAGGTAGCGGCAAAGAAGAAAGTATTCAGCCTTGATTTAAAAAAAAACTGAAAGATGCAGGTACTTTGTATTGATTAATGTGGGAAATACGCTCAGTATAATATGTATTTATTATTTTGAAAACCCACCAGCCGACTGATCCCGGCACATTTTAATTGTGCGACAGTAATGACGTAAATAACGGCGTGATGGACTAGTGTCCAAAAGTGATTTTTTTTTTCATATATCAATGAGCTCACTATATAGTCCTCTATATAGTAATTCCCTGCATAGTGAGTAGGGAGTAGTGAGTGATTTCGGACACAGGGATTGTTACAGGTGATTTTTGAAATCAGGTGATTCTAGATTTACCTCAGTGAATTAGGTCAACATTCTTAAGAGATTTTTTTTGGAGGGTGGGGGGGACTCATTAAAAAAAGAGGCTTGGATTTTTTTTTAGGGGATTCATAAAAGAACGAGAACACTTCAACAACCACTCTCTAGTCATCTTTCCCCCCTCAATATCTTCTAACACCTCTCTTTCCAGAATTACACTTGTATACCTGTCTTTCTAATTTAACTTGCTTTTCTTCCTCTATCTTTTACTGTTCTTGCTGGGAATCAAACTCAGGACCTTCTGCTTTGAAGTCTACCACTACACCACAGAGGATTCAGTTGCCATGACTGTACTAAACAACAAAGAAATTAAACATTCCACTAGATTACCCAACCCTAACCCTAATTCACCAAGGTAAATCTCGAATCACTTGGGTCACTCCAGGGCGGCACGGTGGTGTAGTGGTTAGTGCTGTCGCCTCACAGCAAGAAGGTCCGGGTTCGAGCCCCGTGGCCGGCGAGGGCCTTTCTGTGCGGAGTTTGCATGTTCTCCCCGTGTCCGCGTGGGTTTCCTCCGGGTGCTCCGGTTTCCCCCACAGTCCAAAGACATGCAGGTTAGGTTAACTGGTGACTCTAAATTGACCGTAGGTGTGAATGTGAGTGTGAATGGTTGTCTGTGTCTATGTGTCAGCCCTGTGATGACCTGGTGACTTGTCCAGGGTGTACCCCGCCTTTCGCCCGTAGTCAGCTGGGATAGGCTCCAGCTTGCCTGCGACCCTGTAGAACAGGATAAAGCGGCTAGAGATAATGAGATGAGATTTATTTATAAGATTATCAAAAATCTTATAAATTTTTGCCAGCATTTCTCAGGAGAATAGCATTAATTTTACAGCATGGATAGTGATAACGACAGTGTTCACAGCGAAAGCGAGTTTTACTACCCTGAGGAAGACGAAATAACAGAAAACATTTCAGGAGAAAGCTAAAAACCTGTAACTGTTGCTAACGCTGAGCAAAAACATGGCTGAATCCTGAATGACTCAATTTTGTATAAATAGGGGACTACATAGGCGGCAAAATGTAGTTTTTTTTCCTGCCATGGAAGTGCACTTGTATACCGAGGAGGAAGCCATTTGCATTACAGCCGTGAATGAGAATTCAAAATGGCGGCTCGGTTTTCCCTTTCGGGTGCTCTCGTTTTCTGTTAGAATTTGGTAAAGAAAAAAATAAATATATTATTTACCAGCTTAAGGTCGGTCCGTATGCTGAAATACCGCGACCTTGGCCCAGAGGGCCTCGGTCAGTACTTTCAAGACCTCGGTCACAGTATTTCACAATACGGACCTCCCAGCTGGTACATAACGTATGTCTTTATACTAAAACAGTTATCTGCTGCAGGCTCAGTGAATATTGGTAAATAATTGTTAAATAATATTAGCTTATGTGCAATCAAATATTCAGTCATATATTTTAATATCTAGATGTCAAATTAAGATTTTCTGAAAAGATGCACAAACCAGACGGCATGGTGGTGTACTGGTTAGCGCTGTCGCCTCACAGCAAGAAGGTCCAGGTTCAAGCCCCGTGGCCAACGAGGGCCTTTCTGTGCGGAGTTTGCATGTTCTCCCCGTGTCCGCGTGGGTTTCCTCCGGGTGCTCCGGTTTCCCCCACAGTCCAAAGACATGCAGGTTAGGTTAACTGGTGACTCTAAATTGACCGTAAGTGTGAATGTGAGTGTGAATGGTTGTCTGTGTTTATGTGTCAGCCCTGTGATGACCTGGCGACTTGTCCAGGGTGTACCCCGCCTTTCGCCCGTAGTCAGCTGGGAAAGGCTCCAGCTTGCCTGCGACCCTGTAGAAGGATAAAGCGGCTAGAGATAATGAGATGAGATGAGACTTGGGTCAATCCAGATTCATCTGATTTCAAAAATCACCTGTAACAACTACACCATATTCTTCTTTAGTGTTGGCATACTTATAGACTTATAATCCTGTACTTATTGACTGAGAGTACATGGCCTGGCATTTCAGATTCAGATTGATTGCAGACATGAGAGAATTCACAAACAGTGACACAGCCTTTCACAATACAATCAGACCAGGCTGAGACTGAGGGCATTTTCTCGGAGATGGGAGTGAGCTTTTTAGATACACTTCACTCTTCTCTCAGGACATTAATAATTGATATTGAGGAAAATGAAATTGAATGCAAAGCAAGCAGATGAGTGTGAACATCACGGCTTGATCTGGGATTGAAACGGGCCCAACAGTTTCAAGCTTGATAGGTCACATGGAGCTTGTGCTTTATTTAATGGCCACTCTCGTCCTTGATTCTGAAGTGCTTTTGGCAAAGGTGCCACAATTTCTCTGTCACTAATGTCTCTGGTAATTAAGAAGAATGCAAAACACTGTGTCCGTGTCCACTGAGCACATTAAAGTGGGAGGTCATGATAACTGGAATCTAGCTTTGAACGAGGGCTTCTTCCAATTAAATGGAATAAGTACCATCTCACGGACAGCGACTGCGACGCTGCGTCATCTTTGTCTCTATAAAAACTGTGCTTTCTTTTTTTTTTTTTTGAACAAGATATGGCATCTTTCCTTTTTTTCTGTTTATCAAAGAACTAACCTACTGAGTTTAAACTTTCTGGCAGTTTCTTTCTTTCTTTTTTTTCCTGACGCTGTTGTTAACCTCCTTCGTTCCTCTACAGAAACTAAACACCCACCCTTCCACCATAAGAGAAAAATGGAGGACAGGTAGCTACATGTGTACACACACTCAATCATGGTACATGTCAATGAAAGAAAAAAAAAATCAAGCAGACAAAAAAAAAAAAAAGGTGGAGTACCATGTTGTTGAAAACATCTAAATGATCCTGCTGGAGGATGGAAGAAATGAAACTCTCCGAAATTTCTCCTCATGGTAATGATTTGTTCTGGAATATTCTTTACAATTTGCAATATAGCAATATAGAGACACTGGAACCATTCCTCGAAATGTTCTCTTACAGTGCCGAGTTCTTGTCTGCAGACTGAAGGGCTTGTGGTTGTGTCCAGTATCCAGTGCTGCTCCCGTTCACTATAACTATATTGGTCCATTTGTATCACAGGATCCATTGCTCCAAAATGTTTCTATTGTCATTTGCATTGTTACCCTCCTTAGATATAGGTTGGCACTGTCTCCCGTTCAGCAACTCTTCAAACACAAAACACATACACTATTTTGGGATTTTTGCTTTTCAACCCCAAAAGCACCAATTTAGCAATAAAGAGACAACTAAGAACAGCTAGAAACTCTTACACACCTTTCAAGTTTCATGCTGCTGTATTTTCATATACTGATGCACAAATCTCCATTAGTCGCCATTTCATGCTTCCTTTCCCTTTGTTCTCAATGGGAAAGAGATATAATCCTGAAACGTATACTGTTCCTGTTTAGTATCTTCATTTCGGTATCTCAGTAACATACTGGCTTTCGTCTATTCTTTTTTGTCATGGAACGATCAGGGTAGTGATCATTTGCAAAGTCACACGAAAATGGCGTCTGACTGGTGAGATCAGAAATGACTCGGGAACAAACGTATGATTTTGATAATCAGTCATCGTATTGTTTATTTTCTTCACTCAGCATGTGGCTGCACAGTGGCTTTGTCGGAAGCCTCCGCTTAACACACTGTGCCATTTTCTTGCCGAGATTTGGGGCAGGTAGAGCGTGGGATTGGCTGAACGGAGGGAGCCAGCGTGCAGAAGAAGCCGGCGATGAGCGACAGGCCCAGGCCACCCCAAGCACAGAACATGGACCAGCCGTAACCGTGGCTGATGTCGTCTGGGAGGTTGTACAGGTAGCGCGGATAGCGAGAAAGCTCAAAGTTAATTCCTGCTACACAGGTGCACAGCGAGATGATGCAGAAGGTACCTGGGGGAAAAAAAAAAGTCAACGTAAGTTAAAATTGATACCATTCACAATGCAAAGCTCTTAAAAGAGCACTGAAATGACGCACATTTTTATTTGAATGATTCAAAACACCAAAATGTGATACATCGAGATTGGAAACGACTGTAAATGGATGTATGGTTTCAATAATCAAAAGTCTCGTTAATTATAATAATGACACTTGGTCTCTATATGTACAGTGGATATAAATAGTGTACACACCCTGTTAAATGATTAGGTTTTTCTGATGTAAAAAAAAAATGAGATCACGATACATAATTTCAAAACTTTTATCACCTTTAATGTGACCTATAACCTGTACAATTCAACTGAAAAACAAACAAGTTTGTTGGGGGGGCATAAAAAATACAATAAGCTGGTTGCACAAGTGTGCACACCCTTAAATTAATACTTTGTTGAAACATATTTTGATTTAATTACAGCATTCAGTCCTTTTGAGTATACACCTGCCATCAATTAAAATGTCTCTGATTAACTCCAAATAAAGTTCAGACATTTCCTCAGTTGCATCCTCCAGCAAAAGCCAGGGTTCGCAGAGAGCTTACAAAGCATCAAAGGGATCTCATTGTTGAAAGGTATCAGTCAGGAGAAGGGTGCAAAAACATTTCCATGGCATTAGATATACCATGGAGCACAATGAAGACAGTCATCAAGAAGTGGAGAAAATATGGAACAACAGTGACATTACCGAGAACTGGACGTCCTTCCAAAATTGATGAAAAGACAAGACGAAAACTGGTCAGGGAGGCTGCCAAGAGGCCTACAGCAACACTGAAGGAGCTGCAGGAATTTCTGGCAAGTACTGGTTGTGTACTACATGTGACAACAATCTCCCGTATTCTCCATATGTCTGGACTATGAGGTAGGGTCGCAAGACGGAAGCCTTTTCTTACAAAGAAAAACATCTGGGCCCAGTTAAATTTTGCAAAAAAAATACATCAACTCTGTCAAGTACGAGACAGGAGAACCAAGTGCGTGTCACGAACACAAGTTGATTTATTGATAAAGGTGAAAGGAGATGGGGAGAGAGAGAGAGTTTGAGTGGTGGCTGCGGCCGAGCGCGCAGTGGCAGGAGGTCCTTTGGAGAGAGTGGCTTCAGGAGCTGGAACAACACCGGGAACAGACTGGAGCGGGGGGCAGGCAGGTGTTGGCAGGTAGTACGGGGCAGGAAAGCAGTCGTAGTCGGGTCAGGCAAGTTTTCAGAGACGGAGATCAGTTGTGTAGAGAGCAGCAAACAGGAACGTGTTGCTTCGCAGACGAACTGACACTGAGGGTGTTTTCACACCTGGTCCCCTTTAAAGGAACCAGACTCAGTCCTCTTTAAGTGGACCAAAAAGTGGACCAACAGAAAAAGAACTCAGTTCTTTTTGTGTTCACACTGTGAATTTATTACAAAGAGGTCTGGGTTCTCTTTCTGGTCCAGTTAAGCTTTGATGGGGCCTCAGTCCTCTTTCTGTTCACACCAGGTCCTCTAGAGCCCTCAGACCCCCAGTGCACGGAATTCTGGGTAATTTTCTCTTGAATCAAAATGTCTGCTGCCATGCTTGCCCTGCTGTATTCTTTGATCAAAATAGTGCGGATTAAGGAAAATAAATTTATTATATATATATTTATAATATAGTTATATTACTGTGGCCGACTCATCAGTCAGTAAGTTCAGAGAACTGTAAAGCGGCTGTGGTAAGTTCCAAAAGGAAGTTGAGTTTCCCTGCTACAGTCACGTGACCAACTACGGCAAACGAAAAAGGTTAAACTACAGTGAAAACGGTGAAGTGAACCCGGTGCGCTTTTTGTTCACAATGCGCAGGTTAGGCGAACCGTACCGTTGATTTTTAGCGAACCGTACTGAGACCACCTCCTGAGGTGGTCTCCGTTCGGTTCGCTTTAAAGGGGTCTGGGTACGGTTGGAGTGTTCACATATGCGCAAAAAATGCTGAGTCATCGATCTGAGTTCGGTTAGATGGCTGAAAGGGACCAAGTGTGAAAACACCCTGAATGTCTGGAGACCTGTGCCTTAAATACACTCACACAAGGAGCAGGTAACAAGAAGCAGGTGACAGTGATTAAGGGCTTAGAGCAGGTGAGCTTCCTGATTGGTTAGAGTGAGAGTGTGAGGGGGTGTGGCAGCCAGGCAGTGTGTGGTGGAAAATTACCCAATTAGCAGAGCAGGGAGCAGACTCATGACAAACTCTCCCAAAAGCATGTGGGAAAATGTGTTATGGTCTGATGAAACCAAGGTTGAACTTTTTGGCCACAGTTCCAAAAGGTATGTTTGGTACAAAAACACCACTGCGCATCACCAAAAGAACACCATACCCATGGTGAAGCATGGTGGTGGCAACATCATGTTTTGGGGTTGTTTTTCTTCATCTGGAACAGGGGCTTTAGTCAAGGTGGAGGGAATTATGAACAGTTCTAAATACCCGTCAATTTTGGCCCCAAACCTTCAGGTGTCTGCTAGAAAGCTGAAGATGAAGAGGAATTTCATCTTTCAGGAATGACAATGACCCCAAGCATACATTAAAATCAACAAAAGAATGGCTTCACCAAAATTAAAGTTTTGGAACGTCCCAGCCAGAGCCCAGACCTAAATACAACTGAAAATCTGTGGGGTGACCTGAAGAGGGCTGTGCACAAGAGACACCCTCGCAATCTGACAGATTTGGAGCGCTTTTGCAAGGAAGAGTGGCCAAATATTGCCAAGTCTAGATGTGGCAGGCTGATAGACTCCGACCCAAAAAGACTGAATGCTGTAATGAAATCAAAAGGTGCCTCAACAAAGTGTTAGTTTAAGGGTGCGCACACTTATGCAACCAGCTTATTGTACTTTTTTTATTTTATATGTTTTCCCCGGGCGGCATGGTGGTGTAGTGGTTAGCGCTGTCACCTCACAGCAAGAAGGTCCGGGTTCGAGCCCCGTGACCGGCGAGGGCCTTTCTGTGCGGAGTTTGCATGTTCTCCACGTGGGTTTCCTCTGGGTGCTCCGGTTTCCCCCACAGTCCAAAGACATGCAGGTTAGGTTAACTGGTGACTCTAAATTGACCGTAGGTGTGAATGTGAGTGTGAATGGTTGTCTGTGTCTATGTGTCAGCCCTGTGATGACCTGGCGACTTGTCCAGGGTGTACCCCGCCTTTCACCCGTAGTCAGCTGGGATAGGCTCCAGCTTGCCTGCGACCCTGTAGGACAGGATAAAGCGGCTAGAGATAATGAGATGAAATGAGATGTTTTTCCCTCTAACAGATTTGTTTGTCAATTGAATTGTACAGGTTATAGACTACATTTAAAGGTGGGAAAAGTTTTGAAATTATTTATCATGGTCTTTTTTTTAACATCAGAAAAACCTATCATTTTAACGGGGTGTGTACACTTTTTATATCCACTGTATAACCACTCTAACTCCTTACATCACGCATCTTGTGTATGCTGTGACCGAGCGAACGCGCAGCCCCTGACCCTCAGTGGAACCTTCTGTTTTTATGACTGAGCATCTTCATTGGCTTTTTAATTGCCTCCTTATTATTCAAGAGTAGACTACTACATTAATGCCACCCATTTTAATTGCATCTTCGCTTTGCTCCCCACAGCTCTGGAGTTGCACAGTGCATACAGAAGAGGCAGTGTGACGTGAGGGGAGGCCGCCGTGTTCACCAAAATCAACATCTACATTAAAGCTTTCAGCATACTTCCTGGAGGGGAGATGTCTGGCTGGCTGTGCCAAACAATATGATGTAATGTTGTGAAAAAAAATCCCTGAAGACTTTGATATATCAGGTACATATTAGATTATCAAAATACGCTGCACAAAAACAACTACACCAAGGAGTGTAGACAGCAACTGGTCAATGCAAATGAAGTGGGAAGATTAACATTTTTTAATGATGGAAAGCAAAAGGGTTTTGTGTGAATATGTAACCATTAAAAAACTATGCGGTATCTCATCTCATTATCTCTAGCCACTTTATCCTTCTACAGGGTTGCAGGCAAGCTGGAGCCTATCCCAGCTGACTACGGGCGAAAGGCGGGGTACACCCTGGACAAGTCGCCAGGTCATCACAGGGCTGACACATAGACACAGACAACCATTCACACTCACATTCACACCTACGGTCAATTTAGAGTCACCAGTTAACCTAACCTGCATGTCTTTGGACTGTAGGGGAAACCGGAGCACCCGGAGGAAACCCACGTGGACACGGGGAGAACATGCAAACTCTACACAGAAAGGCCCTCGCCGGACACGGGGCTCGAACCCGGACCTTCTTGCTGTGAGGCGACAGCGCTAACCACTACACCACCGTGCCGCCACTATGCGGTATATGTGGTGTAATTTAGTTTTAAGCAACTTGCCAGTCACTGAAAGGTCATTGTGTGCACTTTTACCTCAGCATGAGCATACATGTCAACCTATACGGAATGTCCGTATTTTATACGGATTTGATTCAATAAACGTAGTATACGGGCGTACAAATAAAGTTATACGGATTCTTTAAAAAAACTTCAATATTTATTTAGCGCTATAATCAATTCCCACGATGATAAAAGAGCGCATAACATTTTCAAACGTACTGTACACCACAGAAAGCACAAACAGCCAGTAAAGAGTCTTATGAAATCACGCATTATCTTGTGGTAGCGAGACTTCATTCCACTTTTGATCATGCGCACACCGCATTGCGAGAATCCCGCCAACTGGGAAGTAACATTTTGTTTGAAATGCGTATTTCCACCTGAGCGACTTTCACTAGCGACTCAAAAGATTCTGAATGGGCACTCCGGCAAGATCAACACAGACACTTGCTGTGACATGCAGCCTAGTGAGGTATTGGTGCAGACTGCTAAAAAAAGCTGTCATGGAGTACAATTCAGAACATTAGAGTGACACTTTGTGTTTTTGTCAAACATTGGAGCTTTGTATTAATTCTGAAGGTTTATTGTTATTAATGTTGAATAAAAAGTAACTTCGATATACAGTAGGGCAAAAAAGTATTTAGTCAGCCACCAATTGTGTAAGGTCTCCCACTTAAAAAGATGAGAGGGGCCTGTAATTTTCATCATAGGTACACTTCAACTATGAGAGACAGAATGGGGGGAAAGAATCCAGGAAATCACATTGTAGGATTTTTAATGAATTAATTGGTAAATTCCTCGGTAAAATAAGTATTTGGTCACCTACAAACAAGCAAGATTTCTGGCTCTCACAGACCTGTAACAACTTCTTTAAGAGGCTCCTCTGTCCTCCACTCGTTACCTGTATTAATGGCACCTGTTTGAACTCGTTATCAGTATAAAAGACACCTGTCCACAACCTCAAACAGTCACACTCCAAACTCCACTATGGCCAAGACCAAAGAGCTGTCAAAGGACACCAGAAACAAAATTGTAGACCTGCACCAGGCTGGGAAGACTGAATCTGCAATAGGTAAGCAGCTTGGTGTGAAGAAATCAACTGTGGGAGCAATTATTAGAAAATGGAAGACATACAAGACCACTGATAATCTCCCTCGATCCGGGGCTCCACGCAAGATCTCACCCCGTGGGGTCAAAATGATCACAAGAACGGTGAGCAAAAATCCCAGAACCACATGGGGGACCTAGTGAATGACCTGCAGAGAGCTGGGACCAAAGTAACAAAGACTACCATCAGTAACGCACTACGCCGCCAGGGACTCAAATCCTGCAGTGCCAGACATGTCCCCCTGCTTAAGCCAGTACATGTCCAGGCCCGTCTGAAGTTTGCTAGAGAGCATTTGGATGATCCAGAAGAGGATTGGGAGAATATCATATGGTCAGATGAAACCAAAATAGAACTTTTTGGTAAAAACTCAACTTGTCGTGTTTGGAGGAGAAAGAATGCTGAGTTGCATCCAAAGAACACCATACCTACTGTGAAGCATGGGGGTGGAAACATCATGCTTTG
Source organism: Neoarius graeffei (assembly GCF_027579695.1). Classification (NCBI taxonomy): domain Eukaryota; kingdom Metazoa; phylum Chordata; class Actinopteri; order Siluriformes; family Ariidae; genus Neoarius; species Neoarius graeffei. The sequence continues at coordinate 48,759,807 of NC_083589.1, forward strand.
GGGCTGTTTTTCTGCAAAGGGACCAGGACGACTGATCCGTGTAAAGGAAAGAATGAATGGGGCCATGTATCGTGAGATTTTGAGTGAAAACCTCCTTCCATCAGCAAGGGCATTGAAGATGAAACGTGGCTGGGTCTTTCAGCATGACAATGATCCCAAACACACCGCCCGGGCAACGAAGGAGTGACTTCGTAAGAAGCATTTCAAGGTCCTGGAGTGGCCTAGCCAGCCTCCAGATTTCAACCCCATAGAAAATCTTTGGAGGGAGTTGAAAGTCCGTGTTGCCCAGCGACAGCCCCAAAACATCACTGCTCTAGAGGAGATCTGCATGGAGGAATGGGCCAAAATACCAGCAACAGTGTGTGAAAACCTTGTGAAGACTTAGTGCCCTGTCACACTATGACGTTCTCACCAGCGTTCGAGTAACGTGTTGCGAAATGCAGAGGAACGTCGAGAACGTTAGAAAAAAGTTACAAGAAAGTTAGACGAGCGTTGGCAAACGTTGGGGAACGTCAAGGGACGTCGGCGAACGCTGAGGGTGAAAAATAGTTTTGGGTGTGCACAAAAATTCAGGACGTTCTATCAAAACGCTACTTACACGTTAGAGGAACGTTACACGAAAGTTTGCGGGCGTTACTCGAACGTTACTCGAAAGTCAGGACGTTCCCTGGACGCTAGGCGGACGCCGGCCCATCAGGGTCGAGTGTCCAGCGCGTGCCTAGCGCTTGGGTAACGCTTGCCTAACGCCTGTGTAACGTCCATCGAACGTCTGTCCAGCGTGTCGCCAACGTTTTTCAGCGTTCGTCAGCGTTCGCCGAGCGTTCTTAACGCTCATGTAACGCTCTTTCAACATCTTTCTAACGTCTGTCAGCGTTCTGAATTTTTCCAGCGTCTGTGTAACGTCCAGAACATTACCTGGACGCAAGGCAGACGCTACCCAAACGCTATGATAACGCTATCAAAGCGCTGTGGACGCTATGAGAACGCTAGGTTTTGCTGCTATTTTGGACCACAAACGTCGTCTGACACTGAGGGAACGTTGGCTGAGCATTACCCAAGCGTTACAAGACATCGTTGACCTAGAAACTTAATTTGAAGAACGTCGACGTTCCCCGGCGTTTCTCAAATTTTTAAAAACGCAACCAAACGTCGAACAAAACGCTATAGTGTGACAGGGCCATTACAGAAAACGTTTGACCTCTGTCATTGCCAACAAAGGGTATATAACAAAGTATTGAGATGAACTTTTGTTATTGACCAAATACTTATTTTCCACCATAATTTGCAAATAAATTCTTTAAAAATCAGACTGTGATTTTCTGGATTTTTTTTCTCATTCTGTCTCTCATAGTTGAAGTGTACCCATGATGAAAATTACAGGCCTCTCTCATCTTTTTAAGTGGGAGAACTTGCACAATTGGTGACTGACTAAATACTTTTTTGCCCCACTGTATCATTGTTAATTATCATTCAAATTTTAGGTAAATTATTTTAATTTGCATCTTATACGGATTTTATAAGGGAAATACGGATTTTGGAGGTTGGTTATACAGGTTTGATTGACCAAAGGTTGACATGTATGCATGAGTGAAGAAAATAGTCACATTTAAAGCTATCGGGCAGGTAAATCTTTTGAAACTTTTTTTTTTTTACATCCTGACAGCAACGAATAAATCAAATGCTTTGACAATTTAAAAAAAAAAAAATTGTCATTTGTGGCAGTCACGGGGCTGTAAAAATCCTGTCCAATTATTTCACTTGGTCCAAATGAAATGATTGGATGGCCTGTCTGACTACCAACCTACACACACTCTCCCAGTGCACTCAATGCACATGATCAGAGTCTTCCACTAGGTTAGACAGACATATTGCAGACAAACTGCTAAAGCTAGGGAGCTAGTTGACAGCTGTAAGTACTAACAATAGCCATGTTCATTGTTGAAGAAGAAGAAACCTTTATTTGTCACATGCACACTTCAAGCACAGTGAAATTCATCCTCTGCATTGAACCCATCTGAAGCAGTGAACACACGCGCACACACACCCAGAGCAGTGGGCAGCCACACCAGAACACCCGGGGAGCAGTCAGGGGTTAGGTACTTTGCTCAAGGGCACTCCAGCCCAAGGCCGCCCCACGTTAACCTAACTGCATGTCTTTGGACTGTGGGGGAAACCGGAGCACCCGGAGGAAACCCACACAGACACGGGGAGAACATGCAAACTCCACACAGAAAGGCCCTCGGCAGCCACTGGGTTCGAACCCGGAACCACATTCATTATAATAATGTTAGGTGTTTTCTTACATGAATGAAACATGAGGTAGTTGGATATGACAATGATGTGCTATGCTCCTCCTCCTAACTCTCTCCTCATGGTCTAGTAGTAGTCAGGCAGTGCGCATTCATGTGTTTTAGATGAGTGGCTTTGGAGGGAGGGCTAAAGGGAGGCGGTGGGAATTTTCAGTTGAATACTTCCAAGATCTAGCTTACTCTTGCTGAGTTCTACAAAATTACCTACCCTAGCTTTAAGTCATTTTCCTGTGCAGCTCAAATCAAATTGGAATCAAATTCATATTTATTTGTCACATACAGAATACAACATGCAGTGAAATGCTTATTGCAATGGTCTCTAGGTCGTAAAGATAGTTTGGGGGGGAGTAGTAAAAAGGAAAGGGAGTAAAATAGAATGTAATAAATAGAATAAAAAATAAGAATGTGATGGAGTGCTCTGCAGAATATACACAATAGACAAAATATGCACGCGTGTGTGTGTGTGTGTGTGTGTGTGTATATATATATATATATATATATATATATATATATATATATATATAAAAAAAAAAGAGTGAGTCCGACTCATTTTAAGGACTTGACTTGGACTTGAGCACTGATGACTTGGACTCAGACTCGTAAATTGGAGACAAGGAATCGGATTTTTTTCTTTATTTTTTGTAAGATACCATAATAATTTGGCATAAGATATTTACCTTGCCCACTACGGAGTAAGCAGGGCGAGGTATTGTTTTCGGTCGGGTTCCTTTTTTTTTTTGTTAGCAACATTATGGGAAAATGGCTGGACCAATCTTCATGAAACTTTCAGGATAGATGGGCAATGGTCTCAAATAGAACTGCCAACATTTTGAGGGTCATCTGGTCAAGGTCACGGTGACCAAAACGGTAAAAAAAAAAAAGCTCTGAGCTCAGACTGCAGAAACGCTGCCTTGGAAAGACTCCTCTCACAAACATGCTGATTGGATCACTACCCAGCTCATTTGCATACACTGTGCTGTCATTGGATGGTTTCTTGGTTCATTTACATAGGAAGGGGTTTTGGCCACGCCCAATTTAAACCCCAGTAATGATAACTTCCCCACTCTGTAGATTTTTTATTATTATTATTATTAGACTAGACTAAAGAAATCACTTTCAGACATGTTTATGCTTATTACAGAGGGAAAGTGCGTTCCACTGAGCTCTAGCGCCGGGCCATTTCCGGGAAATAAGAGTTTGGGTCATGGTGACAGCGTGTGCATGTCAGCCTCGGTTCGAAGGTTTCAGTTTCGAAAACTGTAAGAGGTAAGAGTAGAATAATATAAAGTACAGGCACTTGGTATAGTTTACTTCTGTGATTTTTAAATTGTTCATTATTGGATTACGCTTCATTTTTGTGGCTACTGCCTCATAGAGTTAATATATATGCTATATTTACTGTATGGACATGGGATCAGAAAACAATTTTATTTATAAGCAGTAGCCACATGGACCCATAGGGTACTTTTTTCTTTTTTTTTTGCGATATCTTCCTTCATATTCATCATAAGTGCTACCGGGCAAGGTTTGTTTTGCCTGGCAACATTTTTATACCTACGTTAATTTTTATATTAATTTCGTGCAAGAGAATACACATTCACCTGTTCATGCATGATGTTCAGGAAAAAACTAACGTTAATGATGCTAAAATGGCTTTTTTAATGGATTGTCTGCTTTGCTTATATAGACTTTTAGTGCAGTGGGAAAAAATGCACTGCTATGTGTTCCATATGTAGAAGAACTATCGAGGAGACGACGGCGACAACCTCGAACTCCAATTGTCATTTGGCAAGACTCCACCCAGAGAAGGAAGTGACACGCTATGTTCATTGCTCTGTTGATAGCGTGGCTTGCTGAGCGATGAACTAGCTAGTGTTAACCCTCTCTCATGTTATTTGTCCTGTTGATAGTGGGCGGGACTTGGTGATCGATGAACAAGCTTTTTATCAGTAGTCTATTAACTAAAATGGGGCAGTCGAGCAGTAACGGTCTGACAGTGCCACTCATGCACTATATGACCTACACTGGTTGCCAATTGCCTTCAGGATTGAGTTCAAGCTCACTCTTAGTTTTCAAGTGCCTCCATAATCTCGCCCCGAAGTACCTTAGTGACTTACTTAGTGTCAGGGAATTTATGAGATCAACTCGAGTATCAGGTCAAGGTCTTCTTCTTACCATTCCTAAAACTACACGGAAGGCCTTTGCTGACAGGTCCTTTGGTGTTTGTGGTCCTAGACTATGGAATAACCTCCCAGTATCCTTAAAATCAATTGACTCTTGTGAGGAGTTTCGCAGCAAATTGAAAACTCATCTTTTCTCCAGGGCTTTCCATAATATGTTGAGTTAAAATTCAAATCATAAACAGTCCCGGTCATGTTCATAGATTACAAACGTGGCCAGTGGATTTTTTAAGATCTTAAGTTGTTAAATTACCCCTTAATTTCTCATCTCATCTCATTATCTCTAGCCGCTTTATCCTGTTCTACAGGGTCGCAGGCAAGCTGGAGCCTATCCCAGCTGACTACGGGCGAAAGGCGGGGTACACCCTGGACAAGTCGCCAGGTCATCACAGGGCTGACACATAGACACACACAACCATTCACACTCACATTCACACCTACGGTCAATTTAGAGTCACCAGTTAACCTAACCTGCATGTCTTTGGACTGTGGGGGAAACCGGAGCACCCGGAGGAAACCCACGCGGACACGGGGAGAACATGCAAACTCCGCACAGAAAGGCCCTCGCCGGCCACGGGGCTCGAACCCGGACCTTCTTGCTGTGAGGCGACAGTGCTAACCACTACACCACCGTGCTGCCCCCCTTAATTTCTATTTATTTTTATTTATTTTCATTTTATTATTCTTAATTTGTTAAATTTATTTCTAGTCTACATTTTAATTTTACTTTAAATTTTATCTCTATCATTATTTTATTATTTAAAATTATATCTAGTTTTATTCTATTTTACTTTTTACATGTTGTTAAGTGCCATAGTGTGTGTGTATATATATATATTGTACAATTATGTGCGCTATATAAATGCTAATAAACTTAACATTAGTCCAACACAGTAGCAGAGACGCTTTCACATAAAGGCAGCAACAGCCACCGTCAAATGGTGCAGTTGGAGTCTTGTTCTCGGACTCGACTCGGATCAATAGTGGACTTGATTTGAAATTTTCTTTAATGACTTGGACTTGAACACTGGGGACTTGAGACTGGACTCGGACTTGGTTTAGTGACTCGACTACAACACTGCACTATACAGAATATGTATAAATATATTGCACACAAGAAATATATTGTACTGTAACGAATATATTGCGATGTTGAAACGTGCCCTTCATATTGTAATGAGGGACAAAAAATGAATTGAAACCCAAACCACCTAAGTTCAATATACAGACTTGGTGTATATTGCATAAGCTGCTGATTTTAATTATGTGACAAGGCGAAACGATTTTTTTTTAATCTTCAGTCATTGCAACAAAATGGGTCCTACTATCTACACTCTGTTTGTCCTTCAATGAAAACATAAGAAAAAAGTGTTAAGGTTTTTTTTGGGGAACTCAAAGACACCTGAACCGCAGTGCATCAATGTTTCAGTGTCTAAGTGACTAGCACTGTATACTGCTATGGCAGTAATAACTAGCTTGCTGCAGTACACTACTGCTGTACAAAAGTGAGACATGCTTCAACACTGTGAACTTAAAAGAAAATTAATTTTTATAAAATTAACCCTGCCGCACGCCTACACCTGTCACCAAGCTCTAATCTGTAATTAAAGCTCTTCAATGGGCAGCATGCGGAAAAAATAGTCAGTATAAAGAGCAGAGAAAGTTTAAGTGCTTTTAACAACTTTACTTAAATGAGACTTTCACAGTGCTTTGTGCACAAAAGTTGTATTTTATTATGTTGAGATTTTAATCACTATAATGAGTTTCCTTGAAAAAAAAAACATTCCTGGACATTTTATTCATAACACCATCGTCTCATATTGATTGACTCGTCACAGGTACTCTGCCAGCCTCTGCTGCACACTGTGTTTGTGTGTGTGTGTGTTAGTGTTGTAGTCGAGTCACTGAACCTCGAGTCCAAGTTCAGTCTCGAGTCCCCAGTGATCAAGTCTGAGTCAAGTTCAAGTCATGAAAGAAAATTTTGAGTCGAGTCCGAGAACAAGACTCCACCTGCACCATTTGACGGTGGCTGTTGCTGCCTTTATGTGAAAGCGTCTCTGCTACTGTGTTGGACTAACGTTACTGTTTGACTGTCCCATTTTAGTTCATAGGCTATAGATAAAAAGCTTGTTCATCGCTCAGCAAGCCCTGCCCACTATCAACAGGGCAAATAACATGAGAGAGGGTTAACACTAGCTAGTTCATCAGTCAGCAAACCCTATCATCAACAGAGCAATGAACATAGCGTGTCACTTCCTTCTCTGGGTGGAGTCTTGCCAAATGACGATTGAAGTTCGAGGTTGTCCCCGTCGTCTCCTCATCTCATCTCATTATCTGTAGCCGCTTTATCCTTCTACAGGGTCGCAGGCAAGCTGGAGCCTATCCCAGCTGACTACGGGCGAAAGGCGGGGTACACCCTGGACAAGTCGCCAGGTCATCACAGGGCTGACACATAGACACAGACAACCATTCACACTCACATTCACACCTACGGTCAATTTAGAGTCACCAGTTAACCTAACCTGCATGTCTTTGGACTGTGGGGGAAACCGGAGCACCCGGAGGAAACCCACACGGACACGGGGAGAACATGCAAACTCCACACAGAAAGGCCCTCGCCGGCCCCGGGGCTCGAACCCAGGACCTTCTTGCTGTGAGGCGACAGCGCTAACCACTACACCACCGTGCCGCCCCCGTCATCTCCTCGATAGTTTTTTTTTTTTTTTTACATATGGAACACATAGCAGCGCATTTTTTTCCCCACTGCACAAGAAGTCTGTATAAGCAAAGCGGACAATCCTAGGAGCTTCTCTCCAGGCATTTTGGCGCCATTAGTGTTAGTTTGTTCCTGAACATGACCTATGAACAGGTGAATGTGCATTCTCTTGCACGAAATTAGTATACAAATTTATGTAGATATAAACATGCCAAATTATTATGATATGTTACAAAAAATAAATAAAAATCCGAGTCCTTGTCTCCAATTTAGGAGTCCGAATGCAGTTAATGTACGAGTCTGAGTCCAAGTCCGAGTCATCAGTGCTCAAATCCAACTCAAGTCACGAGTCCTTAAAATTAGGACATGAGTCAGACTCGAGTACTACAAGCCTGGTGTGTTATTTGACTCACCGCCCATGAGGAAGAGCAGACCCGCCACATACTGCATGAGGCCTCGGTCCCAGCAGCAGCCAAGCATGCCAACGATCCAGCCGAAAAGGATTATGGCCACGGCCATGCCCATGAAGCCCGCCGTCATCCTACGCAGGTCTATGCAGACACACACACAACACCAGGTCAGGTCCACTGCAATTCATAACTCAAGAACTCATAACATACAGCTTTTTAAATGTATTTTTTGTTCAGTTATGGAACAGTTCTCATTCATATTACCTTCATCCTGGTTTGAACACAATCGTGTATGCTAATCATTTAGCCTAAAAGCACTATACAGTATTTTGAAACCAAGAACGTGTGAATCAAAGTAATAATCTGTAAACACAGATTAAAAATGAAAGCAGCAATTGCGCTCTTGTTTAGTTCAAAGACTATTCCTTTACTTTTCAGCAGGATGAATTCCATGCTGTTTTCCTTCTGTGTGTGTGTGTGTGTGTGTGTGTGTGTGTGTGTGTGTGTATATCTATACTGTATATACTGTGTGGGTGGTGGGTGGGTGTGTAGAGGAGCATAAAAGCACATGCTGTATATTTATTAGGGTCAACTATGTAAACTCAAGGCCAGGTCACACAGCTTCAGCGTCTGTGTGCTGTTTTTAATCTCACAGTTGAGTTCTCTCAGTATGAGTGGCCCAAAACCCTGAGACAACAGCCGGATGTGAAAAGGTTGCAAGGTTCTCCTCAGAGAGAAGGACTGAAGATATTGGATGAAACTGAGCTGGAGCTAGAAAACCATATTTGATCTTCCTGAGCAAGACGGCTGTGTTTTGAGATTACAGTTTTACACAACTGTCACCGCAGACGTGTGATTCTCATTTAACTAGGACATACGGATCAAAACAGACTGCTCTTATGTTCCTTTGCTATCTCATACGCGCGCGCGCACACACACACACACACACAGCTGCTTATTGCTTAAATCATTGCATACAAAATACTATTTGCAATCAGCACTGTGTTTCTAGAAAAGAAAAACATATTCATGTGTAGTAATGTGACATCTGTGAGGGTTGCGTGTGAAAACCAAATTGCCTTCCTGAGCTTACATGCTTGCTAAAACTCTGCGGTTTTGTACTGGGCATTGTGTACGAGTGCTCCAGGACTGTAGGTGGCACTGTTAAAATTTCATGACAGTTTTCAAAACAATAGGCAGAAGATTGTTGTTCAGTGTCAGGTATCTTGGAATGACTAGGCTTACAGGCTTTGTCTATAACATGTTAGCATGTTTTTCATTCATTCGTTGTGGTCAAGAGAACTGAGCTGCTCCACTTTACTTTGGGTGAATATGATACTATAGTTTGGCAGAAATGTTCATTATAGCATGGCGATGATGATGATGTAATACAGTTTCACACTGCTTTATGAATAAGTTCTTACATTACACGGTTGTGAAATTTATTACTTCAGTAAAGGCATCTAGTTGCTGCTGTGTGAATATTATAATCAAGAAGGTCAGATGCCTTAGCATAGCTAATTTAAAGACTTTACTCATAATTGCCTTGTACAGCCCATGTGTAGTGCACGCAATTTATACTATAGACTCAGTCACAGAAAAATGTAGTGGAAAAAGGAACGCTGTAACATAGTAAAAGTACATCTTGGTCTTTACATATGTACTTGAGTAAGGTTAAATGGTTAAACGACATTATGCTTACAAATACAATTTATTTAAATGTCACTGCTGCTTTTTTGTCGTTGATTCAAAACTTGAGACCGAGTAGATCACTGCTGTTTTCATTCATCATTCAGGCCTACTGTAAATCACAGAGTATCACCAATATAGAGGTGGAAAAATGTACTCTTACAAGTACAATTTGCAGTAAAGAGTTGTAATAGCAGTCGAAATACCAAATACCAGTCATAATACCAGTTTAATACCAAATAATACCAGTGGTAATACCAAATACCAGTTGTGATACCTAATGCCGGTTGTAATAACAATTGTAATACCCAATACTGGTTGTAATACCAGCTGTAATACCTAATACCGGTTGCAATACCTAATACTGGTTCTAATACCAGTTGTAATACCTAATACCGGTTGTAATAACAATTGTAATACCTAATACTGGTTGTAATACTTAATACCAGTTGTAATACCAATTGTAATACCTAATACCGGTTGTAGTACCCATTACCTGTCATAATAGTCGTAATACTGGTTCTAATACTGGTTGTAATAACAATTGTAATACCAGTTGTAATACCTAATACCAGTTGTAATACCTAATACCGGTTGTAATAACAATTGTAATACCTAATACTGGTTGTAATACTTAATACCAGTTGTAATACTGGTTTTAATACTTAATACCGGTTGTAATACCTAATACTGGTTGTAATACCGATTACCTCTCATAATAATAGTCGTAATACCAGTTGTAATACCTAATACCAGTTGTAATACTCAATACCAGTTGTAATACCAGTTGTAATACCTAATACCAGTTGTAATAACAATTGTAATACCTAATACTGGTTGTAATACTTAATACTGGTTGTAATACCAGTTGTAATACCTATTACCTTGTCATAAGTCATAATACCAGTTGTAATACCTAATGCCGGTTGTAATACCAGTTGTGATGCCTAATGCTGGTTGTAATAACAATTGTAATACCTAATACTAGTTGTAATACCAGTTGTAATACCTGTCATAATAATAGTCGTAATACCAGTTGTAATACCTAATACCAGTTGTAATACTTAATACCGGTTGCAATACCTAATACTTGTTCTAATACTGGTTGTAATAACAATTGTAATACTGGTTGTAATACTTAATACCGGTTGTAATACCAATTGTAATACCGTTTGTAATACCTAATACTGGTTCTAATACTGGTTGTAATACCAATTGTAATACCAGTTGTAATACCTAATACTGGTTGTAATTCCAATTGTAATACCTAATACCGGTTGTAATACCCATTACCTGTCATAATAGTCGTAATACTGGTTCTAATACTGGTTGTAATAACAATTGTAATACCAGTTGTAATACCTAATACCAGTTGCAATACCTAATACCGGTTGTAATAACAATTGTGATACCTAATACTGGTTGTAATACTTAATACCGGTTGTAATACTGGTTGTAATACTTAATACCGGTTGTAATACCTAATACTGGTTGTAATACCAGTTGTAATACCGATTACCTCTCATAATAACAGTCATAATACCAGTTGTAATACCTAATACCAGTTGTAATACTCAATACCAGTTGTAATACCTAATACCAGTTGTAATAACAATTGTAATACTTAATACTGGTTGTAATACCAGTTGTAATACCTATTACCTTGTCATAAGTCATAATACCAGTTGTAATACCTAATGCCGGTTGTAATACCAGTTGTGATGCCTAATGCCGGTTGTAATAACAATTGTAATACCTAATACTGGTTGTAATACCTGTCATAATAATAGTCGTAATACCAGTTGTAATACTTAATACCGGTTGCAATACCTAATACTTGTTCTAATACCGGTTGTAATAACAATTGTAATACCAGTTGTAATACCTAATACTGGTTGTAATAACAATTGTAATACTGGTTGTAATACTTAATACCGGTTGTAATAACAATTGTAATACCTAATACCAGTTGTAATACTCAATACCGGTTGTAATACCAGTTGTAATACCTAATACCAGTTGTAATAACAATTGTAATACCTAATACCAGTTGTAATACTCAATACCGGTTGTAATACCAGTTGTAATACCTAATGCCAGTTGTAATAACGATTGTAATACCTAATACTGGTTGTAATACTTAATACTGGTTGTAATACCAGTTGTAATACCTATTACCTTGTCATAAGTCATAATGCCGGTTGTAATACCCAATGCCGGTTGTAATACCAGTTGTAGTACCTAACTCCCAACTGCTCCCTGGGCGCTGTTAGCATGGCTGCCCACTGCTCTGGGTACATGTGTGTGCTCATTGCTCACTTGTGTGTGCATGTGTGTGTTCACTGCTTCAGATGGGTTAAATGCAGAGAGGAATTTCACAAGCGTGTGATCAAACAAGTTTTTCTTCTCAATACCAGTTGTAATACCAAATATCAGTTGTAATACCAGTTGTAATCCCTAATACCATTCGTAATACCAGTTGTAATACCTAAATATACATTTCAGTAAGTCTTAATGGTAGGACAGTGTGTTTTTTCTTACAGAGTCTACATAATTTTAATGCAACTAGAAAACAAGTTGGAGCCAGAGAAACCTCACTCAGTCTGACACTTGATAATCCCAGTCCCAGATTTATGTATCATGTATTTTGTGCCAACTTGTAGTTAATTAAACTACAGAGACTGAAATAGCTAAACTTTTTTTTTTTACATTTCCAATGATATCACTGTTGATCCATCACCTCTTAAATCCCAGTTTAACCTCTGGTATTACAACTCTTTTCTAAATGTGCTGTGGATTTTCTGGGCTACAACCCCAAATACAAGGGCTAGCAATAGCATTCAGATAGTCCCTATACATTAATAATGACACAGAGTTTTCTGTCTAGAATGCTGTAAGGCAGTGTTCAGGGTGGCGGTGATTAAAAATTCTTTCTTGGGACATCCTGAGTGGCTCAACAGAAAAGCATTCGTTCCTTCGATTGTAAGTTCAAACCCTGATAAATGCAACAGCCACTGACGGTTGGGAGCCAAGAAGGCCAAATTAGCCATGATCTCTGCATGTGAGGGATGGCTGCTTCTTCCTACCCAGTCAATCAGCGCAACACTAGACAACTGCGGATGTCTGGGAGCTCATGTATGCGTAAGATGGTGGATAGCGTTTTATTTATTTATTTTTTGGAGTATGTTACACTGTCCTGTGATAAAGCACGAGGAGCATTTTAAAAAATTGACTGGCTTTATGGTATATGTCTCAGAGGAAGCACATGTGAGCCTTCACCTTCCTCAGTTGGTAGTTGTATGATAAGGAGAGTTAGGTAGTGGATGGCAATTGGCAGGTGACCCAATTGGAGAGGAAAAATTCAAAAAGAAGGCCCCCCCCCCCAAAAGAAAGCACTCTCCAGTTCTGTTGCACATGTTTCATCTTCACTTTGGTGAATAAATCTTTCTCATGCGAATGTAAGAAGAACCTTGTGTGGTTGGACCTGGTCAGGAGATTTAATGGTGCTCTCAGACTGGGCAAAGACTGGACACCTTGTACTCTCTGAGAAATTACAGAGATCAGCCAGGAACACACAGAAAAAGGTGAGTCTATGTTGAGGTTAAGCCAGTATCTCACTGGGCTGCAGCAGCCTGCGACTAGTTGGAGACACAACAATTGCGATAAAATATGCGAATTAGCGACAATTTTCACTTGGAATCACACTGAATTGATATTCGCATATTTTACCGCAATTGTGTCTCCAACTAGTCGCAGGCTGTCGCAGCCCAGTGAGATACTGGCTGAACTTGCATTTCCTGTCTCACGGAAACTGACTTGAGAAGGGTTCGTGACGGCTTTGCGACACCAGCGACACATTTGCGGCTATTTTGAGAGAAATTTTGTCGCACAAATTTTTTGAACATGTTCAAAATTTCAGCGACGAAGGAGCAACACTTTGCGACTCATGCGAGGAAATTGAGAAGCCCCACGAATGTTTCAAGACACTTTTGAAACTCTCTCGTGAATGACGTTCGCAAGCTGTTGCAGCCCAGTGAGATACTGGCTTTTGAGGGACGTTACAGAGAGATTTTGAAGGTTGGAAGGTTCTGGAACCAAAGCAAAGTCATTGTGCAAAAGGAGGCGCCACAGTCAGTAACACGTTTAACTGTGACTCAAACAGTATTTAGCCTCCACTTGATATAGATCTCTGTGTTGCTAAAACCAGCAGGCACCTGTGTGTCTGTGCATCTGTACATCTTTTTTTTTTTTTTTCCTCACCTTTTGGGTGAATTTGAGCATTGACAAGAGGTGCTTTCCACTGAATGAATGCACTGTGCTGCTCTCTTGTGCATGAAAGCAGAGGTGTATAATTATGTATGCGGAAAGAGCTGGCAATTAGGCCTCATCTCATCTGAATATAGAGTGAGTGACAGCGAGGATGAGCTGTCATTATGTGATGCAGGAGCTTTTTTTTTAATCACAGTTGTGATGTCTTTGACAGCAATGTTAAGCATGAAAGTTGATGTGAAAATACTGTAGACAAACGTAGATGAAAAACATTTAAATTTTTAAAAGTCAACTAAAAATTGTTACACACATGTATAGATAGGTGGGTGGCACGGTGGTGTAGTGGTTAGCACTGTCGCCTCACAGCAAGAAGGATCTAGGTTCGAGCCCAGCGGCCGGCGAGGGCCTTTCTGTGCGGAGTTTGCATGTTCTCCCTGTGTCCGTGTGGGTTTCCTCCGGGTGCTCCGGTTTCCCCCACAGACCAAAGACATGCAGGTTAGGCTAATTGGTGGCTCTAAATTGACCGTAGGTGTGAATGTGAGTGTGAATGGTTGTCTGTGTCAGCCCTGTGATAACCTGGCGACTTGTCCAGGGTGTACCCCGCCTCTCATCCATAGTCAGCTGGGATAGGCTCCAGCTTGCCTGCGACCCTGTAGAACAGGATAAGTGGCTACAGATAATGGATGGATGGGGATATATAGGATGCCACTGAAATTTGCATGTTAATTTACTGTATAATGGTTAATAGGCAAGTTGTTTGGGTGGATTTTCTTTTAATGTGTGCTAACAACAGCCCCAAAAAAAGACTGATTAGTTCAGCTCTGGCAAGACGCACTATGCTCAAGTTATTTTGAAGGTTGTTGCTTTGTATTCACATTTCTCTAATACTTTGATAATAATAAGAAGCCTTTATTTATCACATGTACACTCAAGCACAGCGAAATTCCTCTTCTGCATTTAACCCATCTGAAGCAGTGAACACACAGACATGCGCACACAAGTGAGCAATGATCACACACACATACCCAGAGCAGTGGGCAGCTATGCTAACAGCACCCAGGGAGCAGTTGGGAGTTAGGTTCCTTGCTCAAGGGCACTTCAGCCATGATACAGAGGGAAGGGAAAGTGTTGTTCATTAACTCAACTCCCCTCACATTTTTCCTTCCGGTCCCAGGAATCGAATCGGTGACCCTTTGCCCCAATGACTAATAATTATTAGCTATTTTTCTTGGGCTATTTTTACTAGTTGTTTCTCTTCATCAGTTTTCCATGGGTTCTCCAGCCCACTTAACTGCACACATGGGAGTTCTTTGATTGGACAGGAATTTGGCAGATGGCGCTTCATTGGACATTGGTTCTCAGAGGTTGTTGTACCTCTGAAGGTTATGCATTCAGCCCCACTGCAGTTTACAGCAGATAGACTATAAGCAGTGCTGGTACCGTATATTTTACTTCCTAGATGCAAGAAGTTGAGACAAATTACATTCTGTGAAAATCGGTCATGCATTCTTCTTCAGTAACCACTTATTCCATTCCGGGTTGTGGTGGATCCAAACCCTGTCCCTAAAGCACTGGATGTGATGTGGCGGTACACTATGGGTGCGATGCCAGTCCATACATGCACGTTCACACACACATTCACACCAAGGGCCAATTTAGTTTAGGATCGAACTGGGAACCCCGAAGCTGTGAAAAGCAGTTAACATTTGACTGATTTTATGAAGGTAGTGCTGCATCTGGTGTAATTAGCAAGTCTTGCCCTTTTTTAATGTGGCTGGAATGCTGCCATATCAGAGTAGTTAGCAACAGTGGCTAATACAGCATCTATAGTAGGTTAGTAAAATCATTGGATTCACCTCATAGTGAGGCCAAATTAATAATGCTCCTGTATATCAAGAATGTAGAGGAGGTATGAATATTGTAAGTAGAGCTTGACTCCTGATGATAAAATCTGCATTCCACTTTTCTAGAAGAGAAAAAATACAATCTCTGTGGAAAAGCAAGCACTATGGCAAGATCTCTGGATCAGCCAACAGCTAAACGGGGTTAAAATAACAAATAAAATATGACAGTGCATGACATGAAAATCCATTTGACTAGCTCTTTTGTTTCTCTCCCTTTTCCCATGGCAGGAAGTAATAGAGGAAATGTGGAAGAAAAATACCAGCCTCTTTTTATTTATTTTTTTAAAGTTCCAACATGTACCGTATACACCAATCAGCCATAACATTAGGACCACTGACGGGTGAAGTGAATAACATTGATCGTCTCATTACGATGGCACCTGTCAAGGGGTGGGATGTACTGTATTAGGCAGCAGGATAACAGTCAATTCATGAAGTTGATGTGTTGGAAGCAGGAAAAAATGGGCGAGCGTAAGGATCTGAGTGACTTTGACAAGGGCCAAATTGTGATGGCTAGGTGACCGGGTCTGAGCATCTCCAAAATGGTACATCTTGTGGGGTGTTCCTGGTATGCAGTGGTTAGTACCTACCAAAAGTGGTCCAAGGAAGGACAACCGGTGAACCAGTGAAGGCTCACTGATTCACATGGGGCACAAAGGCTAGCCCATATGGTCCAATCTCACAGAAGAGCTACTGTAGCACAAACTGTGGAAAAAGTTAATGCTGGCGAAAACATAAGTGTCAGCATTAACCTTTTCAGCAGTTTGTGCTACAGTAGGTCTTCTGTGGGATTTAACCATATGGGCTCGCCTTCATGCTCCATGCGAATCAATGAGCTTGTGACACCCACGACCCTGTCGCTAGTTCACTGGTTGTCCTTCCTTGGACCACTTTTGGTAGGCACTAACTACTGCATACGGGGAACACCCCACAAGATGTACCAGTTTGGAGATGCTCAGACCCAGTCATCTAGCCATCACAGTTTGGCCCTTGTGAAAGTCACTCAGATCTTTACACTTGCCCATTTTTCCTGTTTCCAACACATTAACTTCAAGAACTGACTGTTCTCTTGCTGCCTAATATATCCTACCCCTTGACAAGTGCCATTGTAATGAGAGAATCAATGTTATTCAAGTTACTTGTTTGTGGTCATAATGTTTGATTGGTGTAAATTCTTGTCATTGGGGATCTTTTTATAGCAATGTAATGTGCTGTTGGGAGAAAATTAGGCTGCACAATAATATTTTGAGAACACCATTCAGACTGGTTGTGTAATGTTATTTTAGTTTTTTTCAGACGTAGCTTGACAGTTCTGCCTAGGTTTCCTGCATTAGACCAGTAACTTTTAACTCAATGTGGATAACAACCATGTTCATTTATTCATGCATCAACTCCTGACAGGCTAAAAGCTGTTGCTTGGTCCTATCTGGCTTTTTAGCCTGCATTGTTCAAGCTCATGCAACGGTTTTCTTATAATTATATGCTCTTGATGTTGTCTCTGTAAATGAAAGGCTCTCAGGGAGAAAATTAAAATTTCAGATGTTTAGATAAAATGGCTTTCCCTATATTTTTCTTTTGTTGCTACACACAATAGATGCATAATGATATGCCTATCTGTTCACATTCCCTAGCTGATTGAAGACAGACTTCCTATAGCACTCCATACTTATCCTCAACCCCAGAATTATTGTTACCCCTTTCACAGAATGGAAGAACATATTTGTAACTTCCAGCCTTGGGATTGTCTTTGACTTCACTCTTTTGTCTGAATAAACCTTTGCATAATTATCCCTACACCGTGGGTGGCATGGTCGCCTCACAGCAAGGAGGTTCTGGGTTTGAGCCCAGTGGCCGGCGAGGGCCTTTCTGTGTGGAGTTTGCATGTTCTCCCCGTGTCTGCATGGGTTTCCTCCGGGTGCTCCGGTTTCCCCCACGGTCCAAAGACATGCAGTTAGGTTAACGTGGGGCGGCTCTGGGCTGGAGTGCCCTTGAGCAAAGTACCTAACCCCTGACTGCTCCCCGGGCGCTGTGGTGTGGCTGCCTACTGCTCTGGGTGTGTGTGCGTGTGTTCACTGCTTCAGATGGGTTCAATGCAGAGGATGAATTTCACTGTGCTTGAAGTGTGCATGTGACAAATAAAGGTTTCTTCTTCTTCTATAACATCTTGAAGAGCCCTCTTGAATGGTAGTACAACTATGTCTATTCAGTGCTGTAGTCGAGTCACTAAACCTCAATTCCGAGTCATTAACAAAAATTGTGAGTCGAGTCCGAGAACAAGACTCCAACCGCATCATTTGATGGTGGCTGTTGCTCCTTTATGTGAAACCGTCTCTGCTACTGTGTTGGACTAATGTTACTGCTTGACTGCCCCATTTTAGTTAATAGACTACTGATAAAAAGATTGTTCATTGCTCAGCAAGCCCCGCCCACTATCAACAGGGCAAATAACATGAGCGAAGGTTAACACTAGCTAGTTCATCGCTCAGCAAGCAAGCCCTGCTAACAACAGGGCAATGAACATAGCGTGTCACTTCCTTTTCTGGGTGGAGTCTTGCCAAATGACCGTTGAAGTTCGAGGTTGTCCCCGTCGTCTCCTCGATAGTTCTTCTACATATGGAACACATAGCAGTGCATTTTTTCCCACTGCACGAGAAGTCTGTATAAATAATGTGGACAATCCTAGGGGCTTCTCTCCAGGCATTTTTAGCGCCATTAACATTAGTTTGTTCCTGAACATGACGTATGAACAGGTGAATGTGCATTCTCTTGCATGAAATTAGTACAAAAATTAATGTAGATATAAATATCTTACACCAAATTATTATGGTATGTTACAAAAGATAAAGAAAAGATCTGAGTTCTCGTCTCCACTTTACGAGTCTGAATGCAGTTAATGCACGAGTTCGAGTCCAAGCCCGAATCATCAGTGCTCAAGTCCAACTGAAGTCACAAGTCCTTAAAATTAGGGCACGAGTCAGACTTGAGTCCAAGTCCTGGACTCGAGTACTACAAGGCTGTGTCTAGCTTCTGTTTGTCACTTCATCATCCAACACGATGGGGAAAGTTCATCATGTTTTATCACAAAAGTGATAGCTCACATACACAAGTCAGGCAATGGAAATAAACAATTAGTAAATTGTCAGGGTGCTAATAATTTTGAAATCTGTGTTTTGCAGACAATTATTAAATAAACATTTTATGTCAAAAAATCACATACAAAAATCACTTTTTGTCATTTATTTGACAAATTCGTGTTGGCGGGTGCCAATACTTCTAGAGTTGACTGTATGCAAGGCACACATCAAGTCCTTCTGTAGTGAGTTGAGTTGTAATGATCTGACATGTGCGCTTAGCATAGCCTTGCTCCTTGCTCTCCATGCGTTGAGAACTTGTGACCGTCTTTACGGCTGTGTTTGTTTCTGTTTGCTCCGGTTGTCAGCTCCGCCTCCACTGGCTGGAAGGATAATGGAGATTAATTTCATTACCACATGTCAAGCGCCGCTAGTAAGAGAACAGTCACAGTCCCGAATCAAATTACACCCAGCAGGGGAGAAGGTAGTGAAGGGAGCAGTGTTCCTCATGCTGCATTTCCTGATGGAGCGCTGGAACAGTGTGACAGTTTAAAAGTGAGACGCCATGACGTCGCCCTGAGTCAG
Source organism: Neoarius graeffei (assembly GCF_027579695.1). Lineage (NCBI taxonomy): Eukaryota > Metazoa > Chordata > Actinopteri > Siluriformes > Ariidae > Neoarius > Neoarius graeffei. The sequence goes on from NC_083589.1 coordinate 48,778,940, forward strand.
GCCTTCTTACAAATTGAAAAAGCAGAGTGGAACAGGCATTGCAAAACCCAGAAACCTTCTTTAAGGCAAGACAGCAGTTGGGACTTTCAGTCCTGAGGGGCATATAACTGCAAGAACACAGTGTGGTAGTATTCATTAGGGAGGAGACAGAGTTAACATTTGGTCTGAAGGTTGAATGAGAAATGTGTCTGTCAAACAAAAGCTTTTAGTGTGGCTCCTCGTCAGGTTTCTTCCTTGAGAAGAACAGTCAGCTTTGGCTTGAACATTAGATATCTTGATGTCGACCAACAGTATTGTGCAAAAGTCTTAGGCACCCTATTTTTTTTAATACAAACTTTGTTATCGAGTTCAGGTCGGCACGGTGGTATAGTGGTTAGCACTGTCGCCTCACAGCAAGAAGGTTCTGGGTTTGAACCTAGTGGCTGATGGGGGGCCTTTCTGTGTGGAGTTTGCATGTTCTCCCCACAGTCCAAAGACATCCAGGTTAGGTTAATCGGTGGCTCGAAATTGACCGTAGGTGTGCATGGTTGTGCGTCTCTATGTGTCAGCCCTGCGATGACCTGGTGACTTGTCCAGGGTGTACCCCGCCTTTCACCCATAGTCAGCTGGAATAGGCTCCAGCTTGCCTGTGACCCTGTACAGGATAAGCAGCTACAGATAATGGATGGATGACTTCTACATTATCAAGTCAGTACAAAAACATTTTAGAGTCCAAACATTCATCTTCCTGCACAAAATTAAATCTCATCTCATCTCATTATCTGTAGCCGCTTTATCCTGTTCTACAGGGTCGCAGGCAAGCTGGAGCCTATCCCAGCTGACTACGGGCGAAAGGCGGGGTACACCCTGGACAAGTCGCCAAGTCATCACAGGGCTGACGCATAGACACAGACAACCATTCACACTCACATTCACACCTACGCTCAATTTAGAGTCACCCGTTAACCTAACCTGCATGTCTTTGGACTGTGGGGGAAACCGGAGCACCCAGAGGAAACCCATGCGGACACGGGGAGAACATGCAAACTCCACACAGAAAGGCCCTCGCCGGCCACGGGGCTCGAACCCGGACCTTCTTGCTGTGAGGCGACAGCGCTAACCACTACACCACCGTGCCGCCCACAAAATTAAATGTTACAGAAAAAAAGTTTGTATCTGAGCAGCATATAACACAACGGACCACTTTTCAGATTAAAAAAAGAAAACATAACGAAGGCTACTGGTTTTGGGTGCAAAATGAAGACGCGAGTGTGACAAAGTGTCCAGAAGAACTGTGGCTGGTTCTGGAAGATGCTCAGTAAAACCTACAGCTCATTTCCGCATAAAACTGCACTCATTGGACCTGAGACTACTTTTTTTTTAAAGCAAAGGGTCGTCTCACACCAAATATTGACTTTGTTTCATTTATTATGGCTTAATGATGTTTATAGTATTTTTTTAACATTGAAACATTTAATTTAATTATTTTTAAGCTATTTTTGGTCTACAGCATTTCTTTACATGTGCCTGAGACTTTTGCACAGTACTGTATATTTATGTAGAGCTGTATTTAGAGTTGGTGACTTACATCGACGATATACTGTAAGTTCAAAAGTTAAATCAATATTTACACAGAGAAAGGCAGTTATATTCAGAGATGGGTTACACAACACACACACACAGAGGCTGAATTTCTTCACTTCTCATTCACGACATACAAACCACCTGCATGTACAGTAGTTCACAACTCCAAGGACGGCAGAAGTTTCCTGAGTAGAAGTGTTCAAGATGAGGGTTTTACAATTGCATCTAAATCTCATCATCTCTAGCCGCTTTATCCTGTTCTACAGGGTCACAGGCAAGATACAGCCTATCCCAGCTGACTACGGGCGAAAGGCGGGGTACACCCTGGACAAGTCGCCAGGTCATCACAGGGCTGACACATAGACACAGACAACCATTCACATTCACACCTACGGTCAATTTAGAGTCACCAGTTAACCTAACCTGCATGTCTTTGGACTGTGGGGGAAACCGGAGCACCCGGAGGAAACCCACGCGGAGAACATGCAAACTCCGCACAGAAAGGCCCTCGCCGGCCACGGGGCTCGAACCCGGACCTTCTTGCTGTGAGGCGACAGCGCTAACCACTACACCACCGTGCCGCCCTGCATCTAAAGCAGTACTATTTTTCCTTTAAGCCTGAAAAATCGGGAAAAAATATATGGACTGAAGAAGAAGAAGAAGAAATAAAGTATATATTTTACTTTGCCATCAAATGTACTAAAAAGCAATTAAAGCAAGAGAGATTTTCAAAAATGATATATGAATGAGAAGATGGCAAGCCTTGAAAAATATCTCGTGAATGAAAAGCTGAGTGACAAACCCACTGATTGGAGTGCTAGCTGGTCTTTATGACAGTTGCTATGGTGATATTCTGTCCATCACCAGCATCAGGATGGTGAGTAGGAGTGACGGGCTTACTCCTGAGCCTCTGACTGCTATGTGTTTCGTCAGATACTGAGGTTAACAATACAGCTGAGTGGAGTCTTCTCATGCTTTTGTCTCACAGTCAGATTGAAGGGAAGGCAATTAGTCGGCAGCACAAATATTTCCGCCACCCATTTAATTAGTCTAAATTGTGATGATTGCAGCTGTGGAGTGCAGTGATTGCATTTGCTGCTAAGTGTTGAGAGTTATTGTTCACTCTTGTGGCTCAGGATACAGCTTTTAAAAAATGTTTTTATTATTATTTTTTTTTTTAAAGCGACAATACTCTTGCTCGGGAAGAGGTACCAGTATAACCACAGTGATGACTGCTGATTCCATACCCTTCCTGTGTATCACATACACTTGCAATTTCACAACAAAATAACAACACTCTTTATAAGAGACCCAATGAACTGGAAGCGTACACAGATGAGTTGCTTTGTGCATCAGACTTTGATGAATTGTACAAACCTAGTAGTTATACTGACCTGCAAAATCCATATCATTCTAATTAATATGTTTTTCACTTACAGTACAGTGTCTTGCAAAAGTATTCATCCCCCTTTGTGTTTGTCCTGCTTTGTTGCATTACAAGCTGGGATTAAAATGGATTTTTGGGGGGTTAGCACCATTTGATTTACACAACATGCCTACAGCTTTAAAGGTGAAAATTGTTGTTTTATTGTGACACAAACAATAATTAAGATGAAAAAACAGAAATCTGGAGTGTGCGTAGGTATTAACCCCCACCCCCCAAAAGTCAATACTTTGTAGAGCTACCTTTTGCTGCAATTACAGCTGCAAGTCTCTTGGGGTATGTCTCTGTTAGCTTAGCACATCTAGCCACTGGAATATTTGGCCACTCCTCAAGGCAAAACTGCTCCTGGGTTGTGCTGGTGTACAGCAATCTTCAAGTTATGCCACAGATTCTCAATTGGATTAAGGTCTGAGCTTTGACTCAGCCATTCCAAGACATGTAAATGTTTCACTTTAAACCACTCCAGTGTAGCTTTAGCAGTATGTTTAGGGCCATTGTCTTGCTGGAATGTGAACCTTCGTCCCAGTCCCAAATCTCTGGCTGACTCAAACAGGTTTTCCTCCAGAATTGCCCTGTATTTAGTGCCATCCATATTTTCTTCAGTCCTGACCAGCTTTCCTGTCCCTGCAGATGAAAAACATCCCCACAGCATGATGCTGCCACCACCATGCTTCACTGTAGGAATGGTGTTCTCGGGGTGTTGGGTTTGTGCCACATATGGCATTTCCCATGATGGCCAAAAACATCAATTTTAGTCTCATTTGACCAGAGAATCTTCTTCCATGTGTTTGGGGAGTGTGCCAGATGCTGTTGGGCAAACTCTAAAAGAGTTTTCTTAAGCAATTACTTTTTTCTGGCCACTCTTCCATAAAGCCCCGATCTGTGGTGTGTCCGGCTTAAAGTGGTCCTATGGACAGATACTCCCATCTCCACTGTGGATCTTTGCAGCTCCTTGAATGTTATCTTTGGTGTCTTTGTTGCATCTCTGATTAATGCCCTCCTTGCTCGGTCTGTGAGTTTTGGTGGGCGGCCTTCTCTTGTCAGGTTTGTAGTGGTGACATATTCTTTACATTTTGCTATAATGGATTTTATGGTACTCTGTGGGATATTCAAAGTTTTGGATATTTTTAATAACACCTGATCTATACTTCACAACTTTGTCTCTGACCTTTTTGGAGGTTCCTTGGTTTTCATTGTTGCTTACTTAGTAGTGTTGCAGAGTCAGGGTCCTTCCAGAACAGGTTGATTTATACAGACATCATGTGACAGATTATGTGACACTGTAATTGCACACAGGTGGATCTTAATCAATAAATTATGTGACTTATGAAGTGAATTGGTTGGAGCAGCTCTTATTTAGGGATTTCATATGAAAGGGGGTGAATACCTATGCACACTCCAGATTTCTGTTTTTTCATCTTAATTGTTGTTTGTGTCACAATAAAACAACAATTTGCACCTTTAAAGTGGAAGGCATGTTGCGTAAATGAAATGGTTTTAATCCCCCTAAAAATCCATTTTAATTCCAGCTTGTCATGCAACAAAACAAGACAAACACCAAGGGGGATGAATACTTTTGCAAAACACTGTACCTCATCATATTCATCACCAATATCTCATCTCATCTCATTATCTCTAGCCGCTTTATCCTTCTACAGGGTCGCAGGCAAGCTGGAGCCTATCCCAGCTGACTACGGGCGAAAGGCGGGGTACACCCTGGACAAGTCGCCAGGTCATCACAGGGCTGACACATAGACACAGACAACCATTCACACTCACATTCACACCTACGGTCAATTTAGAGTCACCAGTTAACCTAACCTGCATGTCTTTGGACTGTGGGGGAAACCGGAGCACCCGGAGGAAACCCACGCGGACACGGGGAGAACATGCAAACTCCGCACAGAAAGGCCCTCGCTGGCCACGGGGCTCGAACCCAGGACCTTCTTGCTGTGAGGCGACAGCGCTAACCACTACACCACCGTGCCGCCTCATCACCAATATTCAAAAGTTAATCTAGAAAAAACAAACAACTATACAATTAAATATTGCTTTAAAATGTAAAGTTGAAAACTTGTAGCTGCCTTGGGTAAAACTTGTATGGAACATTATCTTAACTTGACAAAAGTATCAAGTAGAACCTTGTAATTTCCAAGGTCTTGATAAGACTGCTTAATGAAATGATAAAAATCCTACCATCCAGTATTACCCAGAGGAAGATAGGTTCCCTTTTGAGTCTGCAAACTGACGGTTTCTTCTTTTTCTCTGTCAGAAAGTTTTTCTTTGACACTGTCACCTCTGGCTTGCTCACTATTGACTACATCTGTATTTCTGTAAAGCTGCTTTGGTACAACGTCTACTGCTAAAAGTGCTACACAAATATAATAGAAATAAATTGAATATTCTGGTGAATGTAGAGTTGTTCAAATAGAAATAAGTACACCAATAAATTACTCAAAAATATCTGCTATGAATGTTTCTAGATATTTTCAGTACTCCTGCCCTCTATGCACTATTCCATCACCTTCATTCTCTGCATAATAGAGGAGAAATTGGATGGGGCGGATTAATAACCATTTTTAATCAAGTGTCATGGTTGAACAGTTTAATGGAGTCGTGCATGGCTGGGTAAGTGCTGATAGGAATGGTATGAGTAGAGAAAGGTGTTGGTGCTGAGAGTCTATCACTCAAACTGGGCTGCAGTCTCTAAACAGCATGTCCATTTGAAGGACCTGGCAGCCAAATGGTTAGAAAAAGCAATTCACCTTTTTCACTCAGTCAAGACGGGATGGATTATTTCAGTAAGTGCTTTTTAGCTTATATTCTGTGAATTAGCAATGAAACTTTGCAAACACCTCGCCAGTTTTTTTTTTTACTTTGCAATCTAGCCAAACATGTTATGTTATGGCCAGGTTCTTGCCCAAACTGATAATCACATCATCAGTTTTTCTTTGGCTAATCAGACACAAGGTACATCACCACTCTTGCCAGAGCAGTTGGGGGTTATGTGCCTTGCTCAGGGGCACTTGAGCTAGTCCTATTGGTTCAGGGAATTGAACCAGCAACCTTTTGGTCCCAAAGCTGGTTCTCTAACCACTTGGCCATGGCTTCCCCAAAGCATGTAACAATAAATATAGCCCTGTCATCCTGTTTCCATCTTATCTAGATGAGCCTCCCTGATAAATTTCTTGCCAGTGAACTGGCATTCAGCATTGTCAAGTCACTGACTGAAACACAGCAATAGGTGCCAGAAGTTAATCATGTCATCTGCCATCATGACAAGCACCATGGCAGGGGACAGATCAGTCAAGGTGGTCACTATTGGCCATGACAGCTGTGTGACTTTGTTTATTCTGATCTCTTAGATTGGGTCTCGGAGTGATGTAGTAGGTCAGCCGAAGTGGAACTCTCGCAATGTGAGAACGATTTTCTGTCATTGTGCTTTAAGGCAAAGGCAATCGTGATCAACGTCAATCATTCTGTCATTCTCCAATAGCACTGGGCAGTTGAGGTTGCTGCCCTGGCATCCTGACACGTGTGGGATTATGGGAGCTGCAAGTTTATGCTCTGCTGTCAGCTAGCTTGGTGCTTCAGTGCTCACGCACAGCAGTGGATTTGCATAGTGAGAGGCAGGCTAAGCTGAGAGCGATTTAGAGCGAGTGCGATGGAATGCAAAGAAGAAAAAGCTGTGAAAAATCATGTGAGGAGAAGACCGCATACTAATAACTGCATGGAATCTGCCAATGAAGCAGTGTAGGCTTTAGAAGGAATAAGACTAAACACATGGCAATGCATCAAGGGTCACAGTAGCCACACAGACACAAGAGAGAGTTTCAAGTCTGCATCATTCTTTCTTTTCTCTCCATATGGGTTCTCTGTGTGAAGGAGGCAATACACCATCTTGTTTCTGCTTATTAGTAACATTGCATATTTTACTAAAAGACTCTTGTATAATGAGTATCTTTCATTACATTTATATAACTTAGTCCTGGGTATGACTTTAAACTGCAACTGGTGGTGAGTCTCTGGTCCGGAAGGACTTGAGCACGGGGGAAAGTAGAGTTACCCCTTAATCACTATTGCTCCCAGATCCACTCTGACCTGGAGTGGTAGCACCTGCCTGAGTTCCAGCTATGGGTTAAATAGTACATCACCAATAAGACGCTGGCAGCCAGGTGCTTTTCGGTGCAGTGTGGCAGATGAACCCGGCAGGGTCAATGGCACACCACCTGATGGCATGTGGAAGAGCCACTCAAATGGCCAACGGAAGGCATCACTCGGCAAGTCAGTTGTCATTGTGGGGCAACTTCCATACCCGTCAGGTCTGTGGCACTTTTGTACACCACTTGGCATCAGGTCTGGAGGGCCAGAGAGACAACACGATGGGGGCATGACATCGTTTGTCTTAGCTTACTGTGCAAGGTGCTTCATTAAGAGAGGAGAATAGTATGTGAGAGCTCACAAGGCCAGACATTCCATGGCAGCTCGGCTGGGCCATTCGTGCCGCCGCCGCGGGTGACTCTGTTGCTCTGGTGTGGGCCTCATGATCCATCTACATATCCTAATGAAGCAGTCATCACTAGCGATGGACAGCCGACGGCATCTATATAACACCTCAAAGTCAGGGGTGACTTTCCTTAGAAAAAAAAAAGTGTGTTGGATTTATTAGAAGGTTTAGAAAAGACGTTTTCTATCACCGACTCAATAACTGAATGACTGTTTAAAAGCCTGCTTGGTGGAACTAAAACATGGATAAGCAATTCCTCGATAAACTCAGAGGAAGGTCTTTTCCCCAAAACTTATTCTGTTAAATAGTTTTACCCACTCGTATTCTCTATTCCACTGGCCAATTGCATCAATAGTCAGTGCCAAGTATTTCATGTCAATCAATGTTTCAGACATACAGTGGTGCTTGAAAGTTTGTGAACCCTTTTGAATTTTCTATATTTCTGTATAAATATGACCTAAAACATCATCAGATTTTCACACAAGTCCTAAAAGTAGATAAAGAGAACCCAATTAAATAAATGAGACAAAAATATTATACTTGGTCATTTATTTATTGAGAAAAATGAGCCAATATTACATATCTGTGAGGGGCAAAAGTATGTGAGCCTTTGCTTTCAGTATCTGGTGTGACCCCCTTGTGCAGCAATAACTGCAACTAAATGTTTCTGGTAACTGTTGCTCAGTCCTGCACACCGGCTTGGAGGAGTTTTAGCCCATTCCTCCGTACAGAACAGCTTCAACTCTGGGATGTTGGTGGGTTTCCTCACATGAACTGCTCACTTCAGGTCCTTCCACAACATTTCGATTGGATTAAGGTCAGAACTTTGACTTGGCCATTCCAAAACATTAACTTTATTCTTCTTTAACCATTCTTTGGTAGAACGACTTGTGTGCTTAGGGTCGTTGTCTTGCTGCATGACCCACCTTCTCTTGAGATTCAGTTCATGGACAGATGTCCTGACATTTTCCTTTAGAATTCGCTGGTATAATTCAGAATTCATTGTTCCATCAATGATGGCAAGCCGTCCTGGCTCAGCTGCAGCAAAACAGGCCCAAACCATGATACTACCACCACCATGTTTCACAGATGAGATAAGGTTCTTATGCTGGAATGCAGTGTTTTCCTTTCTCCAAACATAACGCTTCTCATTTAAACCAAAAAGTTCTGTTTTGGTCTCATCCATCCACAAAACATTTTTCCAATAGCCTTCTGGCTTGTCCACGTGATCTTTAGCAAACTGCAGATGAGCAGCAATGTTCTTTTTGGGGGAGCAGTGGCTTTCTCTTTGCAACCCTGCCATGCACACCATTGTTGTTCAGTGTTCTCCTGATGGTGGACTCATGAACATTAACATTAGCCAATGTGAGAGAGGCCTTCAGTTGCTTAGAAGTTACCCTGGGGTCCTTTGTGACCTCACCGACTATTACACGCCTTGTTCTTGGAGTGATCTTTGTTGGTCTACCACTCCTGGGGAGGGTAACAATGGTCTTGAATTTCCTCCATTTGTACACAGTCTCTCTGACTGTGGATTGGTGGAGTCCAAACTCTTTAGAGATGCTTTTATAACCTTTTTCAGCCTGATGAGCATCGACAACACTTTTTTCTGAGGTCCTCAGAAATCTCCTTTGTTCGTGCCATAATACACTTCCACAAACATGTGTTGTGAAGATCAGACTTTGATAGATCCCTGTTCTTTAAATAAAACAGGGTGCCCACTCACTCCTCATTGTCATCCCATTGATTGAAAACACCTGACTCTAATTTCACCTTCAAATTAACTGCTAATCCTAGAGGTTCACATACTTTTGCAACTCACAGATATGTAACACTGGATGATTTTCCTCAATAAATAAATGACCAAGTATTATATTTTTGTCTCGTTTGTTTAACTGGGTTCTCTTTATCTACTTTTAGGACTTGTGTGAAAATCTGATGATGTTTTGGGTCATATTTATGCAGAAATATAGAAAATTCTAAAGGGTTCACAAACTTTCAAGCACCACTGTATAGGTACTATGGGTGCCTCCCAAAACTCTGTGATACCTCCTTGATTCCTGATTCCTTTCTCTTTTGGTGCACGACACAAATCAGTTGAAGTCCACCATCTTTAAGGATGCAGCATTCTTTAAAACGTAGTCCGAGAAATCAAGGAGAAAGGAGCTCAGAGGCTTTTAGAGTGAGGATGCACAGATTGTTCCTCTGTGGAAGCCTTGCATATGCCTTGCTTCAAAGTCAGGGGATGAGTAGATTAGTGTGATAAGTGTATAATGTACACACACAATAATATATTTTATAAAAACTAAGAATAATTTTGTGTGCAATCACTGTGGTGTATAGGCAAATCCATTAATAAAGAATAGGATAAAGAATAAAGCTGGGCAACATGTCACCCCTTCAGTGAATAAGAACATCTCATTTGGTAAAGATGCTTGGCCTTGAGTCCTCCTGTCATTGTTTCCTTTGCACCCTTTCTTTAGAGCTAAGATTGAAAAGAAATGGGGAACACCTTGTGTGCTATTATAGTCACATTGGCTCTGTATTTAAAAATGAACTCTATTTCCCAGGATCCTCCACCAAATATCAAACTACTAAAGATTGATTCATCACATGACCTCTTACTTACATTCGTTCTCTGAACTTTACCAGGTTTGCACTGTTGAACAAACTCTATTTGGATTTTAACCATATTTGTTTGCTTGGCCTAGTGTAGCCTGGTTGTTGATCATCTTAACCATTGCATGTTTATGACCTTGACTCTGTCTTTATCCTTTGGATTTGTCTGCTCTGCCATTTACATCAATAAATCTATACTTGCGCCAACCCTGAAACAAAACCTGCTCTATGGACCTATTTTTGCATCATCTGATCAGTAGTAAGTTAATTTACCTTCTACCAGGGATGTCAAAATGTGAAATCAAATGTGGGGGGAAAAAAAATCATATTCAAATGATTAGTTCCAGCTGCCACTGGAGACATGAAGTGTGTTACATGCAGAAAAAAATATGACACATTATCAAACCCTATCTATTCCAGAAGTGATGTGTATGTACAAAAATCTCATTTCCTTAATCTGACCCAAAAATGTGTACAAACATCCTCGCTAGATCACACTATCCGCCCTTCCTAAATGAATATTGACTTTGCTCCATCAGCATGGCCTTTGGATATAAAAATAAATCAAGTATGTTGAGTCTCTAAATTGATCAGGCTAGAAACACACTTCTAAAGGAATAATATGACTATAGATTGTCTGCACAGATAACGCTTCCACTCAGAGTGACTCACGTAAGACACAAAAATGCAAGACGATAGAGCTCCAGAATGTGGACTTCACTTAACACTACGTTCACACTGCAGGCTGAAGTGACTCAAATCCGATTTTTTCGCCCATATGTGACCTGTATCCGATCTTTTATTGACAATATGAACGAGACAGATCCGATTTTTTCAAATCCGACCCAGGCCGTTTGGATATGTGGTCCTAATTCCGATTCCTATCCGCTCTTTTCATATGCGACTTCAGTCTGAACCTCCAGGTCGCATTCATCCGACTTACACGTCATCAACAAGCCACAAACGTCACTATTCTGCGCTGAAGTAGGCGGCGGGTCTCTCAAAAAAAGTTACAACAACATGGCTTTGATGTTCCTTTGAACGGAGGTTGCAGTCACTACCCCGCAGAACGCCTGAGCCAAAACCCTTGCCCTCTTCCTTCTCAACCTCCTCCTTAACATCAGGCTATTGTGCATGTTCTGGCTCCGTCGCAACAACAACTGCATCATCGCCAGGTACTCCATGCTGGCTACTGTCATACACAGGAAACTTTAGGTTACTTCCGTAAACACTGGCCATGCTCACTGCGTGTGACGTCGTCGTATCCTGTAATGCGCATGCGGAACACTTTTAGGTCGTTTTTCGTTCATACTGAGGATCACATACAAGTCGCATATATTTGTTAATGTGAACGACCTCACAAAAAAATCGGATTTCACAAAAAAATCGGAATTGAGCATTAAGCCTTGCAGTGTGAACGTAGTGTAATTGTGGCCAACTCATAAACAAGTTGACAAACTCATAAATAATTCAAGTCTGCCGTAGCCTAGGAAAGGGAAAATGTAACTAAATACCAGTGATAAGAAAATATTTCTGTGTGAGAAAATTGTGATATTTACTTTTTGTTTTTTCATCTGCCTAAGTTGCTACTGCTGGCGTTTTTGCGTTTTCTCTGACCGTATAAAACTATAGGCTTAATTATATTTAAATCCGTTCTAATATTAAAGATTTTCATTTTGTGAAACTCAAAACACAACATTTAAAGGTAGTTGACAGCCATAGTATATATCAGAGATGTCCACAAGCGCTGGCGACCGGCAGTTTTCTCTGCCTACACAGATGGTCTGTGCTGGCTACTCAATCCCAGAAAAAAAACAAAAAAACTTGCCTTTCAATGTTTAAGCGATTTATATAATCTCTGCTGCCAATAATTAGCTGCAAATCCAATTATTTCACAATGAAATTGTCTTCAATTTGGGTCTAGCATGACTGGAAGCGACACCATATTTGTTGATCGATTCTCGCGGACTGATTGGCTAAGCCGGACCACATGACTACACCATAGCAGACGATGGTAAAGACGTAGTTGGTGGTTGTTGCAGACGATTTTGCTCGGTTTTCACAAAATGCCACCGAAGAAAAAACTAAAACCTTCCGTGAACCAAATAAATATAAAGTCTATGTTTTCTGTTTTCTGTACATATAAATCGTAATTAATATTTTCATATCTAAGAATTATTTTCATATTCAGAAGCTACCCAGAGTGCCAAAGTTCCCATAGGGATGTCTGGTCCCTTAGCTAAGGCTATACTTATAAAGTGCAAATGCAAATAACTAATTGTGTGCAAATATTTATGCTGAAATTAAAACTATACAGTAAACAATACCACACCAGAAGCACATCAAGTACATTACACATGCACCAAATAAGCTCAGCATGTAGTTATGTTACAGACTCAGGCAGCGTACTACAGAGGGGAACTAAGAAAGCCAAGCACACGCACATCTGGAGGGAAATTTCATACATATTTGGCAAGTATTTTACAGGGAAATGGTTTGTAATTTATTAGGTGAGAACGCACCAGAAGGCATGTAAATTTCAAATTTTTTCTGTGGGGGGAGAATGCCCCCAGACCGCCCAGACCCCGCTAGCATTAGCACGCTTATGGCACAACACGACGGCTTTGCCACTGTAAATTCCAGAGCCACCTATTACTTTTTTTTTTTAACCAGCTATTTCAGATTTTCTGGAGACGCCTGGTATATATGAAGTACAGTAATCAGTTAAACTAAGCAGAGTACTTGGTTTAAATTTCCACTATTTTTGATGTAACCTTAGCCTGTAACTGACTGAATCAGAACCACCAAGCCATATTTGTTCCGAAGCGTAATAATCAACTTCTGGTCAGCAATTTACATATTAGTGCACTACTATGGAACTTTATTCCTATCTTTAATCAAGAGTGTGGCCTTTCAATTTGAGAGCTGTATTTATTAATTTCACATTCAGATTTTGCAACATCACCCCCCCATAGCCTCTTCTCACATGCAAATTTGTTCTGCTCCTGCTCAACAAACCTTCTCTCTCGCTCTCTCTCTCAAATAGCCTCTGCTCACACTCAGACTGCTTTATGCGCTCATGAATCTTCTGCTCACAGATTTCTGCGCGCTCTCAGATTTTGGTGAAATGACCCTATAAAAATGCACCATCCATTAGAATTCAAGGTATGATGTTGACCAATGAAATCATCACTGCCTCCTTGGGTATGTTCTTTACTTATGGGCAATTAGGAAGACAGGAATAAAACTCCATACATTACTAGTGGCTACTAACATAGGAATGAAGAAGAAGAAGCCTTTATTTGTCACATGCACACTCGAGCACAATGAAATTCATCCTCTCCATTTAACCCATCTGAAGCAGTGAACACGTGCACACACACACCCAGAGCAGTGGGCAGCCATACTACAGCACCTAGGGAGCAGTTAGGGGTTAGGTACCTTGCTCAAGGGTACTTCAGCCCAAGGCCGCCCCATGTTAACCTAACTGTATGTCTTTGAACTGTGGGGGAAACCAGAGCACCTGGAGGAAACCCATGCAGACACGGGGAGAACATGCAAACTCCATACAGAAAGCCCCCCCCAGTCAGTCACTGGGCTCGAACCCAGAACCTTCTTGCTGTGAGGCAACAGTGCTAACCATGTGCTAACTACTACACCACGTGCCACCATGCCGTGATTTCCTGGACTGCCAGAGAAAAATAATCTTGGTTAGTCTTGCCTTGGAGTTATGATGTAAACTGATGATAATATCTCAGAAGAAAGAAAGGTTCCTTTAATACCCTCTGCAGATGATAAAATAGAACCTAAAAAGGCAGAGACTTTTAAATTTCACCACATCAGTTTAGTCTGACAGTGAACAAGTCTCTGAATGATGCTTGAGCATCGCCAAGATGCATAACCAGCAACTAGCAGGAACATTAGTGCCATTCCCAGACCGAGCAACAGAATTCTGTCATTAAGGTTTGTGATGGTGTGCGAACACACCCACGCTGTCTAACTCAAGTAATAGAGCAGTGGAGTCTCAGTCCTACAGAGTATTTGGTTGTGGTATTAAAGGGTGACTCGACAGACAGGCCTTATGGCTGCTTCAGGGCAAGCTGATGAAAGTGAGAGACACTTTGGAAGAGTGAGACAGTGGCTCTTTTACAGCCCATCCCACATCCTTCACAGTTTAGCGTGGGCCTTGGCCTTTGTGCCTACACACTGGCCGCCTGGTTTAAAGCACTGAGGGTTTGTGTTTTGCTGACCATCTGTCAGGTGCTTCAACTATTTACTAGGCTCCTTTCAGAACAGTTTAGTAAACACACCTGCAACAGGTGGATGAAGTTTACTGATAAAGCATTGAAATGGATGAATTCCTGCTTTAAATTCTCAAACATATCTCACTGTAACATAAGATGAGGATATTTTTTAAAACGCCACAGCTTCTCAATGAGCACTTGTTTCAGACTCAAAGGACTGGAATGCGAACTCCTGCTGCCTCATGTGATCCCAGTGCCTGATCATGACACATTTCTACTGCTGTAACTCCTCTCACCTTCCTGCCAGATTCATCCTCATGCTCTACTTCAGCTTGGAGCGTTCTCTGACTCATTTTCTGCTGCTGTGGATGGTTCCACATGGATACCGTTAAAGTGCCATTCCACCATTGGATGTATTCTTTGGCATAAAATACAATATATTTTATGACAACATGACTAGACAGAGAAATCTTTTAGCTTCAAAATGATATATCAAACATAATTTTTTGACAACGACAAGTATATTAATTTTGCGACCAAAGTCACCTACCCTTTTAATTTCCGCGCGGTAGTGAAACGTGATGTCATTGGCAGGTTCCCCTTCTTGTGTACCACGTGTCGGTCTATTTTTAGACCAGGAAACCCCCAAAGTGAGAGAGTCATTTCTCCTCGTATATGGGGGCCAAAAAAATTGCGAAAAATTTTGAGTTAATCTTTCAGTTAGCTAGATTTATTGGTATTAGCTAGATTTATTGGTATTATTTTTATCGCGTTCTATCCGCCATTGCTGATAATATGTGCCACGTCACACGTCACGTGGTACACAAGAAGGGAAACCTGCCGATGACATCACGCGCGGAAATTAAAAGGGTAGGTGACTTTGGTCGCAAAATTAATATACTTGTCGTTGTCAAAAAATTATGTTTGATATATCATTTTGAAGTTAAAAGATTTCTCTATCTAGTGATACCATTTATATATGTTGTCAAAATATATTGTATTTTATGCCAAAGAATACATCCAATGGTGGAATGGCACTTTAAGATTTGCACTTCCCAAAAACAGTTTACATCCAAGACTCGTCCTTGCTTCAGTGAGTAATGTCACCTGGATACTGTAGACCTGTACATAAAAATTGCTGCTATAATCATAAAACTGTCGCGCTCAACCCAAGAGACTCGTTCAGAATATTCTCCTCCCTTCAACACACTTCATACTGTTTTTGATATTATAGTGTATAGTTGAAGAGGAGAAATGATTTATAATCTCTGCATCATTATCGTACAGAAGAGGATGGGTTCTATTTTAGGTCTGTTTTTTTTCAAGGTTTGTTCCTCATGTCTTCCTTACCTCTGGCTTGCTCATTTTCTCATCTCATCTCATTATCTCTAGCCGCTTTATCCTGTTCTACAGGGTCGCAGGCAAGCTGGAGCCTATCCCAGCTGACGACGGGCGAAAGGCGGGGTACACCCTGGACAAGTCGCCAGGTCATCACAGGGCTGACACATAGACACAGACAACCATTCACACTCACATTCACACCTACGGTCAATTTAGAGTCACCAGTTAACCTAACCTGCATGTCTTTGGACTGTGGGGGAAACCGGAGCACCCGGAGGAAACCCACGCGGACACGGGGAGAACATGCAAACTCTGCACAGAAAGGCCCTCGCCGGCCACGGGGCTCGAACCCAGGACCTTCTTGCTGTGAGGCGACAGCGCTAACCACTACACCACCGTGCCGCCCGCTTGCTCATTTTTAGTAACTTAAATCTGCTTTGTGACAATATCTATTGCTAAAAGCGATATACAAATAAAACGGATCTGAAACGAATCGAAGCCTCCAGGTTCTGCCAGTGCCCTGCCTCAGTTGATACATTTGATAAAACAGAGCTCCCACTTTCAAGAGGCTTTCCTCACCATATTCAATTACTGTTCCCTTCCTCTTCCATTAATCCAGCTCACCCTGCTTTTGAACAGATCTTCCACTCTCCTTTCTGCAGGCGATCAAGCTTCAAATGACCAGCCGTGCCTGCTGCCAACTCGGGGAAAGTAATTATGTCCTGTTCTTGTCCTTGTTTCCTGACTTAACTTTTGACATGCCGTAAGTTCAGATACAGACAGATAAACAATGCTAGCCATTTGAACACCCAGTGCCTTGTGGTGAGCTGATAAATGCACAGTGAAGATCCTACCACAGCTTTTAACAAAATGAATCATCACATTCTGCATTTGCCGCGATCAGTATCTCTAGCATGGCTCATTTTTAGTGTACATCTTATCTTTCTCATAGCTCCCATGGTAAACATAATTCTTCTTCTGCCCTTGTCGCACAAGGTCCCCCTCAGGTCCCCCTGTGTCTGTCTCTCTCTCTCTCTCTCTCTCTCTCTCTCTCTCTCTCTCTCTCTCTCTCAGAGAGAGAGTGAGAGAGTAGTCATATGTTTAGACACACCTACTCTTTGACAGGTTTTTCAGTATTTTGACTATTGTTCTAGTTGTACATGGTCCATTCATTTGATGACATTAAAACTATGAAATAACATAGGAAAAAGCAAAAGTCTTAAACAAAATATGTTTCATATTTTAGATTTTTCAAAGTAGCCAGCATTTACCTTGATGATGCTTTGCACACTATTGGCATTATCTTTACCAGCTTCATGAGGTAGTCAGCTGGAATGCTTTTCAATTAACAGATGTGTTTCGTCAAACATTGATTAGTGCAATTTCTCACCTTCTTAATGCATTTGAGATCAAAGAGTAAACAATAAAAATACAGCCCTGTTCCACAACTGTAGCAATCCATATTACGTCAAGAACCACTCAACTAAGTAAAGAGAAACGACATCCATCATTACTTTAAGACATGAAATGAATTTAAATTAAAGAGTGGTACTACACACACACACAAGAAGGTTCTGGGTTCGAGCCCAGTGGCAGACGGGAGCCTGTCTGTGTGGAGTTTGCATGTTCTCCCCGTGTCTGTGTGGGTTTCCTCCGGGTGCTCCGGTTTCCCCCACAGTCCAAAGACATGCAGGTTAGGCTAATTGGTGGCTCTAAATTGACCGTAGGTGTGAATGTGAATGGTTGTCTGTGTCTATGTGTCAATCCTGCGATGACCTGGCGACTTGTCCAGGGTGTACCCCGCCTCTCACCCATAGTCAGCTGGGATAGGCTCCAGCTTGCCCGCGACCCTGTACAGAATAAGTGGTTATGGATAATGTATAGTACATGGTTGCGTGAAGATATGAAGTTTATCATTGTGAATGCATATTACAGCTCAAAATTAAAATTCTTTTCATTAACTTGCATCATTTTTTGAGGATGTGTCCATATAATATAAAGAACATTACACTGTCGCACAACAATATGAAGTATATCTTCTCATATTGAAAAACATTTTCACTCGTTTGTTTCACTCATCGTTTCTTAACTACAAGTTGAAAATTTTCAAATCTTTTCAACATGAGAAGATATACTTCATGTCTTCGTGCGACAGTGTAATGTTCTTTATATTATATGGACACTTCTACAAAAAAAAATGCAAGTTAATGAAAAGAATTTTCAATTTGAATTGGTTCGCCATTTTGACAATACGCACCAAGTCAGCGGGAAAACACTGGGAGTGACATCATCGGAGTGAAATATCAGGAAATATGTCACTCAGATGTACTTCGTATGAAAAATACAAGTTTTTCAACACAAGAAGATAAACTTCATATCTTCAAGCCAATGTGTGATGTTCTTTTTATGATATAGACACAGTCACAAACAAAAAGTACCAAATTTATCAAAACAAATCATCGATTTCCTCTCGAGTGACATATAGAGATTTATGTCATGGTTTTGGTTTTATATATGGTTGTTTGTGTCTATGTGTCAGTCCTGCGATGACCTGGCGACTTGTCCAGGGTGTACCCCGCCTCTCGCCCATAGTTAGTTGGGATAGGCTCCAGCTTGCCCGCAACCCTGCACAGGATAATTAAAAAGGGGGTGCCTGTGACCCCCCCCCCCCTTTGTCGGGCCATACATTTTCTCAATAGCCGCATAAGAATATTAGAAAAGCGCCCACTATAATTTTTCGAACATTTTTTTTTAAAACTAGATCATCACTGCAGCCTCATTAGGGTTTCTATAACCTTGTATGGACTTCCTGTGGTTTGGGCGCGAAAACCCAGTTCTGCACCAGCGCAACATGATCGCACTAGAACCATGGTCAAGCTGCCAGTGAAGCTGCAGTCTTTTTAGTTGCGAATTACAAGTATTTCCTCTTGTGTTAATAATTCTCCATGTCAAAATAAGTGAAACTTTCCTCCTTCTTTCAACGTGAAGAGAAGTAAGCAATTTATTATATATTTTTTCCATCAAAGTTGCATTTTGTGGCTTCGAAGACAAGTTTTAGTGCCGTTTCTAGAACACAACATCAAGAAAACGTGGAAGAAACAGCAATAATGGAAAAGCCGATTTCTAAGCTACCTAAATCTAGCAATGGTAATTATTTTTTGTTACATAATGTACTCGGGCTGCCAGTCAGTGTGTGACCCTCCTAACTAAGCCCCTGTTTAAGGTTTTCCTGGATAAAATTTCACACATGATTAGAGCCACTGGCTAACTGAGCCAAAGCAATGCTTCATTCGGTCCTGGACATATTTGTGTATTTTCTGCACTAACACGCCCACTTCAACTAATATATTTAGGCCAAGGGGTGCTCCACTAACAGGGTTATGAAGCTGTGCCTTAAGGGATTGGTTATTTAATGGTAGTTAAAGTTTGCTTATAAGGTAAAATGGAAGTGAGGGGAATTATGAGAGACTTGCTATTTACTGACTCCATGCCTTATACCTTCTCTCTCTCTCTCTCTAATCCAACTAAAGCCAAGCAGTCACTCTAAAACGATAAAGAAATAAAGAAGTTGCTCCTAGCAACAAAGCAAAGCCAAAGAAACACCGAAAGCGCTTACACAGCCTTCAATACAGCAAAAACAGTCTCTGGGTTTTTCAGAAGACTGGATATCTTCTAAAAAGTATGATAGATAAAGATGTTAAAATAATAGTGTGTGGTTTAAGCATCTATCAAAAATAAATTGCGCAATTTATTCTCTCATTAGCAATAAACAAATCATGAGTGATAACAGATATGATAATTCTAGAAAACAAAACAAAACAGCAATATGGAGCATATAAAACGTGGGAGGCTGTACTGTTCAGACTCTGTTCACCTATAATATTTTATTTAATGGCCTTAGGTTTATAAGTGGTTATTCTGAGAAAGCTAGCAGCTGTTATTCTGTTATTCTGACAAAGCTCCAGCCACAGCAACCAAACAAACTTGCACATTTGTTCTCGTCCTCACATAATATTCTCTTGTCTCTCACGCTAAACATATTGCTTCTTTTTTTTATTTAATACTATCAGCTGAAGGCAGATTACTGAATTGAGTGCTCTGATTTAGACTTGTAGGTTAACTATCATCACAGTGCTACAGTTAGCAAGCTAGTTTTTTTTTTTTAAACAAAATGCATTTCCTGGTGGCACAGTGGTGTAGTGGTTAGCACTGTCACCTCACAGCAAGAAGGTTCTGGGTTCGAGCCCAGTAGCTGACAGGGGCCTTTCTGTGTGGAGTTTGCATGTTCTCCCCGTGTCTGTGTGGGTTTCTCCCACAGTCCAAAGACATGCAGGTTAGGTTAACTGGTGACTCTAAATTGACCGTAGGTGTGAATGTGAGTGGTTGTCTGTGTCTATGTGTCAGCCCTGTGATGACCTGGCGACTTGTCCAGGGTGCACCCTGTCTCTTGCCTATAGTCAGCTGGGATAGGCTCCAGCTTGCCTGCAACTCTGCACAAGATAAGTGGTTACGGATAATGGATGGATGTATTTCCTGACAGGTTTACTCTTCAGTGAGTATTAGCAAATGCACAAACTATGGTTAACTAGCATCCATGCTAATTGCATTTTTAATTTCATTATTTTCAGTCTACTGTATTATTTGTGTAAATGTCTCATCTCATCTCATTATCTCTAGCCACTTTATCCTTCTACAGGGTCGCAGGCAAGCTGCAGCCTATCCCAGCTGACTACGGGCGAAAGGCGGGGTACATCCTGGACAAGTCGCCAGGTCATCACAGGGCTGACACATAGACACAGACAACCATTCACACTCACATTCACACCTACGGTCAATTTAGAGTCACCAGTTAACCTAACCTGCATGTCTTTGGACTGTGGGGGAAACCGGAGCACCCGGAGGAAACCCACGCAGATACGGGGAGAACATGCAAACTCCGCACAGAAAGGCCCTCGCCGGCCACGGGGCTCGAACCCGGACCTTCTTGCTGTGAGGCGACAACGCTAACCACTGCACCACCGTGCCGCCCCTTGTGTAAATGTCTCTGAGAATAAATATCACTGAAAATAAAGGGGGGGAATGAGAGAAAATAATTTTACTTTCACATGATCTTTACATGAAACCATCTGATGATGTAACTTCCTGCTGAACATGTGGAACATTCCAAATATTTCACAGGGCTGAATAATGTGCTCATTTCAAAGAGTTAAATGATTGTGAACTAAAACATACATTTTTCATAATCTGTAACAGATTCATGTAGGAATGTAAAAAACTAAGATTTCTGAAGTATTTTAATGATTATATATCAGTATAAAGTTAGCGATAGTGGACTGAGCACTGTAAAGGTTTTATTAATGCTTTAACTTATTTAATTGGAATATGTGATATGTATTTGTAGCTGTGTTTGAAATATGTCTACATGCTGCTACAAAGAGTGTCCGGGCCTTTCGCAAAACCGCAGTGATCTTCACTGCTAAAGCAGAGAGACTCTCTGGGGTACATTCAGAGGGCAGAAGAAATCTCCACTTGTCACATGTCACAACAGCAAGAGCAGTCATTAGCACCAGCAATTTATTACCAGCCGAGCTGGTGTGAACGCTGTACTGCTCGCAGCCATTCTGCAGTTCTCTCTTCTGTAAGTCATCAGCCCTGCTGCTTTATCGTTCCAGCAACAGACAGACAAAGCATCTTTACTGAAACAATCTTAAAACTTTCTGTTGTAGCTAAGGTTACTATCTGGGACAGGGCTTGCAGTGTATTTGATGCGCAGCACAATCAGGTTAGGAAGTGCAGGCGTAAAAAAGAGCCTGAAAGTTGTTGAAAGTTTTTGCATTACTCTAGCAGGTTTGTCTCCATGGTTAAGAATGCATCAGCGTAAAAGAAAACAAAGTGCAATATGTTTCGCAGTGTCTCTGAAGCGAGGGAGAGAAACATAGATGACCTTGGATGAAACAGACCGTCCTTTGGCCACATGTACCGAGGAGATAAGGATGTACTGCTGATGCTCACCTCTTCTTCAAACAATGGCCACGAGCACTGACAGAGGGAGTCACAGATGCACAGGCCATTTACATCACAGAGAGGGAGGAGGATGATGAATCTGCAAGGATTTTCACCGAGCGGCTGCACGTACAGACCCCGAAGGTTCTTGTCTCTTTGTTCAGTCTCTCGCCAGGAAGCTGGCTCTTATCTTCAACTCCCTGCTGCGGCTCTGTGCCTTTGACAACTTCTATCAGAACATGCCCTAATGTTTATGTTCCTTGTCAATTTTGGCTATCATTTTGTGTGCAAGTTTTTTTGCCCTCTGAAAATGAGTGATTCTTCAAGAATTTATCTGTGTGAAGATACTCAGGAAGCCATTAGCTGAACTGCAAAGCACTCCGTTTTGGGACATGTAAAGTGACAAAATTTTAACAGTTACAAAACGCTGACACTGGAGACTCCTTCCAAAAATGCTAAATAATTGTCTCTTCACAAAAAAACAAACAAAAAAAACTCTAAACAGTTACATGTCTTTTTTTAATTTATTTTGTTTGTTTCTTTTGAAGAAGAAACCTTTATTCATCACATGCACACTTCAAGCACAGTGAAATTCATCCTCTGCATTTAACCCATCTGAAGCAGTGAACACACGCACACACTCAGAGCAGTGGGCAGCCACACCAGAGTGCCCGGGGAGCAGTCAGGGGTCAGGTACCTTGCTCAAGGGCACCTCAGCCCAAGGCCGCCCCACATCAACCTAACTGCATGTCTTTGGACTGTGGGGGAAACCGGAGCACCCGGAGGAAACCCACGCAGACACGGGGAGAACATGCAAACTCCATACAGAAAGGCCCTCGCCGGCCGCTGGGTTTGAACCCAGAACCTTTTGAGGCTTCCCTTTAAGAGAAACCTTTTAAGGTAGTGCTTTCTGAATCTTTTCTAAGGATTATCTCCAGACTAAACATAAGTCAAACTAATCTATATTATTCTATCCACATTCACTGGATATGAGCAATCGTGTGCCCTGATTGGCTGCTCGACTAGTAGGATATCAGATAATTTACCGTGAGTAGAGAAAAATAAAATGGTGTTTACTGAACCAACCGAGGATGAAATAAAAACTCTACTTGAAAATAAAACCCCACAAAAATACAAAAAAAGCAACAAAATATGGAATAAAAGTATTTGATGGTAAGAACACAAGCTTATGTGAGCGCTTGGTGGCCGGGCCTTTGCCCACGGGGCCCGGCCGGGCTCAGCCCGAAGCGGTGATGTGGGCCCGACCTCCTGCGGGTTCACCACCCACAGAGGTAGCCATAGGGGGCTGGTGCAGTGTGGATTAGGCGGCAGTCGAAGGCAGGAGCCTCGACGACCTGATCTCTGAACACAGCGGCTAGCTGTTGGGACATGGAATGTCACTTCGCTGGGGGGGAAAGAACCTGAGCTTGTGCGGGAGGTTGAGAGGTACCGGCTAGAGATAGTCGGGCTCACCTCCACGCACAGCTTGGGCTCCGGAACCCAGCTCCTCGAGAGGGGCTGGACTCTCCACTTCTCTGGAGTTGCCCATGGTGAGCGGCGGCGGGCTGGTGTGGGCTTGCTTATAGCTCCCCAGCTCAGCCGCCATGTGTTGGAGTTTACCCCAGTGAATGAGAGGGTCGCCTCTCTGCGCCTTCGGGTCGGGGAGAGGGCTCTTGCTGTTGTTTGTGCCTATGGGCCGAATAGCAGTATAGAGTATCCGGGCTTCTTGGAATCCCTGGGACAGGTACTGAGAGGTGCTCAGACTGGGGATTCCACTGTTCTACTGGGGGACTTCAACGCTCATGTGGGCGACGACAGTGACACCTGGAGGGGCGTGATTGGGAGGAACGGCCTCCCCGATCTGAACCCAAGTGGTGTTTTGTTATTGGACTTCTGTGCTAGTCACGGTTTGTCCATAAAGAACACCATGTTCGAGCATAGGGGTGTCCAAGTGCATGTGGCACCAGGACACCTTAGGTCGGAGGTCGATGATCGACTTTGTTGTCGTTTCATCTGATCTCCGGCCCTATGTCTTGGACACTCGGGTGAAGAGAGGGGCTGAGCTGTCAACTGATCACCACCTGGTGGTGAGTTGGATCCGCTGGCGGAGGAGGAAGCCGGACAGACCTGGCAGGCCCAAACGTATGGTGAGGGTCTGCTGGGAACGTCTGGCCGAGCACTCTGTCGGGGAGGTCTTTAACTCCCACCTCCAGGATAGCTTCTCCCAGCTTCTGAGGGAAGCGGGGGACATTGAGTCTGAGTGGACCATGTTCTCTACCTCCATTGTAGACACAGCTGTTCGGAGCTGTGGCCGCAAGGTCTCTGGTGCCTGTCGTGGTGGGAATCCCCAAACCCGGTGGTGGACACCGGAAGTAAGGGACGCTGTCAAGCTGAAGAAGGAGTCCTATCGGGCCATGTTGGCCTCTGGGACTCCGGAGGCAGCTGACGGGTATCAGCAGGCCAGGCATGCCGCAGCTCAGGCAGTTGTGGAGGCAAAAACTCGGAACTGGGAGGAGTTCGGTGAGGCCATGGAGGAGGACTATCGGCTGGCCTTGAAGAAATTCTGGCAAACCATCCGGTGCCTCAGGAGGGGGAAGCAGTACTCTGCCAACACTGTTTACAGTGCGGGTGGGGAGCTGTTGACCTTGACTGGGGACGTTGTTGGGCGGTGGAAGGAATACTTCAAGGATCTCCTCAATCCCACCATCACATCTTCCATTGAGGAAGTGGAGGTTGATGACTCAGAGGTGGACTCGTCCATTACCCAAGCCGAAGTCACTGAGGTGGTTTTCAAGCTCTTCGGTGGCAAGGCACTGGGGGTGGATGAGATCCGCCCCGAGTATCTCAAGTCTCTGGATGTTGTGGGGCTGTCTTGGCTGACACGCCTCTGCAGCATTGCGTGGCGGTCAGGGACAGTGCCTCTAGAGTGGCAGACTGGGGTGGTGGTCCCTCTTTTTAAGAAAGGGGACTGGAGAGTGTGCTCCAATTATAGGGGAATCACACTTCTCAGCCTTCCCGGGAAGGTTTACTCCAGGGTACTGGAGAGGAGAATTCGGCCAATAGTCGAACCTTGGATCCAGGAGGAACAATGCGGTTTTCGTCCTGGTCGTGGAACACTGGACCAGCTCTATACCCTTCATAGGGTGCTCGAGGGTTCATGGGAGTTTGCCCAACCAGTCCACATTTGCTTTGTGGATCTGGAGAAGGCATTCAACCCTGTCCCTCGTGGTATTCTGTGGGGGGTGCTTCAGGAGTATGGGGTTCAGGGCTCTTTGCTAAGGGCTGTCCGGTCCCTGTACAAACGGAGCAGGAGTCTGGTTCACATTGTCGGCAGTAAGTCAGACCTGTTCCCAGTGCATGTTGGACTCTGGCAGGGCTGCCCTTTGTCACCGGTTCTGTTCATAATTTTTATGGACAGAATTTCTAGGCGCAGCCACGGGCCAGAAGGAATCCTGTTTGGGAACCACAGGGTTTCATCTCTGCTTTTTGCGGATGATGATGTCCTGTTGGCTTCTTCAAACCAGGACCTTCAGCATGCACTGGGGCGGTTTGCAGTCGAGTGTGAAGCGGCTGGGATGAGAATCAGCACCTCCAAGTCCGAGGCCATGGTTCTTGACCAGAAAAGGGTGGCTTGCCCTCTCCAGGTTGGTGGAGAAGTCCTGCCTCAAGTGGAGGAGTTTAAGTATCTCGGGGTCTTGTTCACGAGTGAGGGAAGGATAGAGTGTGAGATCGACAGGCGGATCGGTGCAGTGATGCGGTCGCTTTACCAGTCCATCATGGTGAAGAAGGAGCTGAGCCAAAAGGTGAAGCTCTTGATTTACTGGTCGATCTACGTTCCGACTCTCACCTATGGTCATGAGCTTTGGGTAACGACCGAAAGAACAAGATCGCGGATACAAGCGGCTGAAATGAGTTTCCTTCACAGGGTGGCTGGGTGCTCTCTTAGGGTGAGAAGCACAGTCACTCGGGAGGAGCTCGGAGTAGAGCCGCTGCTCCTCCACATCGAGAGGAATCAGCTGAGGTGGCTCGGGCATCTCTTTCGGATGCCTCCTGGACACCTCCCTGGGGAGGTGTTCCAGGCATGTCCCCCTGGGAGGAGGCCCCGGGGAAGACCCAGGACACACTGGAGGGGCTATGTCTCTCGGCTGGCCTGGGAATGCCTCGGTGTTCTTCCCGAGGAGCTGGACGAGGTGTCTGGGGAAAGGGAAGTTTGGGCTTCCATGCTCAGACTGCTGCCTCCACGACCCAGCCCCGGATAAGTGGATGAAGACGAGACGAGAACACATCTTTTTTTAATTTTTCAAGAATTATTATTATTATCGCCCACAAATTGCTACTGTCATTTCACCAGTTTGTTTACATTCAGACCGGAAATTATTTTGTCAGATGTTTTGTATGAAATTTTTATTTATTGAATTTGCAAAATATAAAAATGCTCTATTTCTCAAAATCCAGTGAATGTGGATAGAATAAAACAGTTATTCCACTCAATCTTGTCATACATGGTTTATAACCAACTCGGTGCTATGCGCCTCATCAGCTATCAGCTCATGTACGACTCGATTTCGTGGAAGAACTGTTAATTATATTCCAGCTATTTTGAGTTGTTTAAAAGTAGTTAGTTAGTTTGGTTAAGCTGTAGAGTTTAACATGATTCACATTTTAAATCCTGTATCCAGTGTAATGACAATGCTGTATAGTAAATATTTTGCTTAGATAATATTCTTGTGTAATTGATAGATTTATAAGCAGATACAAAACCAAAATTCTGGCCAGAGTTAAACCATTTTTTGAGGCATGTTATTTCCATTATCCTATTTATCTTGCTTGGCTGATTATTTTACCCTGACATATAGAAGGCATATTGCTAGCCAGGGCAGCACAGTAGTGTAGTGGTTAGCACTGTTGCCTCACAGCAAGAAGGTTCTGGGTTCGAGCCCAGTGGCCGACGGACGCCTTTCTGTGTGGAGTTTGCATGATCTCCCCGTGTCTGCATGGGTTTCCTCCAGGTGCTCTGGTTTCCCCCACAGTCCAAAGACATGCAGGTTAGGTTAATTGGTGGCTCTAAATTGACCGTAGGTGTGAATGTGAGTGTGAATGGTTGTCTCTATGTGTCAGCCCTGCGATAATCTGGCAACTTGTCCAGGGTGTACCCCACCTTTCACCCATAGTCAGCTGGGATAGGCTCCAGCTTGCCTGTGACCCTGCACAGGATAAGCGGTTACGGATAATGGATGGACGTTGATAGCCAGCTCCTCAGAGGTACTGTACCTTCTCTATTGGGATAGATTTATTAATTCATATCTTTCAAATCTATATTTTTCTGTAAAGCCACTTTGCGACAATGTCTATTGTTAAAGGCGCTACACAAATAAATTGACTTGATTTGACTTGATATTCTCAAAGATGTGAGCATACGTCCTGGCTTTGGGTCCAGGATATCTCTTTATTTTATTCCATTCTGTGTCTGATAAGACTTTATTGTTGTTATAGTTATACAACGAAACTTAGTTTGGTAGCGCTCAGAGAAAACAGCAGCAATAAAAAGAATATAAATAAAATACAAGATAAAGTAAGTGGGGGAATTGCAGTGTAAGCAGATATTGCACAGATTGTAATAATTGTATTTACAGTCCTGAAGGTAAAGTGATCAGTATGTTAAGAGCAACTTGGGGTTGTATGTACCGTGGGTGGGTGGGTGGGGGGGTTAATGGAGGCTACACCTCTGGGGAAGAAACGGTTCCTCAGTGTATTTGTGCGTGTTCTGATGGTCCTGTATCTTTTACTCGATGGGAGGGGGACAAACAGTTGATGACCTGGGTGTGTTGAGTCCTTGATGATGATGTTAGCCTTCTTACGTAAACGGTTAGCATAAACTTTGTCCAGATTTGATAGCTTAGTTCCCACAATCCTCTGTGCAGTCTTAACTATCCGGTCCAAATCTCTCCGGTTCTCTGCAGTACAGCTGGCGTACCAAACTGTGACACAGTAACAGAGAAAGCTCTCTAGAAGTTCACTAAGAGTTGAAAGGAGAGTTTGACTTTTTAAAGCGTTCTCAAGAAGAAAAGCCTCTGCTGAGCTTTCTTCATCAGGTGTGAGGTTTTAAGGGTTCATGTCAGATCCTTTGTGATGTGGAGTCCCAGGAATTTGATGTCATTGACTCTCTCCACCTCTTCACCATTTATGTGAGGGGAGGGGGGGGGGTGTTGTTTTCCTGGCTCTCCTAAAGTCCGCAATGACCTCCTTTGTTTTAGTTGTGTTCAGGACCAGGTTACTGTCTGAACACCACCGGATCAGGTGTTGAACCTCCTCTCTGTAGGCCTTCTCATCATTTTCTGATATTTCTGATATGATTAGATGAAAATCCTACACAGCAAACAACCACTTACTTCAATCTTAAATCTAATATAAAGGCTTATATTTAGAGGTCTAAATCAAGAAGCCAATAACTCTAATCCTTTCTGTGTATCTATGCATCATAGCAAAGCAATGATGGTGCTATAATATCCAGAGCAAAGGACCACTGGGGAATTGTTTGGACACAAGTGGTCAGTTCTGGAGGCAAGGCAAGGCAAGTTTATTTATATAGCACATTTCATACACAATGGCAGTTCAATGTGCTTTACAGAAGCAAAAACAGTAAACAATAGAGAAATAAAATTACATAAAATAATTTTATTTTTAATCTAAAACAATTAATTAAAAGAATTAAAAGAAAATAATAAGAATTAAACAACAGTAGAACTAAAATAATAAAATGATAAAATGCCAAAAAGAAAAAAGGAGAAAAAGAAAAAGAAACCAGTGGAATAAAATAGAATAAAATTAAAGTAAATTTAAAACATGCAGAGAAAGTAAAGATTATAAAAAATGTAAAAATATTAATTATTTAACAGAAAGCATCTGAAAACAGCTTGGTCTTTAACCTAGATTTGAAGGTGCCAACAGCAGGAGCATTTTTAATGTCCTCTGGCAGTTGGTTCCATAGCTGTACTGCATAGTAGCTAAAAGCTGCTTCACCACACTTTGTTTTAACAACTGGTTTTAATAGTAAATTTTTCTGTTGCGATCTGGTAGATCTGATTGGGTTCGGCCGCTGCAACATATCAGAGAGGTAATTGGGCCCTGTACCATTTAGAGATTTATACACCAGCAGCAATGCTTCAAAGTCAGTTCTGTAGCTTACTGGAAGCCAGTGAAGGGACCTTAGAATTGGGGTAATGTGCTCTGTTCTTTTTGTTCGTGTGAGAACCCTCACCGCTGCATTTTGAACCAGCTGAAGTCGTTTGATGGTCTTTTTTGACAGGCCTGTGAAAAGGCCATTGCAGTAATCAACCCTACTAGAGATGAAGGCATGTATTAGTTTTTCCAGATCATTTTTTGACATAAGTCCTCTTAGTTTGGAAATGTTTTTTAGGTGATAAAATGCCGTTTTAGTGATTGCTTTCATGTGACTGTCAAAGTTTAGCTCGCTGTCAATGAAAACACCAAGATTTTTAACCATTTCTTTAGTTTTAATCCCTTTTGTGTCAAGAATAAGGGGTGATCTTACTGATATGCTCAAAGGGCATGTAAGCCATGTGGATGGAAACGTGCTCATACAGACACCTGACCTTTACATGTCTACTGCCATCCACCATGGATCACAATCTTCTCACAGTGGGATTCAGAACAGACAAACACCATGCCGTGTGTGGATCTTTGTGTTTTATCTCCTCCGATGTGAGCGTACATACAGTAGATCAGGCTGTTTTCTTCACCAAGGCATAACAAGTTGTAGCTCTGTTTTAATTGGGCCTTTTTTGAAAAGACGTTGTATTTGGGGTGTATTTTTAAGAACAAAAAGTAAACAACCAATTTAACGGAAGGTCGATTAGTTTCCATAAAAATATGGTGCATCTGGGTCTTTTCTCCTCTTCAACTATTTGTTTAAGGCACTTGAAATAATGGTAATTTAAAAAAAAAAAGCCTCCTTATCCTATCATATTGTAATTCACACATGTTTGGGCAGCACGGTGGTGTAGTGGTTTGCATTGTCACCTCGCAGCACGAAGGTTCTGGGTTCGAGCCCAGTGGCTGACGGAGGCCTTTCTGTGTGGAGTTTGTACGTTCTCCTCGTGTCTGCATGGGTTTCCTCCAGGTGCTCCGATTTCTCCTCCAGTCCAAAGACGTGGTTAGGTTAACATGGGGCAGCCTTGGGCTGAAGTGCCCTTGAGTAACGCACCTAACCCTCAACTGTTCACTGGGTGCTGCAGCATAGCTGCCCACTGCTCTGGGTATGTGTGTGTGCTCATTGCTCACACATGTGTGTGTTCACTGCTTCAGATGGGTTAAATGCAGAGAGGAATTTCACTGTGCTTAAGTATATGCGTGATAAATAAAGTTGTTTTTTGTTGTTCTTCTTTACATGCCAGTCTGATACAGAATCACAGCAAAAGGCTGTACATGCTTCACTCCACTATCTACACAACGATCCGAGGAGAGCTTGGTGACCCTTCAGGGTAAATTTGAGAGAAAGTAGATTTTTCAATAAGGTCCAGTGAGGTTGGTCCACTTTCTCCTGAAATTGCAAAAGTAATCTGAGGGATGCTATGTCTTTGTCTGACCTTGGAAAAGGGGTTAAAGCCTGGCTGGAAATCGATATGCCCTTTATTTTATGCCTCCAAATCAGTGTCTGTTGTGAGTCCTTTACTTGCAGCTCTTATTAAGTGATAAAATATGAATTTCACAAATGTGCAGTGCTCTGTATGACCTTTACCTGTCAGCGGGAGAGAAAGCGGGCATGAAATTCTACAAGCTGCAAGCTGAAGAGTCTCGGGATTTCCTACATAAAAGCTATATCATTATGATGGTGAATAGGGGGAATTGATTGGCAAAATTATGACAACCTACTCTTAAGTCTTGATTACATTTTACTACGATTTATAACTTATGTGTTGAGTTTAATATTGAATAAATAGAGCGGCCAGGGCTTGGAAATAGCTTAGGGGACGAGGATGGATGGATGGATGGATGGATCCCAATACAGGAAGAAAGGGGGGAAAGACAAGAAATTATGTGAGCTCAGCAGACAGAAAATAAGAAAGAAAAGAAAGAAAAATGAGAGAAAGGAAAAATAGAAAGAGAGGAGAAGATAAGGAATAAGAAGTAGTGAGTGAGATACAATATGTGGAGTGTTAGTGTGTGTTTATGTTCTCTGTGTGTGTGTGTGTGTGTGTGTGTGTGTGTGTGTGTGTGTGTGTGTGTGTGTGTGTTTTAAACAAAGCTGCTGACTGGATGACTCGACATCACAAGATGGTAGTTGGAATTCAAATTCATGAACATTTTGTACTGCAAACAGGAAGTGCTTCAAAATGTAAACTTAAATCTTTGATCTCAGCAGGCAGCATGATAGAAAAACGTGACTTGCTTGTGAAAGTCACATCTGTTTGGTCTGTGCCACTTTATAAACATGAACTCCATTTCCAAGAATTGTCAGGAAAAAAACCCCCCAAAAACCGAGTCATCAGGAGATGACATATCCCCCCGGCCTCCACATGAAAGCCCACTCCAAATTTTCCTAAGTTGAATTGGTTGCCATGGAAATACTGAAAAAATAAAAATCACAGAAATCCTAAAATGTCAAAAAGCACAACTCCTTTAGTCACTTAACATAACTGTTGGTCTATTTGCTAAAACAAAAGAAGAATTGCAATATATGCTCAATATTTATGATAACACCTTTAGACGGTTTGGAATGCAAATCTCATATACCAAGACTGAAACAATGGTTTTTAATGTTGGCGAATATGTAATGGAACTTCCAAGCCTAGTGAGCATCGGGTCAAATGCTTTAAAAAACGTTCGAAGTTTCAAGTATTTAGGAAACACCATTACCAACTCAGAGAACACTGCTCAATCTTTGCACACCCGAATTGGTGTAGCATACCAAAAATGGAACGACCTGAAACATGTTCTGACTGACAAGCAGATACGTCTGGAAACCAGAGTGAAATTCCTCACCACCTGTATCCGATCAAGACTCCTGTATAGTGTCCAAGCATGGGATTTGACAGAGGACGAGTTAAACAAAGTGGAAACCGTCTGGCATGGCTTCCTGCGAAAAATGGTCCGACGTGGTTTTGAAAGAAAAAATGCGCCAGCACGGGCAGAAAGGGAGGGAACAGAGGTTGATTGGAGCTTCTGCATTTCAAATGAGAAGTTGCGTAAAATTACCAAAACAAGTCCCATACACAACTTTTGTATAATGCAACACCTAAAGTATCTGGCACATGTGTGTAGACTCGATAATAGTGCTATCCAGAAGCAGGTGCTGTTCGATGTTCTAACCCCTAAGAGGATATGGAATAGAGTGGAAAAGGAACTTGATGTTGACATACACCAAGCTAGGAAATGGATGATGATCAAGACAGACTTCTTGCAACTGCTGGATGCTCGTTTCCAGCAGTAGCGCCCCATGGCTGTCGCTGACGCCTTAAGGGGAAAAACGATGATGATGATAGGTTTCATGAAAAAGAATTCCTAATAGTTTTTGAGTTATGCTCCGGAAACTAAAATGTTTACAGATGGACAGAGTGATATCTATATTCCCTCGCATTATATGCCGGGGGGATAAAAAAAAAAAATCAATCACGTGATCATCACATGACACCCACCCCCCTTCAATCAGTCAACAAGCTCAATAACTCAATAACCAGCAAGTTTTAAATACAAACCACACATTTCAGTTTATTGCCAAGTCTTGCTCCTAGCTTCCTACCAGTGACATGTTCGATTACGTCCTTGCTATTTTGGTTGAGACTCTTGTTTGTTGAGTTTCACCGAGTTTATCCATCTCTTGACCACCCAAACCATTTGGACCCTTTGGATTGTTCTGCTAATAAAACCCTGCACTTGCATCCAAAATCCTGACACCAAATACTCCCCAAATAGGACACCGTTTCTTTATGAATCAGAATGAGGGATGTACTTTTTCTCAGTTCCCTCTCTTACCCCAATCACAAACTGAGGTAACTTCTTTCCTGTTCATTAAGCCTCTTAGTGCCTGAGGGGCCATGACAGGAAAAGTGTAGCATTTTGAATCTATGTTGGCAGGGACTTATGTCAGTGCTTTCTGAGAGAAAACTCTCTGTAAAATAGATTGGAAATCACCTCCTGGACCTCTCTTTGACTGGACATCATGTATCATAAAGCTGGTAAAAGTGACTACCGTTGTTCATCCGCAAAGAACACAGGTTTTGAACAATGAGTAAGTCCTTCTTATTAATATTCATGAAACATATGCATACCTTGATTACACAGAGTGCCTCTCACTGTGTAGGTTTTCAAATTTTAATCAGCATTAATGTCAGATTAAGTGTAGTCTTGAGGTGGCTCCTCAGTGTACACATTAAACCATGTCAGTAAACAGAAGAATATTACAGAACCGAGTATGATTTTGTGGTGTGAAATTCTATGTGGCAGCCGGGCAACGTGCTGTAAAAGTACTTTCTCCTCTTTAAAGTCCAAATTAGTTTGGGATTTAGCCAACAGTGGACAGGCTCTGCAATGTGACTAACTAGATTACTGCTGCACTTTTGGGAAGAGGAAGGGAGTAGCTCTGAAAATGGAGGCAGTGCAGTGGGTGAAAGTGTTCGGTTCACTGAGCTTTAGTTTATAATAGCAAAACAAGCTTTTAAATTTATTTTAAATAATACAAAAGGAATGGACAAAACAGTAGCCCAGGCACTCAGGACAAGCAGGTTTTGTGTCTAGGCTGCTGCTCATCTCATCTCATCTCATTATCTCTAGCCGCTTTATCCTGTTCTACAGGGTCGCAGGCAAGCTGGAGCCTATCCCAGCTGACTACGGGCGAAAGGCGGGGTACACCCTGGACAAGTCGCCAGGTCATCACAGGGCTGACACATAGACACAGACAACCATTCACACTCACATTCACACCTACGGTCAATTTAGAGTCACCAGTTAACCTAACCTGCATGTCTTTGGACTGTGGGGGAAACTGGAGCACCCGGAGGAAACCCATGCGGACACGGGGAGAACATGCAAACTCATTATTATTATCCATCCATCCATCCATCCATCCATCCATCCATCCATCCATTATCTGTAGCCACTTATCCTGTGCAGGGTCGTGGGCAAGCTGGAGCCAATCCCAGCTGACTATGGGTGAGAGATTGGGTGCACCCTGGACAAGTTGCCAGGTCATCGCAGGACTGACACATAGAGACAAGCAACCATTCACACTCACATTCATGCTTATGGTCAATTTAGAGTCACCAATTCGCCTAACCTGCGTCTTTGGACTGTGGGGGAAACCGGAGCACCCGGAGGAAACCCACGCAGACATGGGGAGGCCCAGGCTGGCTGCTGGGCTTGAACCCAGGACCTTCTTGCTGTGAGGCAACAGTGCCACCTATTATTGCTATTATTGTATTTTTTTTTGTAGTTACTCAGTGGACAAGTAGGTTCAACAACCCCAAGGAGAAAAATAAATCCTACTACACCCTACTTGCGAGACAAACATTTTCTTTTAGTATCTACATTTAAACATTTATGCACATTATGGTGGTGTAGCGAGCCTCAATGCTGTAACTCCTGTACAGAACAAGTTTCCAAATCCCTTCCTGCTGCACTACACACACAGGCATGATCTGGGTGATGGAATGAGTTATAAATATGCTTGTCATGATGCTTCTTAGCAAACATCATCCTGATCTCATTCTTAACATTGGTATATTATTGTATGCACGGCATGTATTTGTGTCTCTTAACTTCCTGTATTTATGACAACATATGTAATAATACAAGACCATTTTTGGACACATTTGGGAAAACTGCATGTTTTAGTACAACTTGTGATCTGTTTTTGCCACAAAGATCTGGCCACCGTGGTGACATCACATTCACCAGGAACATATGCATCAATTTCCCTACATCTACTTTGTTTATAGTTTTGTGAGTGTTACACAAGACTGACAAGAAACTGGAAAAGTTTAACTACATTTTATATGACATAGCTCATTCAGTACAGATATTATATTTTGCAGGGCACCTACTCATGTCCATATGGTCCTTGGACTAAGAGCATGGTCGTGTGTAAACAGTAGCAGTACTGTTTACATACTGTACCTTCAGAGCAGCACCAGTGTTTGACTAAGACATGGCACACATCCAACCTTGATCTCTTATTCATGCAATTTCAAGCAGCAGCATACATACAGACATGCATAACAAAAATGTTCAGCCCTGTCCATCCTTGGGAGAAAACATCTGCTCCATACAACAGGATGTTACTGCTGCCATGTTTGAGATTCCAAGTGACCACAGTGCAATAGCTGAATCTCAAACGCATTCTTCTTCTTCTTCTTCTTTTAGCTGCTCCCGATTAGGGGTCGCCACAGCGGACCTTTTGTCTCCATTGCTCCCTGTCTTCCGCATCCTTCTCTACCATACCTGCCACTTTCATGTCCTCTCTCACCACATCCATGTATCTCCTCTTTGGTCTTCCTCATTTTCGTTTGCCTGGCAGCTCCATCCTCAACATTCTCCTTCCAACATGCTCTGCATCTCTTCTCAGGATGTGCCCATACCATCTCAGTCTCATCTCTCTTAGCTTCATTCCCAAGCTCTCCACATGTGCTGTCCCTCTGACGTGCTCGTTCCTTATCCTGTCCAACCTCCCATCGCAAACCTTAACATCCCCAACTCCGCCACCTCCAACTTTGCCTCCTGTCTCTTCGTTAAGGGTACGGTCTCCAATCCATACATCACAGCTGGTCTCACTACTGTCTTATACATCTTACCTTTCATTTTTGCTGGGACTTTCCTATCACAAATGACTCCCGAAATCCTTCTCCAACTGCTCCACCCTGCCGGCACTCTCTTTCTCACCTCACTATCGCAGCCTCCATTTTCCTGCACAGTTGACCCCAGGCGGCACGGTGGTGTAGTGGTTAGCGCTGTCGCCTCACAGCAAGAAGGTCCTGGGTTCGAGCCCCGGGGCTGGCGAGGGCCTTTCTGTGTGGAGTTTGCATGTTCTCCCCGTGTCCGCGTGGGTTTCCTCCGGGTGCTCCGGTTTCCCCCACAGTCCAAAGACATGCAGGTTAGGTTAACTGGTGACTCTAAATTGACCGTAGGTGTGAATGTGAGTGTGAATGGTTGTCTGTGTCTATGTGTCAGCCCTGTGATGACCTGGCGACTTGTCCAGGGTGTACCCCGCCTTTCGCCCATAGTCAGCTGGGATAGGCTCCAGCTTGCCTGCGACCCTGTAGAAGGATAAAAGCGGCTAGAGATAATGAGATGAGATGAGATGAGTTGACCCCAGGTACTTGAATTCACCTCAGACGCATTCCACTAACTCAAAAAAAAAAAAAAAAGTGGAGCTCTACTCCACTTCCCTATGTAAAACTAATCCAGTCCAAATAGGGCTATAGAAACCTGCCTTGCTTTTAAATCCTAAGAAACACCTTAAGGAAGATGTGTCATCAGATTGTCTTCACAGCTTAAACTAAATCATCGCTGCAATGGCTTCAGGCAGGGATAAGTGGGATTAGTCTGATCGTGTGGCCTGTTTCCAGATCATCTGGTGAGAGATCAATTATAACAGGGTTATCCTCAACATTACGTCTAGGTCACTGTATTTATACTTTCAGTCCCTGCCAAGCTGAACGAGCTATTAATACAGTAGTAATTACTTATACTCATGAAGGAGTTACTTACTCATACTAATAAACAACATTAGCTATTAGAAAATGTTGCTTTAGGATAGAGGTTTGTTATTAAGCTGGATAAAAGAGGACACGTTTACAGCAGAAGATGACCTGGAATTTCCAAGGCCCTGATCTTTAAAGGGCTTTGTATTGACTGGATGCTAGAGCAAGTGAGTCATGGTCATAGATGTAGCCTGAGGGGAAACTGTCCACTCAAGACAGTCTAACTAAAGGAGGGAATAGAGAACGAAGCTGTTTTTTTTGTAAAGGAAAAAAGCCTAAGTGTTGTAGAAAAGAGATTATCCATACAGGCAAATATAGCACTGCATCCAGCGGATTAACAAAAGCCATTATGTTCAAAATGTCTCACAGTGCTACCATGCTTATTCACTCAGGCGTCCAATCTTCTTGCAAATGAACACTTTCTGTTATGTTTTGCCAACATATTTTCAATACCAAATATTATTTATTTTGTTTGGATAATTAGTATTTTCATTAAACAAGGACAAATTTGCCGGAATGATGTCTCATCAGTGTATTTCTCAAGATCTCATTGTTAAAGCTTCAGCACAAAAGCCGCATGGAGCTCTTGCAAGGGCAAAGTAGGACATGATGAGTGATTATGCATAGCTCTGATGCAGTTCCAACAACATAATGAAGGCTGCAAAGCTGTCTCTGGGCTGGGCCAGGCATTCATTATGTCTATAGAACCATGTCCCTGAAAACATGAATCTGAAATGTCTCACTGATTGTTTATTGATGTCATCCAGAAAGAATGGGTCATCTCTACATCTGGCAAAACACATCAGCACAAAAGTCCCAGCTTATTATTTGAATAATTTATTTATAATTCTAATTCTAATTATTATAATTTATTATTTAAATGATATTAAGATTTATTCTATCCACATTCACTGGTTATGAGCAATCATGCTTTCTGATTGGCTACTCTACTACTAGGCTATCAGCTCATATACTGTGAGTTAGACCCCGAAGCCGCCGCCAGGCGCCGCTAAAACCGCCATTTAGAATTTGAGCCGCCGCCAGCCAATAATTTTGTAAGCCAATTTGAGCCGCTATCTAATAAAATTTGGCTGAGCCACTAAGAATTGTGTACATCAAATAATGGGTTTATCCACATCATGAGCTACAAGAAAAGTGACACAAACATGATCAACTGTACACACTAGTAGTAACACAATAGAGACGTATAGGCATACACTGTAGAGATTTAGAACTGATATCACAGCACAGAGAGCCACCACAAGCTTGCCGTTGTGACTACCTGTCTGGCTTCCCGCCCCTCACACCGTTACCACGATACACTGGGGAACCCGGGAACCCACCCAGAGCATCAATCGACTCCGATATCGACGAGATGGCTGCATTCTTTGCCGCTGCTGAGGGAAAGTGTAAAGGTATTTTTTTTGTTTGTTTGTTTGTTTGTTTCACATACTTCGAGATTGATAAAAAAAAAAGTACTCCACCACTCTACTTTCATCATAGTAAGATAGCTGCCAGTCCTTCACTGGTCATTGCTAGTGAGAGTAGATAGCTAGATGCCTTCCTCGAACAATCCAGATTAGCTTATTATTAGCATTGAACTACAATCTTGCTAGATTTATATTTACAATGAAGTAAGAGACCAGGGGACCTGTGGTAATTTGCTATTTATTCCTCCCATTTGTTTGATCCGTTCGCCCGGATATATGCCACACAGTGACGTCCAGTATCAGCCATTTGTAGCCATAAACATTTTGGTGGCTGCAGCAGCCATTAAGGTTTTGGCTGAGTCAGCTAGCCAGCCAATAATTTCATCAGCCAGCCATTATCCTGAAAACAAACGGCTTCGGGGTCTACTGTGAGTAGAGAAAAACAAAATGGTGGAGTGTTTTGCTGAACCAACCCAGGACGAAATAAAAACTCTACTTGAAAACAAAACCCCAACAAAATATGGAATAAAAGTATTTGGTGATAAGAACGTATCTTTTTTTTCAAGAATTATTATGATCGCATTTTTCACCAATTGCTACTGTCATGTTTGTTTACATTCTTTCATCTTCATGCAGGGCGGCACGGTGGTGTAGTGGTTAGCGCTGTCGCCTCACAGCAAGAAGGTCCGAGTTCAAGCCCCGTGGCCGATGAGGGCCTTTCTGTGCGGAGTTTGCATGTTCTCCCTGTGTCCGCGTGGGTTTCCTCCGGGTGCTCCGGTTTCCCCCACAGTCCAAAGACATGCAGGTTAGGTTAACTGGTGACTCTAAATTGACCGTAGGTGTGAATGTGAGTGTGAATAGTTGTCTGTGTCTATGTGTCAGCCCTGTGATGACCTGGCGACTTGTCCAGGGTGTACCCCACCTGTAGTCAGCTGGGATAGGCTCCAGCTTGCCTGCGACCCTGTAGAACAGGATAAAGCAGCTAGAGATAATGAGATGAGATAACTGAAATTAATTAAAGGATTAAATAAATGTCTAAAGCTATTCTATACCTCGGCACGACAGCAAGACAGCACTTTCTCCAAAAAAACAACAACACTAAAGTCAATTCATGCAGCCATCGATAGGTTTTTAAGAAGTCCGCCGAAGCGGAAATGATTTTGTTGGACGTTTTGTATAAAGTTTTTATTTATGAAATTTGCAAAAAAATAAAAATGCTTTGTTTCTCAAAATTCAGTGAATGAAGATATAATAAAACAGTTATTCCACTCAATCTCGTCGTACATGGCTTAAAGCCGACTTGATGCTACGTGCCTCATTGGCTGTCAGCTCATGTACAACTCAATTTCATGGAATAACTGTTAAATATTACACCATGGCACTGTTGAATTCTCGATTCTGACTGGACAGGAGGTGTTGATTAATTTTGTATAAAACACTGATTGTTGATGTGGTGAAGTTTTCTGTGAAGAGATGTTTATTTGCCATTTTTGGAAGATGTCTTCAGTGTCAGTGCTTTGTAACAGTCCGAGGTATATCTATCTCTATATGTTTTTAGACACAGAAAAGATGACATAACTACATGAGAAAGAAAAAAAAAGGCTATAGCGAGGCAATGACGATTTTTAGCTGCTATAACATACAGTACCAGTCACAAGTTTGGACACACCTTCTAATTCAATGTTTTTCTTTATTTTTGTTCATTAAAAGACACTTCATGTCTTAAAGTAATGATGGATGTCATTTCTCTTTACTGAATTGAGTGGATCTTGACATAATATGGATTACTACAGTTGTGGAATAGGGCTATTTACTGTATTATTATTATTTACTCTTTATTCTTGACCATAGCTCATGACCATAGGTGAGAGTCGGAACGTAGATCGACCGGTAAATTGAGAGCTTCGCCTTTTGGCTCAGCTCCTTCTTCACCACGACGGACCGGTAAAGCGACCGCATCACTGCGGAGGCTGCACCGATCCGCCTGTCGATCTCACGCTCCATCCTTCCCTCACTCATGAACAAGATCCCGAGATACTTAAACTCCTCCACTTGAGGCAGGACTTCTCCACCAACCTGGAGAGGGCAAGCCACCCTTTTCCGGTCGAGAACCATGGCCTCGGACTTGGAGGTGCTGATTCTCATCCCAGCCGCTTCACACTCGACTGCAAACCGCCCCAGTGCATGCTGAAGGTCCTGGTTTGAAGAAGCCAACAGGACAACATCATCCGCAAAAAGCAGAGATGAAATCCTGTGGTTCCCAAACAGGATTCCTTCCGGCCCCTGGCTGCGCCTAGAAATTCTGTCCATAAAAATTATGAACAGAACCGGTGACAAAGGGCAGCCCTGACGGAGTCCAACATGCACTGGGAACAGGTCTGACTTACTGCCGGCAATGCGAACCAGACTCCTGCTCCGTTCGTACAGGGACCGGACAGCCCTT
Source organism: Neoarius graeffei (assembly GCF_027579695.1). Taxonomy (NCBI): domain Eukaryota; kingdom Metazoa; phylum Chordata; class Actinopteri; order Siluriformes; family Ariidae; genus Neoarius; species Neoarius graeffei. The sequence continues at coordinate 48,819,245 of NC_083589.1, forward strand.
AGCAAAGAGCCCCGAACCCCATACTCCCGAAGCACCCCCCACAGAATACCACGGGGGACACGGTCGAATGCCTTCTCCAGATCCACAAAGCACATGTGGACTGGTTGGGCAAACTCCCATGAACCCTCGAGCACCCTATGAAGGGTATAGAGCTGGTCCAGTGTTCCGCGACCAGGACGAAAACCGCATTGTTCCTCCTGGATCCGAGGTTCGACTATTGGTCGAATTCTCCTCTCCAGTACCCTGGAGTAAACTTTCCCTGGGAGGCTGAGAAGTGTGATTCCCCTATAATTGGAGCACACTCTCCGGTCCCCTTTCTTAAAAAGAGGGACCACCACCCCAGTCTGCCACTCCAGAGGCACTGTCCCCGACCGCCACGCGATGTTGCAAAGCTATGGTCATGAGCTTTGGGTAATGACAGAAAGAACAAGATCGCGGATACAAGCGGCTGAAATGAGTTTCCTTCGCAGGGTGGCTGGGCGCTCCCTTAGAGATAGGGTGAGAAGCACAGTCACTCGGGAGGAGCTCGGAGTAGAGCCGCTGCTCCTCCACATCGAGAGGAACCAGCTGAGGTGGCTCGGGCATCTTTTTCGGATGCCTCCTGGACGCCTCCCTCGGGAGGTGTTCCAGGCATGTCCCCCCGGGAGGAGGCCCCGGGGAAGACCCAGGACACGCTGGAGGGACTATGTCTCTCGGCTGGCCTGGGAACGCCTCGGTGTTCTTCCCGAGGAGCTGGCCGAGGTGTCTGGGGAAAGGGAAGTTTGGGCTTCCATGCTTAGACTGCTGCCTCCGCGACCCGGTCCTGGATAAGCGGAAGAAGACGAGACGAGACTCTTTATTCTTTGATCTCAAGTGCATTAAGAAGGCAAGAAATTGCACTAAGTAACATTTGATGAAACACATCTATTAATTGAAAACCATTCCATGTGACTCCCTCATGAAGCTGGTTAAGATAATGCTAGTAGTGTGCAAAGCGTCATCAAGGTAAACGGTGGCAACTTTGAAGAATCTAAAATATGAAACATATTTTGTTTGTTTTTTTAAACACTTTTTTCATTTATCGCATAATTTCATTAATTTTTTTCTCGGTTCGGTTTCCATCAAATCCTGCGCTCTGATTGGCTGGCGAGCGGGTCCATATTCTACGTTATGGACTCCAGTTACGGACCCCGGTTATGGACCTCTTGCGACTTAGTCATTCACAACAACAAACAACATAGTAGCAATTTTTGTCAACATTTATTTTCGCATTTCTCAGGAGAATAGCATTAATTTTACATCATGGATAGCGATAAAGACAGTCTTCACAGCGAAAGCAAGTTTTACTACCCTGAGGAAGAAGAAATAAAAGAAAACATTTCAGGAGAAAGCTAAAAACCTCTAACTGCTGCTAACACTGAGCAAAAAACATGGCTGAATCCTGAATGACTCCTATTTGTATAAATAGGGGACTACATAGACGGCAAAATATAGTTTTTTTCCTGCCATGGAAGTGCACTTGTATACCGAGGAGGAAGCCATTTGCCTTACAGCCGTGAATGAGGATTCAAAATGGCGGCTCGGTTCGGTTTTCCCTTTCGGGCGCTCTCGTTTTCTGTTAGAATTTGGTAAAGAAAAAAATAAATATATTATTTACCAGCTTAAGGTCGGTCCGTATGGTGAAATACCGTGACCGAGGTCTTGAATTCAAGGCCAAGGTCACAGTATTTCACCATACGGACCGACCTTAAGCTGGTAAATAACATATATATGTATATATGTTCCAGATGTTATTTCATAGTTTTGATGTCTTCAGTATTCTACAATGTAGAAAATAGTTAAAATACAGAAAACCTGAAAAATGAGTAGGGGTGCACAAACTTTTGACTGTTACTATAAATGATAACACTAACAAACTAGTCTTGCAAACATTTCAGAAAATTAAATGTAACTAGGGCAGCACGGTGGTGTGGTGGTTAGCGCTGTCGCCTCACAGCAAGAAGGTCCGGGTTCGAGCCCCGAGGCCGGCGAGGGCCTTTCTGTGCGGAGTTTGCATGTTCTCCCCGTGTCCGCGTGGGTTTCCTCCGGGTGCTCCGGTTTCCCCCACAGTCCAAAGACATGCAGGTTAGGTTAACTGGTGACTCTAAATTGAGCGTAGGTGTGAATGTGAGTGTGAATGGTTGTCTGTGTCTATGTGTCAGCCCTGTGATGACCTGGCGACTTGTCCAGGGTGTACCCCGCCTTTCGCCCGTAGTCAGCTGGGATAGGCTCCAGCTTGCCTGCGACCCTGTAGAAGGATAAAGCGGCTAGAGATAATGAGATGAGATAAATGTAACTATAAACAAGTAAGAAGGATGATATGTCATACTGTAATTGTACTCAATGGCAAACTGCGGGGGTATAAGAGGAATAAAATACTCTGGGATGTGCTAATATCACAAAATAATCAACATGGTGGGAACAGATCATACCACCATGTTGTCAGTTGTCTTTCTACAACAGCAACATCCAACCATGTTTTTTTTTCTTCTTTAATTATTCAGTAACCACTGTACAATGAAACTAATTGGAAAGACGTGCCATTACAAGAATAAGGAATATACTGTAAGTATGGACAGACTGACAGATCCGACGAGTTTAAAGCGTTAAATGAAACTGACTGATTCCTGCTCTAACCTGCTAAGAAAAAAAATCCCGGAACCTGAATTTTATAGACTCACTATAGTATTCATTGTGACCTGTTGTCTCTAAAAGTCCAATTAAAGATTCTTCATGAAAAGGTATATTTGGAGGAAAGCCTACCATCAGATAAATAATTATCCTGGATTTACAAGCGCACCTTAAGTCCAATCCATTGATTTTTTTTTTTTTTTTGTAATTGGCTGCTGATCTTTCTTAGGTGTTTAATTTTAAGGTAGGCCATGCAGCTTGGGAAGTGTACTTACTCTTCACTGAAAAAATTCGTGGATGAGTCATTAGAACGTTTGTCATTAAGCTGCCCCCACTCAAGAGCTTAATGAACTCAGAAAGCCACGGGCCACAGTTGAGCAATTCAGCTAATCCACAAGAGTCTCTGTGGATGTGACAGCCAATGGCGACAAAGTCTCTGTCCTCACTGCTATGGGAATGAAGGTGATAAAATCTGGCACACAATTAACACTCTCCCTCGCTGTTATGCACTTCTCTTGAAAGCCCATAAGAAATACATTGGCTCCTGTGAAATCCCTTATTTACAAATCACTCTGTGACTACGGACTTCGCAAGGTCCACAGGTATGTCTTAACACCACTCCACATTAGTTCTTATGAGGTACTTGAGGGTATGTTCATTTTTAAAGCGCATTACATTAGGCTACATTAAGTTTCAATCACAAGAGGTGCTCATTACTCTTAAGTAATGTAGCAGTAGGTCTGAATCGCTGACCTTGGCAATCCAAGCTAGCAATGTAAAAAGCTTGGCTTGCAGTGCTTTTATTATTTTTTTATCCTGCTTCCTAGCACATGTTTTCATGGTGACTTCCTGGCTTAAACCAGTCTGAAGATACACTAGAACGCAACACAGTTTAGAGTTGGTGAGTCAACACACGCTCGAGAGGCGACTGAATAAAAACGGGCCAGTGCTTCAGCCCCGAGCCATGCTGCAAAAAGATCCCCTTATGATATATCTCAGAAATGTTGAAGGATTCCAAAATGTACGTTAAAAAAACTAGAGGTGATACAGTTTGAAATTTTAATTGTATGGAAGCCAAAAATCTGAAAATATGTATGTGAACTAGCCAACCAATAACCAACCAACAAATAACCAATATCGATCTTGGTATTTATTGTCCATTTAAAAGCATGTAGGCGAGTGGTGAAGTTATTCATCTTAAGTAACTGCTTTATCCTGGTCAGGGTCGTGGTGGGTCTAAAGCCTATTCTTGTAACACTGGTGGGAGCAGTGCTTTAAGTGGGCCTGTACGCACTGGTACGCAGTACCGCCACTTCTAGATTTCAACCCCTGTTGTACAGGGACTTTTTACAGCGTACCAGGACTTCTCACAAGCTCACAGTACCCTTTCCTGTCTTCTCCATATCAGAGTGTCTCTTGGTGATTCATTATGACATTTAAACTACATTACCCACACTGTAAAAAATGTCCGTAGAATTAACAGGGAATTTATGTAAAATCATGACATAAAAAAACTGTAAATACAAAAACAATGAAGCAGTGTGTAATTTACATCAATATACTGTAAAACTCCTCACCAAATACCACTGTTAATTTAACAGTAAGAATATGTTGAATTGATCATATTTTTTTGTAGAATTTACAAATTGTTGTAGTTTAAACACAGACAAACTGTAATACTAAAACAGAATGTGATAGTTAAAATTACATAATTGCCCTGTTAAAAAAAATACAAAAACGGCCACTGTCGTGGCTCAGTCGACTAAGGCGCCATACCGTGAATCTGGGGACCCGGGTTCGATTCTGACCCAAGGTCATTTCCCAGTCTCTCTCTAGCTCATTTCCTGTCTCTACACTGTCCTATTCAATAAAGGTGAAAAAAGCCCCCCCCAAAAAATATCTGTCTAGTAGATCATTGAAACCAGCATACAAAAATCCCGTTGTTCTTACGGAAAAAAACTGGCAGCTGGAGTCACCAGAAAAAATCCGTAAAATATACAGCAAAACGGTAATTGCTTTTACGGTACAGCTTGTACATTTTACAGTTAAATCCAGCATATAAAACACTGGACTTCTGTTATATTTGCTACTTTAAACTGTAAAATGTACATGCTGTGCTGTAAAAGCAATTACCGTTTTGCTGTATATTTTACGGATTTTTTCTGGTGACTCCAGCTGCCAGTTTTTTTCCGTAAAAACAACGGGATTTTTTTTACAGTGCAGGGTGCACTACGTGACGCTCGGCTCTCTCGACGCTCGCAGGACTATGTGACGCTCACTCGCTCGTTCACGGAAAAGTTGGAAACAAGAAACAGGAAAAACAAAGAAACAAAAACAGGACAATAATGTTAGCATGAATACAAAAGGGCACAAAGAGAATGAGAGTCGAAACGGAATCGGATGATGACCCAGCTCTTCGACAGTCAAATTCTACCGCTGCAGAAAATGCAGGTGGGGAGCGGCAAGCTAACACTAGCGCGTCTGCTAACAGCGAAGAGCCTGTTGCTACCGATACTCTAGCCAACTGCGATGTTAACAATAACCTTATTCAACATGAATGGTCAGACTGTTGGTCAAAGGATCAAATACGGTAATTTTGCTCACAGAATGACTGGCTTACTTGTAAAGACAAAAAAGGCTTGGGTGTAAGATATATAGCTGCCCGACTCATATGCCAACAGGTGAATATGGGGAGTACTGGCATTTATTTTTTTCCACTTAAAGCACTGGGTGGGAGAATTCACCCAGCTCATCGTAGAGCACCATGCTCATTTTCAGACAGTGAGAGGAAACTGTAGAACCTTTGTGGACACAGGGAGCACATATAAACCTCCATGCAGAAATAAACTTGAGCTCAGGCTCAAACCCAGGATCTTGGAGCTGTGAGGTCTATATATGAGCAGGACACAAAGTCATGAGAACCATCAACAGGCAATTTTAATCGCAACTTTTCTCTTAGGTCATAAATAACGGTGTAACTCTCAAGAGGGGTGTTAGTGTGCCATCCGGGTCATGCCACCAAGTTGTTAGAAATTCAGCAACAATGAGTCAGGAAACTGGTGTTGATCTTCTTATTCTCATCTCATTATCTCTAGCCGCTTTATCCTGTTCTACAGGGTCGCAGGCAAGCTGGAGCCTATCCCAGCTGACTACGGGCGAAAGGCGGGGTACACCCTGGACAAGTCGCCAGGTCATCACAGGGCTGACACATAGACACAGACAACCATTCACACTCACATTCACACCTACGGTCAATTTAGAGTCACCAGTTAACCTAACCTGCATGTCTTTGGACTGTGGGGGAAACCGGAGCACCCAGAGGAAACCCACGCGGACAACATGCAAACTCCACACAGAAAGGCCCTCGCCGGCCACGGGGCTCGAACCCGGACCTTCTTGCTGTGAGGCGACAGCGCTAACCACTGCACCATTGTGCTGCCCAAGATCTAATATAAGTAAGAGAAAAGAGAGGAGGAAGGGAAGATGTAAAAAAGAAGCGAGGCTTGATTCCGCCTTTGTCTGTTAGTGCTATCACTTCTGATCTTGGTGTGTTCACTCACAGTGGCACACCATATCAAACCAGAAGAAATAAAAAACAAAGCATCTTCAGAAACCGCCTAGGTATAACCTTGCATGATATCAACTTTTGTACAAAATGTTGGTGGTCTTAAATAAACCTATCCCATAAATGGTGGTAAGAGAAGGCAGGTGAAGAACCTAAGTCACCTTTAACCTAGAGTTAGAAAGTCTGCAATAAATACAGTTGAAAGTTGGAGATAAACAGACACACAAACGAATGTTTAGTCTCATCTCATCTCATTATCTCTAGCCGCTTTATCCTGTTCTACAGAGTCGCAGGCAAGCTGGAGCCTATCCCAGCTGACTACGGGTGAAAGGCGAGGTACACCCTGGACAAGTCGCCAGGTCATCACAGGGCTGACACATAGACACAGACAACCATTCACATTCACACCTACGGTCAATTTAGAGTCACCAGTTAACCTAACCTGCATGTCTTTGGACTGTGGGGGAAACCGGAGCACCCGGAGGAAACCCACGTGGACACGGGGAGAACATGCAAACTCCACACAGAAAGGCCCTCGCCGGCCCCGGGGCTCGAACCCGGACCTTCTTGTTGTGAGGCGACAGCGCTAACCACTGCACCACCACCCACGAATGTTTAGTAATTTAAGCAATTATTTCTTTCAGAGCTATTCATGAGGTCAGCATGAGTCAAAAAGAAAACAAAATTTCTCATGAAAAGTCTGTTCATAATGACTTTTTTTTTTCATGCTGGTCTGTACAGCTAAGCCTTGCTGATGAGTCTCCAGAGTCACCTGTCACTAAAACTAAAAAGGCTACGATTCTGGCTAAACTGAAATATCCCACATTTATGTGTATAATGAGGCTTATTGATTCAGGACTATTAGACATGTCTGGCTGTTATTTTGGACTTTTTCCCTTCCTCTTGATAATTAGGTATGATTTGAGAAGTTTTGCCTTCACTTGAGTAGAAAGTTGTCAAAAATATTCCTTGAGTTAAAGCAAAATGAGCTAAAGTTTGACCAGTATTTAAAAAATAAATTAACTTAAACTAACTAAAGGGGCAGCACGGTGATGTAGTGGTTAGCGCTGTTGCCTCACAGCAAGAAGGTCCGGGTTCGAGCCCCGTGGCCGGCGAGGGCCTTTCTGTGCGGAGTTTGCATGTTCTCCCCGTGTCCGCGTGGGTTTCCTCCGGGTGCTCCGGTTTCCCCCACAGTCCAAAGACATGCAGGTTAGGTTAACTGGCAACTCTAAATTGACCGTAGGTGTGAATGTGAGTGTGAATGGTTGTCTGTGTCTATGTGTCAGCCCTGTGATGACCTGGCGACTTGTCCAGGGTGTACCCCGCCTTTCGCCCGTAGTCAGCTGGGATAGGCTCCAGCTTGCCTGCGACCCTGTAGAACAGGATAAAGCGGCTAGAGATAATGAGATGAGATGAGAAACTAACTAAAGTTAAAAAGAATACATGCACCATACTGGTATTTAAAAAAAAAATCACCCAAATTAGTGAAGTAAGAAAATCTGATATATATAATATATATATATATATATATATATATATATATATATATATATATATATATATATATATATATTTTTAATTTAGATTTTACACATAATATGCCAAGCTTTGTCTCACCAGAGATGTTGTCTGATAATCCTCTTTCATAGGCAGTGGAGGAATCAATCACAAATATGTCTGATAAGAAAAGCACAAATACTCAGAAATAATAATTCAGTAGTGGAGCACTTGTATGACCTGATTCTTGGATTTGTGTATCATTCAACGATTTACAGTTTGAAGGTTTTATCCTTAACTACCATTGTATATATGAAGTGGATTGTAGATTAACCCACAGTTGAGAAAAAAAGCAGCAGCTGAAAATGGACGATCTGCAAGTGATGTTTAGGAAGTGAATGGAAGTGATTAGTATCTGTGCACTCAGCATATAAAACTTTGGTATGTTATTGTGTTTCTGAAAAGAGATTGCTTCATGGCTGCATAATGATGAACAACAGATTTTATAGATAATATTACCATTTATGGTGGCACGGTGATGTAGTGGTTAGCACTGTCGCCTCATAGCAAGAAGGTTCTGGGTTCAGGCCCAGTGGCCGGCAAGGGCCTTTCTGTGTGGAGTTTGCATGTTCTCCCCATGTCTGTGTGGGTTTCCGCCAGGTGCTCCGGTTTCCCCCCACAGTCCAAAGACATGCAGGTTAGGCTAATTGGTGGCTCTAAATTGACCGTAGGTGTGAATGTGAGTGTGAATGATTGTTTGTCTCTATGTGTCAGCCCTGTGATGATCTGGCGACTTGTCCAGGGTGTACCCCGCCTCTCACCCATAGTCAGCTGGGATAGGCTCCAGCTTGCCTGCAACCCTGCACAGGATAAGTGGTTACGGATAATGGATGGATGGATATTACCATTTATTTTATTTTAGGAAAAAAAAAAGATCTAGCAGCTTGATATCAATTGCAATTGAGGAATATAAATTATAGTGTTACACCACCGCTCTAGGTTTGAAAATCCTTTGATTCTGATTGGTCAGAACGTATTGATTAATTTTTAATGAACTGTTTATTAAACATCAGCCCTGACATTAGTTCCAGCTACAAGGTTTACATCGATGTGCTAGTTCTAATCAAAAAGTCAAAGTCCCTCTCACGCCAGGATCTGGTCTTCCCAGGCAGTCTCCTGTCCCAGTACTACCCAGTTCCTTGAGGCACATGGGTGCAGCGCTGATCTACAGTTCAGTAGCCCTTGGCCTATTACAGCGGTACTCAAATAGAAATGATGAGGGGCCACATTTTTTTTTCCATTTACTCAAAGGGCCATTTATTGAGAATGTGTATGATACATGCCATAATAATGTAACGCATTTATTTTAACATTTCCTTGTCATTGAACACAACAGTATTAGGGCCTACCTAAAATAAAAATATATTTTTCATTTGGGCATAAATAACTGAATAAAATAAATAAAACAAATAAATAAGACCTCCGTCAGGAATGACTTCAGTAAGCGATGCTGCAGTGCAGATGATGCTCTCAAGAAATTTACCAGCTTCATCATTGTGTTCATGATTTCAGCGTAGATTTCTCCGAGACTTGCACACAGGATAGACTGGTGAATTATGCAGTGGTACGATATGAGTTGGGGGTGAAGAAGCTTCAGGCGCTGAACTAGTCCCCTCTCTCTGCCCATCATAGATGGCGCTCCATCAGTAACCACTGACACAATTTTCTTCACATCAATTCCTTTTTCATTCAGCACTCCCATTACTGCATTGTAAATGTCTTCACCCCTTGTCTGTCCGCAAAGGCTTGCCATGCCCAGCACATCTTCAATAAACTCTCCTTTTGACTCGTCAAAGTACCTCACAAATACAATCAATTGAGCGATATCAGTGGTATCAGTGGATTCATCCACAGCTAGGGAAATGCACTCAGCATTTTTTATTCCATCACACAACTGCTCTGCTACATCACCAGCCAGCATTTCCGTGCGTCTGCATGCTGTGGAGTCAGACAGGGGGATTTGTTGAATTTCGCCTTTCATTTCCTCTTTTTCTTTGCCTTCAAACAACGTGTCCATCACATCAACCATGCACTCTTTCATTATCTCTGCGTCCGTGAATGGTTTCACGTGCTTTGCCAAAACCCACGCGACTCTAAAGGAGCATTCTGTTGCCTTTTGTTGTTTTGTCAAAGAAGTGTGGAGGATTCTGTTGGATGTTTGATATGACGCCATCAGAGCATTTAATTTTGTTGTTCTGGTCTCGGAGTTTTGCGGAAATGTCTCTTCAAAATGCTTGTGTTTTGATTCATAGTGCCGTTTCACATTGGACATTTTTATTGCCGTGACACTTTCTTGGCAGATTAAACACAAAGGTCGAGTGCTGGATGGTGGAAGAAAGAACGCAAACCTTTCTGTCCATTCTGGTTGGAATTGGCGGTTCTCGCTGTCCAGTTTTCTTTTTGGTGCAAACTTCGAGCATGCCATTGTGGCTACGGCCGGTAAACTGACTGTCTGGAGTTTTGCGAGGGCTTAGATTAGCCTTGCTATTTGTTTATCGTTGCCATGGAGGCAATCCTCACATCTCGTCGCAGCGCGAGGGGCGCTCTTTCAAAATAAGAGTGGACAGCGCGATTGAAAAAAACAACAACAAATGAATTAAAAAAACCACACAGAACAGCTTGCGGGCCAGAAATAGACCCCCCAGGGGCCTAAAATGGCCCGGGGGCCGCTATTTGAGTATGGGGGGCCTATTATATAACTAGGGTTACAGTGGGGAGCCAGTCCTCTGGTAACCGCAAGAGTTTGACTTCCCTACTCACATCTGTATTGCAGTGTGCCTTGCCAGATGGCAGTTGGTATCATTTTTATGATGGTCTCTTTGGTATGACCCAACCATGAGTAGAACTCACGATCTCCTGGTCAAGAGATGGACATGCTAACTACTATGCCAGCTCGCAGTGCTGGTTCTAATACATTACCATTTCTATAGTAACACTAACAGGGATTTGTGTCATGTGTTGATATGGTTGTCTTGTTGAAGAGATATTTATTTCACACTTTTTTGGAAGGAGCCTCCAGTGTCGGGACTTTGTAACAGTCAGAGGTGTTTTGCGGTTTCTTGGTAACATGACAACTGAGCTGTCTTTACAGCTTTTATAATGTAAATGACAACTTACTTTGCAGATATTCCACAACATAAAATGTTAAACTATGAATGGATAAAAATATGATCTGTCATTTTTAATTAATAAAAATTATCATTGCGGGCGGCACAGTGGTGTAGTGGTTAGCACTGTCGCCTCACAGCAAGAAGGTTCTGGGTTTGAGCCCTGTGGCTGACGGGTCTTTCTGTGCAGAGTTTGCATGTTCTCCCCGTGTCTATGTGGGTTTCCTCCGGGTGCTCCATTTTCCCCCACAGTCCAAAGACATGCAGGTTGGGTTAACTGGCGGCTCTAAATTGACCGTAGGTGTGAATGTGAGTGTGAATGGTTGTTTGTGTCTATGTGTCAGCCCTGTGATGACCTGGTGACTTGTCCAGGGTGTACCCCGCCTCTTGTCCATAGTCAACTGGGATAGTCTCCAGCTTGCCTGTGACCCTGTACAGGATAAGCGGCTACAGATAATGGCTGGCTGGCTGGATGTTCTTATTGCACAAGCAAATTGCTTCTGAGGTAAGAGAAATACAGCACTTCAGGATGTGCAGAAAAAAAAAAAAAAAACTTTGGGTATATGGTATCTTCCCATAATGGCATGCCCTTTCATGCTCCTTACTTATTACAATGTAGAATAAATCCACAGGCTTTAAAGCAATTATCTATTTTCTTTGTTTGGATTGCATTTGTATTTTAGGCATCTTTGCACCTCACAGTCCCATGTGCTATAACTAGACTTCCAGCATAATGACAGAAGCCTCAAGTGTCCAGTTACAAGAGGAAACTCCATATACTGGCAATCAATACAGCATTTTCACTAATGGCTCAAGGCTTTCCACCTAAACCCAGTTAGAAACCCTGCCATTTGTCGATCTCATACTGTGTGCTAATGCATATAATCAACTTTTTCTTCATCCTTTTGAGGCTGAGAACCAAGAGTCAAAGTGCCTGGAGGCAGGAGATCTCGAAATCCCCCTCCTGATTGTCATGACTCAGCCTTCAGAAAGTTTCACACAGAGGACAAAACATGACTATCTTGTGGCTGTTTCTTGAAAATGTCACACCAAATCCTTTTTCGATCACCTCTCCCTTCCCTCAGTCCCTCTATCCTGCAGCTGCAATGATGTTAGGCCCAGATGTCTTTTGAGACCGCTTTCTATTTTCATTACTTACTAATGCAAAATGCTTGTGGAAAAGGCTTGTCTACAGGAAATGAAATCAAGTCAAGGCAGGCAGATATAGCTGAAATGAATAGTTTTAGGGAGGATGAATTTGCACTTCTGCAGTGATATTTTATATATAGCGTGATACGGCTACTATAATACAGAGATCCATTTCAGTGTCGAATAAATTGCTTCATCATACCTTAACAGTAGCTGATTATACAGTGACAGTTAATTACTCTCAACATGCTAGTTCCTCTGAGTATCACAATCTGGGGTAAAGAGACTAAATTACAGCCTGGGATGTTGTCATTACAGATGGGCGTACTCAATTACAATGCTGAGTGATCAGCTAGTAATAGGGCACAAAGACAACAGCAATGAAAGTGTCTGTAGCTATTTATGGAGGACTCGCTTAAGTTTAGATACAAGTACACTCTCAAGTTTAGATACTGATATTCAGTTATAGTAGACTGTCAAATCTGATTGGTCAAAAGGTTTTGATTAAATTTTACAACAGCAGCTCCGACAGTAGTTCTTGCTGTAAGGCAAATTACAGTTTTGTATTAATGTGCTCATTCTAATATCGTATCATATGGCACTCAAGTGAGGAATGTAGATGCCTTCATGTATCTTGGGAGTACAATTTCCAGCGATGGCTCCCTCGACAAGGAAACCACAGCCCGAATCCAGAAAGCCAGTCAGGCAATGGGGAGACTCCGTTCCAGAATTCTGCAGCACAAAGATATCCGCATGTCAATGAAGTTGAAGGTGTACATTGCAGTAGTACTACCCTCGCTCTTGGATGGTTGTGAAACCTTGACCGTCTACTGCAGACACATCAAACAGCTGGAACAATTCCACACATGGTCCCTTCGACAGATTATGCAGATTCGCTGGCAAGACAAGCTCTCCAACACTGCTGTTCTTGACAGAGCGAATACCACAAGCATCGAGGCAAAGTTGCTCCAGGCCCAGCTATGCTGGACTGGCCATGTAATCCTCATGGACGGTTCAAGAATCCCTAGGCAAATATTCTATGGGGCGCTATCGTCTGGCAGTCAAAATCAAGGTCACCCAAAGACAACCTCAAGATGTACTGCAAGTGGGCTGACCTCTTGCCCAATCAACTTGAGGATGCTGCCTCTGACCAGCCCAGGTGGCGTGCCTTGACCAGAAAAGCAATCTCCAATTTTGAAGACGGACGTCACTAACGTCTAGCTTTGGCATGCAACCGCCGTCACCAAGCAGCTGTGAATCCTGCGCCACGGACGGGTGTCCATTGCTCTGTATGTAGTCGCATTTATGCTTCATCTTTTGGACTTCGGAGCCACATGTGATCACACAAATGACAGCACAATGAGTTGTCATCCTCGTCCTTGAGGCACTACATACATACATACATACATACATACATACATTAATTTCTATAGTAACCGTTGATTTACAGTGAGTTGAATGGTAGATCTTCTATGTAACAGAGGGGAACCATCAGGGCCTTCTAGGCCTTCAGAGAAGGCCCAAACCTATCAGCATTTCAAATGTTATATTTAATTTCTTTCTTTCTTTAATCTCTTTCATAATTTCATAATAATTATTCTCTTCTAATTTTAATTTGGACTCATTTTCTATCAAATTTGCTTCAGAAATGAAAAGCTTAGCAAGCTTAACCGCAACTCGGCGCCATCAGCGCAGCACTGAAGTCCCCTTCCAGCCGGTGTAGCTTTCATCAGTAATGTTAGTGAACGCTAATAAAGTGGTCAAGCCAGTGCTATCGAGAGAAAGTAACACAGGCTAACGACCAAGAAACTAAGATTTCTATCTCCAGATTCTTCTTCCACGCTGCACACTCGCTACAGTATTTTTCACTCATACTTAAGTATTCATTTCCCTCTGTAATTTACTGAGTTACTTTTAAAATCAACATCGACAACTACACACAACGGAGTGGCCTGGCAGCCTGTTTGCTAATCCCTTGTAAAATCCTTTGCCCTGTTGCTTTTTTTGGTGCATCTGGCTAAGTTTTGACTGAACTGAAGTCCCACCTCTAATAGTAACGCTTTGCCACTGCTATGTAATCAAAGCCTAATGATAAACAGATGAAAATGTATATGGTGACATTTTTTGTACAGAGATGTTTATTTAATATTTTTGGAAAGAGTCTCCAGTATCAGTGCTTTGTAAAAGGCAGTAGGTTTTCTGTAACAGGAAAATCTTCAGGACAGGAGATTTTGCACTTTCCGGTGTCTCTTGTAACATTACATATTAACTCCAAGAGAGACAAAAGGGGCGGCATGGTAGTGTAGTGGTTAGCGCTGTCGCCTCACAGCAAGAAGGTCCGGGTTCGAGCCCCGTGGCCGGCGAGGGCCTTTCTGTGTGGAGTTTGCATGTTCTCCCCGTGTCAGCGTGGGTTTCCTCCGGGTGCTCCGGTTTCCCCCACAGTCCAAAGACATGCAGGTTAGGTTAACTGGTGACTCTAAATTGAGCGTAGGTGTGAATGTGAGTGTGAATGGTTGTCTGTGTCTATGTGTCAGCCCTGTGATGACCTGGCGACTTGTCCAGGGTGTACCCCGCCTTTCGCCTGTAGTCAGCTGGGATAGGCTCCAGCTTGCCTGCGACCCTGTAAAACAGGATAAAGCGGCTAGAGATAATGAATGATAATGAGAGACAAAAGGAAAGGGGCTTATTAGGGGAGCAACTGTTTATAGCTGCTTTAATATAAGAAGTTATTATAACAGGAACTGTTTTGTATCAAAAGCTGATAAAGAATGACATTTCATTCTTAATTAAATACAAAATTGGAATTGGCCGATTTCTGTTGGAGAAGTGAGATACAAGAATTTTGAATGTGCTGTTAAAGAAAAATTATAATCTGTGAGGCGGTATAGGCATCACACCAACTCGTTGTCAATCCCCCCCCCCCCCCCCCCCCAACAACATGTACCATTGTTCTTTACTTATGCTGGAGATCAGGCTGTGTCAAACTACATTTTAATAAGTAAGCATCAGTTTGACCTTCTATGCATTGGTCCCTAAGTGTGATTAATAGTCCCTTAATGTGGTCCCTAGTGTGCTACTGGTGACAGCTTTAACTTCCTAGGAGACTTT
The DNA here is from genome assembly GCF_027579695.1 of Neoarius graeffei. NCBI lineage: Eukaryota > Metazoa > Chordata > Actinopteri > Siluriformes > Ariidae > Neoarius > Neoarius graeffei. The sequence goes on from NC_083589.1 coordinate 48,834,380, forward strand.
TGACAGTTACAGTGGTGCTTGAAAGTTTGTGAACCCTTTAAAATTTTCTATATTTCCGCATAAATATGATCTAAAACATCATCAGATTTTCACACAAGTCCTAAAAGTAGATAAAGAGAACCCAGTTAAACAAATGAGACAAAAATATTATACTTGGTCATTTATTTATTGAGGAAAATGATCCAATATTACATATCTGTGAGTGGCAAAAGTATGTGAACCTTTGCTTTCAGTATCTGGTGTGACCCCCTTGTGCAGCAATAACTGCAACTAAACGTTTCCAGTAACTGTTGATCAGTCCTGCACATTGGCTTGGAGGAATTTTAGCCCATTCCTCCATACAGAACAGCTTCAACGCTGGGATGTTGGTGGGTTTCCTCACATGAACTGCTCACTTCAGGTCCTTCCACAACATTTTGATTAGATTAAGGTCAGGACTTTGACTTGGCCACTCCAAAACATTAACTTTATTCTTCTTTAACCATTCTTTGGTAGAACGACTTGTGTGCTTAGGGTCATTGTCTTGCTGCATGACCCACCTTCTCTTGAGATTCAGTTCATGGACAGATGTCCTGACATTTTCCTTTAGAATTTGCTGGTATAATTCAGAATTCATTGTTCCATCAATGATGGCAAGCCATCCTGGCCCAGATGCAGCAAAACAGGCCCAAACCACGATACTACCACCACCATGTTTCACAGATGGGATAAGGTTCTTATACTAGAATGCAGTGTCTTCCTTTCTCCAAACATAACACTTTTCATTTAAACCAAAAATTTCTATTTTGGTCTCATCCGTCCACAAAACATTTTTCCAATAGCCTTCTGGCATGTCCACGTGATCTTTAGCAAACTGGAGATGAGCAGCAATGTTATTTTTGGAGAGCAGTGGCTTTCTCCTTGCAACCCTGCCATGCACACCATTGTTGCTCAGTGTTCTCCTGATGGTGGACTCATGAACATTAACATTAGCCAATGTGAGAGAAGCCTTCAGTTGCTTAGAAGTTACCCTGGGGTCCTTTGTGACCTCGCCGGCGATTACACGCCTTGCTCTTGGAGTGATCTTTGTTGGTCGACCGCTCCTGGGGAGGGTAACAATGGTCTTGAATTTCCTCCATTTGTACACAATCTGTCTGATTGTGGATTGGTGGAGTCCAAACTCTTTAGAGATGGTTTTGTAACCTTTTCCAGCCTGATGAGCATCAACAACACTTTTTCTGAGTTCCTCAGAAATGTCCTTTGTTCGTGCCATGATACACTTCCACAAACATGTGTTGTGAAGATCAGACTTTGATAGATCCCTGTTCTTTAAATAAAACAGGGTGCCCACTCACACCTGATTGTCATCCCATTGATTGAAAACACCCGAGTCTAATTTCACCTTTAAATTAACTGTTAATCCTAGAGGTTCACATACTTTTGCCACCCACAGATATGTAATATTGGATCATTTTCCTCAATAAATAAATGACTAAGTATAATATTTTTGTCTCATTTGTTTAAATGGGTTCTCTTTATCTAATTTTAAGATTTGTGTGAAAATCTGATGATGTTTTAGGTCATATTTATGCAGAAATATAGAAAATTTTAAAGGGTTCACAAACTTTCAAGCACCACTGTATAAAAAAGTTTCTTTTTAAAAATACTGGTTCTGTGACAACAGTCCTCAGTCCATCTGTCTGTGACAGGTATTGGAATTGAGTGACCGATTCCAAGAATAGCTCATTGAAATGAAAGTGAATAAATTTTCATGCCAAGTTAAGAATTTTTGGCATCTGGGTAACATTGCTGCTTCACAGCTCCAGGGTATCTGATTCCAACCTGAAACCAAGTTCCTGTGTATAGAGTTGTCCACCAGGTTATCCAGCTGTTTTGTAATTCCCAAACTCATGCTGATAGATGGATTAGCAACTCTAACTAACTTGAACCTCGGTGTGGATAAGTGCACAATTTTGTGTGTATGATACCCCGATTTATTCTACCCACATTCACTGGATATGAGCAATCACACGCTCTGATTGGCTACTCAACTACTAGGATATCAGCTCATATACTGTGAGTAGAGCAAAGCAAAATGGTGGAGCACATCAAGTCAGATATATCACTTTATCAAGTATTTAAAAGAAACAGAAATAGCTAAAAGAATATAGTGCCCCCACACACACAAGCACACAAATATCTTCTGTTCCACACTCCAGACTAGTTAGTGGTGGTATTGCACCTTTAAATTGGCTTGCCAACTGCCAGAAAACCCTAAAAAAGAAGAAGAAAATGGTGGCGCGTGTTACTGAACCAACCGAGGATGGAATAAAAACTCTACCCGAAACCCCCCCCCCCCCCAAAAAAAAAATATATATATATGGAATGAAAGTATTTCATGGTAAGAACGTATCTTTTTTTTATTTTTCAAGAATTATTATAATAGCATTTTTCACAAATTACTATTGTGATTTCGCCGGTTTGTTTACATTCTAAGCGGAAATGATTTTGTCGTATGTTTTGTACAACCCTGATTCCAAAAAAGTTGGGACAAAGTACAAATTGTAAATAAAACCAGAATGCAATAATTTACAAATCTCAAAAACTGATATTGTATTCACAATAGAACATAGACAACATATCAAATGTCGAAAGTGAGACATTTTGAAATTTCATGCCAAATATTGGCTCATTTGAAATTTCATGACAGTAACACATCTCAAAAAAGTTGGGACAGGAGCAATAAGAGGCTGGAAAAGTTAAAGGCACAAAAAAGGAACAGCTGGAGGACCAAATTGCAACTCACTAGGTCAATTGGCAATAGGTCATTAACATGACTGGGTATAAAAAGAGCATCTTGGAGTGGCAGCGGCTCTCAGAAGTAAAGATGGGAAGAGGATCATCAATCCCCCTAATTCTGCACCGACAAATAGTGGAGCAATATCAGAAAGGAGTTCGACAGTGTAAAATTGCAAAGAGTTTGAACATATCATCTACAGTGCATATTATCATCAAAAGATTCAGAGAATCTGGAAGAATCTCTGTGCGTAAGGGTCAAGGCCGGAAAACCATACTGGGTGCCCGTGATCTTCAGGCCCTTAGACGGCACTGCATCACATACAGGCATGCTTCTGTATTGGAAATCACAAAATGGGCTCAGGAATATTTCCAGAGAACATTATCTGTGAACACAATTCACCGTGCCATCCACCGTTGCTAGCTAAAACTCTATAGTTCAAAGAAGAAGCCGTATCTAAACATGATCCCGAAGCGCAGACGTCTTCTCTGGGCCAAGGCTCATTTAAAATGGACTGTGGCAAAGTGGAAAACTGTTCTGTGGTCAGACGAATCAAAATTTGAAGTTCTTTATGGAAATCAGGGACGCCGTGTCATTCGGACTAAAGAGGAGAAGGACGACCCGAGTTGTTATCAGCGCTCAGTTCAGAAGCCTGCATCTCTGATGGTATGGGGTTGCATTAGTGTGTGTGGCATGGGTAGCTTACACATCTGGAAAGACACCATCAACGCTGAAAGGTATATCCAGGTTCTAGAGCAACATATGCTCCCATCCAGACGACGTCTCTTTCAGGGAAGACCTTGCATTTTCCAACATGACAATGCCAAACCACATACTGCATCAATTACAGCATCATGGCTGCGTAGAAGAAGGGTCCGGGTACTGAACTGGCCAGCCTGCAGTCCAGATCTTTCACCCACAGAAAACATTTGGCGCATCATAAAACGGAAGATACGACAAAAAAGACCTAAGACAGTTGAGCAACTAGAATCCTACATTAGACAAGAATGGGTTAACATTCCTATCCCTAAACTTGAGCAACTTGTCTCCTCAGTCCCCAGACGTTTACAGACTGTTGTAAAGAGAAAAGGGGATGTCTCACAGTGGTAAACATGGCCTTGTCCCAACTTTTTTGAGATGTGTTGTTGTCATGAAATTTAAAATCACCTAATTTTTCTCTTTAACTGATACATTTTCTCAGTTTAAACATTTGATATGTCATCTATGTTCTATTCTGAATAAAATATGGAATTTTGAAACTTCCACATCATTGCATTCCATTTTTATTTACAATTTGTACTTTGTCCCAACTTTTTTGGAATCGGGGTTGTATAAAGTTTTTATTGATTGAATTTGCAAATAATTTAAATAAAAATGGTTTGTTTATCAAAATCCAGTGAATGTGGATAGAATAAAACAGTTATTCTACTCAATCTCGTCGTACATGGCTTATAGCCAACTCGGCGCTCCATGCCACGTCAGCTATCAGCTCATACGCGACTCTATTTCGTGGAATAACTGTTAAATATACTGGCATCTCAGCCAGGGTGTATTCCCTCCTCTTACCCAGTGTTCCTGGAAAAAGCAGGTACACATCCCGGAGGACTTGGAGGAAACACAAACAGGCCCAGGGAAAACATGTAAAACTCTGCACATACAGTGACAAGAGCACCTGATCAAATCCTGGACCCTTGAGCTGTGAGGTACCTTCTGTGCTGATGATAGTCCTGATGAATAAAATACATACAAGTCTCAATGGTTGTCAGTCATCCAATTCTATAACCTGTTCTCGTCAGTAATCAATGTGAATGATAATGGATAGGGGTTGAACTCTCTTTTCCAGAGGCCAAAAAATGAAATTTCTGCCTGTTTTTGGGGTGCCCTTGTTCAGCATTGAATTTATTTGTGCTGTCACACTCCACAGTAGTGTATAATGGCTCATATAAAAGTAAACACTCATGGCTTTAAGAATTTGCAGTTTATCATACGTATTTCTTTTGTACTTAGCTAGGTTTAAATGTTATTTTTATTTTGGCAGTTGTATGCAGTGTTTTACTATCAAAAAAAAAAGTTTTAGCTGTCTGTTTTATCTCTGTACCATTGCTATCGTGGAGACGTGTGAATCGTTGTGGCAAAAGATTACCCTAAATTTTATTAGGTCACTAGGGGATTGATTAACGTTCCGACTTTGCCATTTTACTCCCATTCTCACACAACATCATTACAGCATAATAGCAGAAAACATATGCTTTTCACAGTGGTGTAGTCGTTAGCACTGTCGCCTCACAGCAAGAAGGTCCTGGGTTCGAGCCCTGCAGCCGGCGAGGGCCTTTCTGTGTGGAGTTTCCATGTTCTCCCCGTGTCCGTGTGGGTTTCCTCCGGGTGCTCCGGTTTCCCCCACAGTCCAAAGACATGCAGGTTAGGTTAACTGGTGACTCTAAGGCCCAATCCCAATTCTAATTTCTACCCCTACCCCTCCCCCTTCCCCTTCCCCTTGGCCCTTCCCCTTGAAACTGAGCTACAAGGGATAGGGCTTGAAATTCAACCCTTACGTATTGGGATAGCCCTTCAACGATCGCATACGTCATCGCGTACCTCCGTCAGCGTTTACGTTAGCAAATGCGTCATTGGCTGCGACCAGCCGCTACAGTCAGAGCCAGAGGCAGAACCAGAAATCTCTGCTGGCAGGGTGTGATTTGTTAACTAACACCACTGAATGGGATATCTTTGGCGCTTCGTGCACCACATCCGACAGAATGAGGTGTCAGAACACTCATGTAAACAATAAAAGCGAGAATAACAGAACAAAACGTACGCAGTCAAGCAACCGAAAACAATACTCACTCCCAAAGCTTTTTAGCAGCAGCTTGGATTTCAGAAATCGCTGCTCATTCTCAGCTCGAAAGAGAATCAAGCGGCGTGTTTCCTCTGGATAACAACTTAAAACACGTAAATAATGGAGAAAATACATTTATGACAATCTTTCGCCGCGGGAACCGCCATCTTTCTGAAATCCGCATGAAATCTCGCTGAAATCCGCATGGCATTGTGGGAAATCACTCAAACCCCTTCGTTCGGAGTCAGCTCCAGGAAAATCTCCGTTTGGAGGGGTACAGAAGCCCTACCCCTTCCCCTACCCCTCCGCGTTAACTGGGATTGGGATACCCCTACCCCTTCACGTGAACGTGCAAAATGGAGGGGAAGGGCCAAGGGGTTGGTCCAAGGGGTGAAATGGGATTCGGCCTTTATTGACCATAGGTGTGAATGTGAGTGTGAATGGTTGTTTGTCTCTGTGTCAGCCCTGCGATAACCTGGCGACTTGTCCAGGGTGTACCCCGCCTCTCGCCCATAGTCAGCTGGGATAGACTCCAGCTTGCTTGCGACCCTGTAGAACAGGAGAAGCAGCTACAGAGGATGGATGGATACACTTTTCAGTGCGAGTGTGAAAGGTGTAACAGAGTCACGATCCTCTACACACAGAAACCCCACAGTGTCCTGACTAATCTTGTAACAAACTTGAGTGATAAAATAATTGCTGATTTAAAAAGTCTAATAAATTCATACATTGAAAAGTCTGTCAAACCTGAATCTTTACCAGCAGAATGAAACACCTGAAAAGGAAGGGGTAATGATACAAACATTCATGTTCGATAGGCTTTTTGAGTGTGAGGTTGCTATTTAATGGACGAAACAGAAAATAATCCTCTTTGGGTTCAGTCTTATACCTGGGATTTAATTTCTAGCTCATATAATCTCTTACATAGACCTTTCAGCTATATGCATATCCTCTACTCAGACTGCTCTGATATGATGTGCACAGATATCTAGTTTTCACGTACCATATATAGAAATTGTTACACACTTAGTGGTATGTTGAGTACAGTTGCCTTCATTAGGGTGCATCAGTTGCCCCCTAAAAATGAAAAGTTCCTCCGATCATGATGCATTTCTGTTTTTATGTTCCTTTTGGTAAGAAAACACACTGGGTGAAATATTTTGACAAAATTCAAAAGTTTAATGGTGGCACCAGGAGCTCAAAGTTATGGAAAAAGCTGCTATTTTATGACAAAATTTCGATCACTTTTCATGAAACATTATGGCACCTTATAGAGTATACCAAATATCTTAGATACACATTTTTAGTACATATTCTAAATATATTATCAAGCACAGTTTGAGTTTTAGCTGTTCATTGAATCATTGTTCAACTACTTTTAAACAATACAAATGTATTATGAATCACATTAATGCTTCTCAATCCCTTGCAAAGGTTCTTAACATGATCTCTGGGTCACAAGAAATCAATAAATGGAGTCCAACATTGTGATCAAACCTTACGCGAAAACATAAGCGTTTTTTGGCAAAAAATGAACCTCATGGTGCCACCATTAGCCTTTTGAATATGGTCAAAAATTTTTACAGGATGTCTTTATTGGTGAAAAGGAACACCCAAACAAAAATGCATCAGACTTTATGAAAGTGAGGGCAACTGATGCATCCTAGCCTTCATGTACCATTGCTATACAAGCCACAAAAAAAAAAAGAAAAACCAACAACAACAGCAACAAAAAACTGCTCTGTGGCTCACTGTCCTCTGAAGATCCATCTTTGGACAGTTTATATTTTCATTATTACTGTACTGCTGTGTGATTGTTTAGCCTTGTATGGCCTATTCCTACGGTATAATCCCCATGTCAGTTATGGCTATAGCTATATGACTAGTTCTGCTCATTTCTGTAAATCTTTTTAGTAGGTGAAAGTCATTATACAGTATAAGTAAAATAAACTGGTACTTCTTGCTTCTTTTTGGGTGCATTCATTTAACGTGGCACTTAATTTCAGAGATGTAGAACAAGAAGTTAAATATGCTCTGTTTATAGCCCATGTTAGGGCACACAGTAGCAGGAAACTTACTAACAGGATAAAAACTTTGGTGTAGAGCACTGGTAGGCAGAAAGGCAAATGAAGTCACCAGAGGCAGGCTTCAGAGAGACTTTTTAAAAATAATTTTTCTTGAGTGGTTTTCAGCACTTCGATATACCTACAGAATCTCATCTCATCTCATTATCTCTAGCCGCTTTATCCTTCTACAGGGTCGCAGGCAAGCTGGAGCCTATCCCAGCTGACTACGGGCGAAAGGCGGGGCACACCCTGGACAAGTCGCCAGGTCATCACAGGGCTGACACATAGACACAGACAACCATTCACATTCACACCTACGGTCAATTTAGAGTCACCAGTTAACCTAACCTGCATGTCTTTGGACTGTGGGGGAAACCGGAGCACCCGGAGGAAACCCACGCGGACACGGGGAGAACATGCAAACTCCACACAGAAAGGCCCTCGCCGGCCACGGGGCTCGAACCCAGGACCTTCTTGCTGTGAGGCGACAGCGCTAACCACTACACCACCGTGCCGCCCACCTACAGAATCAGTATCGACAAAAAATAAAAAAGCACACAAAATGTTCAGAAGTCACGATCAGCTTTTCTATGGGATTTGCCCTCTTTTGTGGGTCAAAAGATCCACACTACAACATAAACAGCCTATAAATACACATGATTATTAAAGGAGAACTGAAGTCATTTTTAAACTTGCTTTATTTCTTAACATGTTATTCAATTACGTTTTCAGTTTTAGTAACCTTATATCATGACTCATATTGGCAACTAATTGCAATTAAATATTATACTTATCGGAGGGCGGCACGGTGGCGTAGTGGTTAGCGCTGTCGCCTCACAGCAAGAAGGTTCTGGGTTCGAGCCCCGTGGCCGGCGAGGGCCTTTCTGTGTGGAGTTTGCATGTTCTCCCCGTGTCCGCGTGGGTTTCCTCCGGGTGCTCCGGTTTCCCCCACAGTCCAAAGACATGCAGGTTAGGTTAACTGGTGACTCTAAATTGACCGTAGGTGTGAATGTGAGTGTGAATGGTTGTCTGTGTCTATGTGTCAGCCCTGTGATGACCTGGCGACTTGTCCAGGATGTACCCCGCCTTTCGCCCGTAGTCAGCTGGGATAGGCTCCAGCTTGCCTGCGACCCTGTAGAACAGGATAAAGTGGCTAGAGATAATGAGATGAGATGAGACTTATCGACCTATTCGGTTTTTAGCCACGTTGAATTTAGTTCGATCTGCGCAATCTTCACAAGGCTTGTGTGAGACTTCGAAACGTCAAGTGTCAGCCAGGTGTCAGTGCTGTCATTTTGAAAATTATTTTCCAAACAAAATATTGCACAAAAACAAGTTTAAATGATGATTACTGCTTACTTTTTTCAAACTTTCCTGATTGCTATCAAAACAATGCTGATTACATCAGCATTCGAAAGAGGGCCCGCGCGTCTTTTGACAACGTTGGCCACTTTGATTTCTGCTGTATGTTTTACTTCCGTCCTACAATGTCTCGCACAGGTCTCAATGAATCTTGTTTACGGCCATTGCTTTGACATATGGACTGATATATTACAGAGCATATTTCAAACACTCATAACTTGCTATAGCAGTGACAAAATAGCAATCAAAATGCATTCCTATATTTAATAAAATGAGAAATAGAATTTGGATGATAAAAAATTTGCCTTCATTTCTCCTTTAACCACCTATAGGTGTAACCACTCACTCGTTACCTGCTTGTTCCCTGCTACACCTCCTCCTCCCAGTTATAGCCCTTATGACCAAATTGGTAATGCAGGAAATACATTTTAAGTCATTATCTGGTTAGCTTTAGGTCATTTTCATCCTTTTTTCAGACACGGGGCCATTTGACCCAAGAAATTGGGATGTTTAGTGAAGAGTAAAAGCTGTTTTCATGTCTGGGAGCAGTCCAGAGAACTGATCTCTGGTCCACTCGAAAACTGTGGTCTGGAATTCGCTTCAAGTAAACTTTGGTTCAGTCCGTATCAGATGTGGAAGCTATCTGCTGTCAGTGCTACACACTGAGTAAGATGATTAGTTCAACTTGTCTCATTACTTCCAGTATCATTATTACAGGGAACAGATTGTTATGACCAGCAGAGGAGATGGAATGCCTTACTGATATATAAAACCAGACTTTCAAAGGACTGGAGCTCGAATTATCTCACATTTGTGGTGCAATTGCCTGCACTAACATTTTATATGAAATTGGCTCTTCCTTTGCAGAAATTCCTGCATCCAGAAAACTGCTGTTCTTCACTACTTGAGGGTTAGTGCGAAAGGAAAATAATAAAAATAGGAATCAAACCTGCATGCACAAAAGTGATATATTGAATAGTGCAATTGATCCCTGGTTGGGAAGGAATTCTATGTGAATGCATAGCAGCGAATCTGATCTCCCCAAAATGAGCCCAGAATTGGACTCGATTAAGGATTCAAGTGGGAAAACAGCATATGTTTAAGAGATCGGGCACTCACGCAAATGTTCTCACGTTTGTTTCTTTTTTAATCCTCCACCCAAACAAAGTTTGGCGGGGGATATAGAAACGGGGTCCGTCCGGCTGTCTGTCCGGTCATGTTTTCATTTCCGGGCCATATCTTTAAAACTACTGAAGATATCTTCATGAAACTTTGTATACATATCAAGCAAGTATATTTCAAAATTTTATATAAAAATATATATTTGACTTGGTTTCTAAGAGCAATGTTTGTTTCCGGAGCATATATCCAAAACTATTCATGATACGGATTTGAAACTTGGTATACATGTTACCGAGGTGATGTAGATGTGCCTTTTCATACTAAGAAATTTGAGAAATTTTCATTTTTCATATTTCCATGGTATTTCCATATTTCTCTCAGGTTAGTTTTAGGCTAGGTTTTGTTTCCGGAGCAGAACTTGAAAACTATGGTGTTGAAAGTTGGTATATGTGTTGATTAAGTAATGTATATGTGCCTTTTGATACTAAGAAATGTGAGAAATTTTGATTTCTAGCTCACCTGGATCAAATGGCCGGTGGGCTGCTGAGGTCAGTGTAAAGAGGTAGGGTTGGTTTCCTGCAGCAGAACTTGAAAAATGTGACAACTAATATCTTGAAACTTGGTATAGTTGGTATACAGGGCGGGGGATATACTAGATGACTCTGTCTACTTGTTGGACGATGGTGTGAGAATCCTAAATTAATGTAATAATGACCTCCATCATTTGTCTCTGGCATATACTACAAAATGGGAGTTTAGGCTTTAGAGTAAAAAAATCAATTTGACTGCTCAAATCTATAAATCCTAATTGACCAGTATTCAAGTTGGCAACTGACACTGTAGTGATCTTTTGATCAGGATGCTGAGATGTGAATAATTTAACTTCCAGGGGAATAATTAGTGTAGACTGACAGTTTTAAGCATTATGCCTAGTTGTTCCCTGCCAAATTATTGACAGCTCGTTTTGTCTTTGATTTTGTAAAATCCCTAAGCAGCAGAATTTAGGCGTCTTTCCTCATAGATCAAGAGAAAAAGAAAAGAAAAATCCCTAGCATTAATTGGGTTCCAATGGATTTACACCATTCCTGCAGAAACAAAAGACCTAGGCATGTGCATACATAAAGATAGAGTATATTCTAACCTTTTTCTTTTATATTTGGCTGTAATAGAAAAAGCGGCTTTATTTGCAACTTTATCAGCACCGAACCTGCTTCTAGTAGTTTGACAGACAACTACAAATGAGTTCTGTGTACATGTCGCTGGCTTTGAAGTTTGGCTGATGCCGCTCGAGAGTCTGTAGAAATGTATTGTGGGAATAGTTCAAATAAGCCACTGAGCAATTTCACGCTCTTCATGAATGTCAGGTTTGAGCCTGTCATACAACTAAGAACAAGAACAGTTCAGAAGTGACCAGACTCTGTGTAAGACAATGACACGTATTCTGGCAAAGGGTTATGCGCACCTTTTTGTAAAATAATTGTGTATGCTCTAATACCACTCTGTCACTAGTGAGCTCTTGGGTTCTCTGTCTCTCTCCTCTTCCTCCTTGATTTCTAACTTAGAATGTTTCTTGACCTTGTGTCTTTTTTTTTTTTTTTAACCAAGACTTTTTGAACCGCTCATCCTCTGGGTCATTGATTTTACACTCAGCAGTGCAACAATTTCCCAAAAAAAAAAAGAAAGTGGTTGCTTCTGTTTATTTAGTCTTTATTTTTTCCATTCAGGTTCTGCCGTCACATGACAGCTCATCCATCATGGCAGTATCGTCTGTTTGGATGAAGAACAGCATGTCAGCATTGCTGGTAATAAGAACATTAAACATCTCAGCTTGATGCTAGCTTTAGAGACTGACCTTCAACTCTGAGGATCTAAGTATATGTTTCTATTATCAGATCCGGGGCTCTAAAAAGCACATTTTAGATGATTGAGCAATCTGATCACTCTCTCAGACTTGACAGGTTTTCTGATAGGAATCAGAGGAATCAATGCAGAAATGCAGTAATAGTATTTATCTGTGCTAGCAGTGATGATACTATAAAGAGCAGTAAACAGTAATGAATGAATATTTGGTACGATGACCCTTTGCTTAAAAAAAAAAAAAGAAAGAAGTAATCTCAGGTACAGTGCGTCCAGTATTATAAAGAAATGAGCTGTAAGTTTTACTAAGCATCTGACAGAACCAGCCTCAGATCTTCTGGACACTGATTGTTCGACTTGCTTCTTATTTTTGCAGCAAAACCCAGCAGCCTTCATTATGTTTTTTTGTCTGAAAAGTGCTCATTATGTAATATGCTGCTATCTTTACTGACAAACATTTTTTCTGTTACATTTAATTTTGTGCTGGAAGCCTAATGTTTGGAATCGAAAATGTTTTTGTACTGACTTCGATAATGTAGAAACCATAAAATAAAAATCTATAACAAAGTTTGGACTGAATAAATAGGGTGCCTAAGACTTTTGCACAGAACTGTATATATGTTTTACAAAAATGCTGAAATAATAAATAATCTGGCTCTTTTTGGACAAGTAATTAAAAAGCCAAGCAAAGCGCAAATGCACTATTTGGGCCCAAGACTGACTGATTCTAGCATCAGCAAATGGCCATATGGCAGTGGTTAGTATGTATTCATTTATCAAAGCAGTCTATTCTTTGTAAGAAACAAAATTAAACATGCAAACCAAAGTATTCCATCTCCATACTCAGCCATAACTGAATTTTTTTTTAAAGATTTTTTTTTGGCTTTTTCCACCTTTATTGGATAGGACAGTGTAGAGACAGGAAATGAGCAGGAGAAAGACAGGGAGGGATCGGGAAATGACCTCGGGTCAGAATCGAACCCGGGTCCCCGGATTTATGGTATGGCGCCTTATCCATCTGAGTCACGACGCCCCCATAACTGAATTTTTAATGACCATACATAGATTTTAGCATTAAAAGTTTGTTAAATGTATGTGCCGAGCCTGATCTGCACCCACTGAATCAGTGAATCATTGTGATCATGATTCAGTCGTCTGTTATTCAGTGGATCGGTGTTTAAATCAGCAAATTGGGATGGCACGGTGTTGTAGTGGTTAGCACTGTCACCTCACAGCAAGAAGGCTCTGGGTTCAAGCCCAGTGGCCAACGGAGCCTTTCTGTGTGGAGTTTGCATGTTCTTCCTGTGTCTGTGTGGGTTTCCTTCAGGTGCTTTGATTTCCCCCACAATTCAAAGACATGTGGTTAGGTTAACATGGGGCAGCCATGGCCTGGAGGTTGGGCTGAAGTGCCCTTGAGCAAGGTACTTAACCCACAACTGCTCCCCAGGCACTGTAGCATAGCTGCCCACTGCTCTGGTCATGTGTGTGTTCAGTGCTTCAGATGGGTTAAATGCAGAGGTTAAATTTCATGTGCTTAAGTCAGTGCGTGAGTGTATGTGTGACAAATAAAGGCTTCTTCTTATTATTTTTCATGTTTGGCTTCTTCAAATCTTTCAGTCACATATGAACTCAAATCCAGATACAATGAGTTCTTGCATAAGTGGCTTTTTTGTATTACAAACTGTGGAAACACTGCCTTTCCAATTTCATCTGGCGTGGCTGCTTCACAGACACCACTTGTTTTCACCCAGCATGAATTATTATGCTCCTGCTCTGACTAATTCTTAGTCCCGCAGTTCTTTGATTAATAACCTCCTTTGTAAATAACCATCTCAATAAATAACCACTTCAAAATCCTCCTAGCTTTTAAACAGTAAGTAGGTTAAATGTAAATGGATGTCACCTGTAAACGTAAGAGTAAGAGTTCGCTGCTAACAGTTGACAAAAGGGGCAGGGGTCTGCTTTCAGTCAGGATTTTCTATCTCGTGGTTGTTTTTGGAATTGCTGGGTTTCAGTCATGTGACTTTTCTTAGCGGTTTTACCGGAAGTGAAATAGCTGGTGGTCTAAACGGCTGCCGTAATGCAAACAACTAGCGATAACTTATCAGAGTACGCTCGTAATCTAGAAGCCACTGCTCGCTTTAGATATATTCAGAAGATTGCTATGTGCAATGGAATCGACCCCTACAGTCTGGGAAAGAAGGATTTGTCATACGATCTCAAAAACTACCCTTCAGTCGAGTTCCCCGACATCTCGAACTATCTGGTGTTGCAGACGTCCTTCTACACCGCAAAACAGATGAAAGCGTGGAAGAGTATGGAGGCTTACAACTTTTTTGTATGTGGCTGGGTAAAGGACCTCGCTATCAAGTCACTGCCCAATGAATCCTGTACTGTTTTTGCCTGCGTAAGTATGCTTTTTTTAAGCTTTTCGTTCACGTCTTTACAACGAAGTATTGCAAGTTGAAGTGTAAACAAACAACAGTTTGCTTGATTCTCACTTGTGTTGGCTCTTATCTCTCAGGTAAATCATTCACAAAGATCATCAGAAACCCCTTTAAAGACCTGGATCTTAGTTAAACAAGACGGAGAAGTGATCACGGCGCATTGTAACTGTATGGCTGGGGAAGAATTTTGTCACGACCTTCATGCATATGGACTTTGTGAGGAGTAAACAAAGAAACAGCTGGGGACTTTAATGCTTCATGACTAAAAAAAAAAGTACCATAAAATAACAACACACAGCAAGAAAAGTACTTGGAAAACACTAAGGATGTAGCTGAGAGGGAAATACAAACCTTTCACCAAGTGATCACTGCAAACTCGAGCATGCTTCGACTCGACTCCCTTTGATTTCAGTGAGAGGTTCAAAAGCCACCTTTCTCGATGTCTTTTTGTGAAATCCTGTGTTCGTTCACCCTTTATTAGTTCATGGGGAACTCTGAATAAACTTTTATCAGTTTCACGGTTTGATCGATTCGAACAACCTAAAACAACACAAGCATAAGGCAACTTTCATGCAAGCAGTGCACCTTTTTCATACAAACGCTTTGTCAACTGAGCTTTGGTAGACCACCAGTTAAAGTTTTGAATAACTAATGAGGCGGATGTGACATCACGTGAAACCCACCAATTAAAGGCAAGTTCATGTATTTTAAAGGCACTATTGAAAATTCCTGTCTTTGACGTCTTTATTCAGGAAAGATCTGGCAATCTGAGAAGGAATGAGCTACACATAAGGAACATGCATAATCTGAATAGAGCACCCAGAAAATTGCCTTAAGCCACTTGTGTCCCCTGACTTTACCTAACAACAAAAAAGACTGCTCATGCAGATTCTGATTTACAAGATCTGATCAAAAAAGAGCTTGAAAATGATTAAAGAGGTTTAATGATATCCAATTAACTTCTCTAATTAATGATATCCAATTAACTTCTCTAATTTCCTTTTAAAAACAAATGTGTGCTGGTTATATTCATTTTAACACCGTATGATTTTGATTTTAATTATAGATTTTCCTTCAATATTTTAATGGTGGAAATAATTGGCTGCAACTTGTGTGTTTGGGGTTGGTTAGTTACATGGATGAATAATGCATCACCTTCTGTTCCAGTCATGTTTAGTTGTAACAACTGCATTAAATGTTTTTATTTATTATGGATAAATGAATTTAATCAGTTGGATTTAATTAGTTTGGTGAAGTGGCCTTTTTATATTGAAGTGGGGTGCAATAAGTAGTGCACATCCACAAAACTGGGTTGTAAGAAATGGGACAGACCAGATGTTTAACATTATCACAGTTTGGGACCAATGTGGATTTAAAATACTAATTTAGAATTTCACAACCCCTGTTCTGCTGCTTTATTCCCTCTGGCACTGGAGCGTTCATTTCTAACCGTGAAAATAGTAACTGAGTTGCACTTGGCCATTTTCTCTTGGTACAGCTTTGATTTGAGGAGGGATCTTTTTTTCTTTCTTTTTTAATAATCCCTGATCCCTAATAGGGATAAGTGGCTGCATAAATGCTGAGGCGACCAAAATCTGTACTCTTTGGATATGACACACTCGTTCAATCAGACTTTGCCAAGTAAAAACCTTAGAATGGTCAGAAATGCTTTCCCCCCAATGGTAGCACTTGAACCCATGTTTATTTTGTCTGTATATCTCTATTATTTATTGATCTCTAACATCATTTTCCTACATCAGTTTCTCTCCCTGTTGCCCATTCTCTTTACCCCCTCTGTCAACATACCGAAGTCATGTGACGCTCCACTTAATTATTGGTTCATACTTGACACGTTGCGAGGATTACATTTGGATTGCTGAGGATTGCATGGCAAAAATTATGCCACATTGACATAGGGAAAAGACTCAACCATAAGGGACGTGAGATGACATCTGTGTGATGGACTGGCATAGCAAAAACATTATACACTCCCTTCTCTCACCTCCCTTTAATAATTGTTTGAACAGACCCAGAAAAGCAGCACTCTCTCTCTCTCTCTGAAAATACTTGCGTAATTGTACTTTGTTAGTATATTTAAGTATAATTTTGGCATATTTATACTTTTTACTTGAGTATCCATCCATCCATCCATCCATTATCTGTAGCCGCTTATCCTGTACAGGGTCGCAGGCAAGCTGGAGCCTATCCCAGCTGACTATGGGTGACAGGCGGGGTACACCCTGGCGACTTGTCCATCTATTCTGACACATAGAGACAAGCAACCATTCACACTCACATTCATGCTTATGGTCAATTTAGAGCCACCAATTAGCCTAACCTGCATGTCTTTGGACTGTGGGGGAAACCGGAGCACCCGGAGGAAACCCACGCAGACACGGGGAGAACATGCAAACTCCACATAGAAAGGTCCTCGTCGGCCACTGGGCCCGAACCCGGAACCTTCTTGCTGTGAAGCAGCAGTGCTAACCACTACACCACCGTGCCACCTCACTTGAGTATTAATATGCCGATTTGCCAACTGCGGTGTCAATTAAATGCTGCAGTGTTGTTAACTCTATGGCTATCAGACTGCAGTGTTGAACCTGAGGACGAGAGCCTGTGGCTCTGCTTGGGTAAAAATGAGACAATATGCTGGCGTAAACAAAGACTTCTTTAAAAGTACCTCCCTAGAAGGCTTTGAACTCCAGTTACTTTAAAAAAAGCATGTTAACACTTATAAAAAAGAAGTTTATTCAAGTGTGCTTCCAGTATACTTATTTTAAACTAAAAATAAGAGCGTATGCTTTTAGTTTACTTTTTATTTACTTATCAGAGATATACTTAATGAAGTTATATACAAGCATACCTGGCTTATACTGAAAAGTACATCGAAAAGTCTAAGTATATTAAGCTTATACTTAAACTTTTGATCAAGATATACTTAACAAAAGTGTAATAAAGTATTAAAATATTTGTACTTACCGGTATGTTTAAGTGTACTTGCCCTGTTGTTGACTCTTAAATATGTCTGTGGTTCCATATAAGTGTTTTTTTTTTTTTTTTATTTCTCCTGAGTGGGATAATTAATTTTTATTTATTGATTGATTTTTCTTTTGAGCTTGGATGTCAATTTCAGTTGTCATTGCCATGTTTTTGTACTTTGGCATTTAATACAATGTTGCTTTAAATTTTGCTTTTTAAAGAAAATGAATATGTTCTTAATCCTGAGTATCTATTGTTATTTTGTGAATTCTTACCTTTATAACTTCATTGTAACTTAAGGTACAAAACACTTAAGTTGTCTACTGGTAGTGTGCATGAGGTAAGGGTTAGGGCTAGAAAACTAATAGTATACCTAGAAGGGTAACTGCAGTAAACTTCAAAACTAAAAAGTGGGCTAGATGTATATAACCAGTAACTAATAGTACATTTCCAATATGCTATAAAGTATACTTTTATAAACTAAAAAGTGGACTGGAAGTGTGTAACGAGTAAACCAATAGTATATTTCCAGTATACTACAAAGCAGTGGCGGCTCCTGAATTTTTTTTCAGGGGGGACAATTTTCCCCCGTTATGTCTACACAGACCGTAAATGTCCACAGGACTGAAGTAAATTGACCTAGGTAGCAAATCAATTGGCCGAACTTGTTTTTGCCTGGTAAATTCAGATATCAATATAGACAATCTCTTCTCTCCACTAGGTGGCAACACTGAACAAGTTAAAGGTGGCAAACTAAGGTAGCCTAGTAAACTAGACCCACCCGCCTAGCGGCCAAAAATATTTTTGCCTACGAGTGGCAAATATTCACATTTAGTCTGGCTTGCCAGGCTAAAACTAAGGAAGATTCATTGTGAAGCCTTCAAAGCAAAACATTTGGCATCACAATCAATTAATATTACATTACTCATTTATTTTCTCATATTTTTCCAGTATTCTATAATAAGTAGACACAAATTCTTAATTATAAACATATTCTAATTTCTTCATTCTAAAGAATGCAATTAAAGTGGCAGGATATAAATCCAAAACAAGTGTTTAAGTTTTGAAAAAGATGAAGAAAAGCATAACCATCAAACAAACATGTGCAGCTTAATTATGTGTTTTTATATGGAATTGCACCATTTTAACAACAAATAATAATTCTAAATAAATTCTGCAGTTTTTTTTCCCCAAGAATTCCTCCAGAAAGCCATGCCTTAAAAGGAAATTTAAAGTATTACAAGCATGTCAATGAACACAAAAGGCTTTAGTTATTTAGCTATATACACACAAGGTTACACAAGGTTTTGTAGTCAGTGCAACTTGGCTTAACAAGTTGGAAAAAAGGTAAGGTGCTGCTGGCTCCAATGAACACACATACTGTACAATATATAAAAACTAAAAATATGCTTAATTTACACCAAGTCAGAGAGAACTTGAGGCTACTGAAATATTCCAAGCATGGCAATGTTAAACTGCCATTGGTAACACACACACACACACACACACACACACACAAAACAACTTTTGCCTAGTAAATTCAAATATCAGATATCACTGTACCGTCTGCTGTGCTACTTCCAGGGTGGAAGAGAACGCAAGGGTAGCAAAAAAGAGCATTGACTACATCACAGCCAGCTAGCCAAGTTTTCCGGTGGTACCAGTTCTTGTTAAAACCTCTTGAGTAGGTCTTCTCCCCCTTCGTAGACACTTGCCTGATGTTTAAATTCGGTCTAGGAGGTCCTAGCTGTTTGATTGCCGTTTTCTCCTCATTGGTACGACGACTAAAGGGAACTTCTTTCAGAGCCGCTATCGTATTGTTGCACTCAACACTCGCCATCTTCTTCATAGAATGTTCACACATTTCCCGCGCAAGTTGCATTTTCCAGCCCAAAATTATGTTCAAAACCCGCTAAAATGCACTTAAAACCCCCCAATCTGGCAACACTTGCGCGGCGCAACAGGCGTATGACGTAAGCACGCTGCTTGTGCGAGCACATAAAACCCAATAGAAAATGCATTGGGAGCATGATTTTCAAAAAAAACGCATGTACCATTACTGTCAATGGGAGATTTTGGGGCAAATCTGAACCTGACAGAAATCGCCCCAAAAGGGCGTGGCTACACCAGGCGCGACCTTAGCCTGATTGGACAATGACATTACTGTTGCCGTGGTAGTAGGAGTAGATAAAAAAAAAATCTCCCTCCCTGTTTGGGAGTGCGTCGCCCAAATCGCCCCTATTAATGAGCCGCCAGTGCTACAAAGTATACTTTAGTAAACTAAAAAGTGGACTAAAAGTATAAAACAAGTAAACTCATAGTATATTTCCAGTATACTATGAAGTATGCTTTTGTAAACTAAAGAGTGGACTACAAGTATAGAACTAGTAAACTATTAGTATATAAGTTTACTTGTGGTATACTTGCAGTACAAAATAAAAAAAAATGCTAGTTGTATACACAGAGTTTACTTCTCTTAGACTTAAAGTATACTTTTTATAAACTAAAAGTGGGCCAATTTAGTCCCAAGAAGTATTAGATTAGTTTACTTACAAGTATACTGTAAGTACAGTGATCTCAGTATACTTGGTACACAAAAGTATACTTAAGGAAATATACTTTAACTTTACTAAAGTATACTTAATAAAATTAACTTGAAGTATACTTCTTTTCGATAAAGGAAGGTAAGTTTGACTAATTTGCTAACATCAACTAGCTATATTTAAATAAGCAAGTCTGGTTTTTTTTGTTTGTTTGTTTGTTTTTTTGCTAATGTCAGGTTAGACTAGCATTGATTCCGGTAGCAGGAAGTCAAATTTTAGCTTATGGTAAATATTGGTTATTTACACAATACTTCACGTCTGATTAACACATCATCAGATTACTAGCATTTGACCAGCAAATGTACAGAGACTGAAGGATGTTTTGAGGCAAAATAAATCTTCTATTAGTTAAAAATATTTATTGTTTTACTTTTAATACTTGAATACAGGTCGGGTTTTTTATTTATTTATTTATTTATTAACCCCGCCGACAGTAGTTGGAGGGGTTATTATTTTCACCTGCGTCAGTCTGTGTGTGTATCTGTCTGTCTGTCTGTCTGTCTGTGTGTCTGCAAGATATCTCAAGAACCAATGGATCGATTTGGACCAAATTTTGTACATGTGTTGCCAATCACCCAGGAAGGAAACCATTAAATTTTGGAGGTCAAAGGTCAAGGTCATGGCAGAACTTCGAAATTTTCGCCCAATGTATTTTAATAGGGAAAAGGCGGGGTTTGCACTCGTTAGAGTGTCCCTGTCTAGTTTATTTATTAGTTTTACCCTGGTTCGTTTTTAGCTGGATGCCTTCACTTTTAAATGAGTGAATTTTTTTTGACAAATTAACTATTTTTTCAATTTAGTCTAATTTCTCAGTACCTTTATAGCCATAACATTAAAAAAATAGTGAAGTGAGTATAAACTGTTTTTTGATAGTAGGGACTGCATGCCTCTTACGTCCTCACTCGCTCAACACACAATACAGAAAGCTTAAACTAGCTTTAAGAGAGTTAGAAAAAGGGCTGCTAGAGGCTCTGAGGTTAAAGGAGTGTTGTCTGTCTTGTCACCAGATAGTAGTTGTTCTTTGTGGCTCACTGGAGTATAACCATCTGACAGTTTGAGGCCGTGCGTTATCCAGCCCTGTCCTCTGTCTCTGTTAGTCCTGCCACCAGGTTTCTCCCAACCACATGCTGACTCTAAGAAGATATCTGACATACCAGTGGACTGGCTTCTCCAAGCAGACCAAAAGTACTTTTACTCGGTAATCATTTTTTAAACGATAACCCAAGGTAGGGCTCCGAATGCTGACTGTTAAACAGTAGATTGATATTTTATACAGAGCAGGACCTGGAGCTTGTTCTTTGATTGTTGATTATTGAGATATGTAGCTGTATTGCATTGTTGATGAATCGACATTATTCTGGATTTTTCCATTCTTTCTGCTGTAGTCAGGCGAGTCTGCAAGCTCAACTTTGATTAGGTAGCACATTTTGAAATTGTATATATGTTTATGTTCTAAAATGTAACCATACGATACTAAATCAAGGCCACAAAATTGTAGTGCAGACACAGTTTACTTTTTTTGTGCTTTGTCATGTACATTTTGATTAGTGTACAATCTTGCCTCAGGAAAATGGGACAGAATTGAATGGATATACCGAGCAAGTAGGTTAAGTAGGTGCTATTCACAGGTGAGATCTATTTGATATATCTGCTATTTCCTGCGATGACCTGGTGACTTGGTCATCGCAGCAAGATGGATGGATATCTGCTATTTCCAGGGCAGAAGTCTGAAATTATCTCAGATAAAATGGACCAAATTAACAAATCAATCAATCAATCAATCAATCAGCCAGCCAGCCAGCCAGCCAGCCAGCCAGCCAGCCACTTTATTAGTAACTTGTTCTTGATTCCAAGATTCCTGTTCTTGGCTGCAGGAGTGAAACCCAATGTGATCTTCTACTGTTGCATGCTGAGATGCTTTTCTGCTCACCATGGTTGTAAAGAGTTATGAGTTACTATATCCTTCCTGGCAGCTCGAACCAATCTGTCCATTTTCCTCTGACCTCTCTTATCAACAAGACATTTGTTTCCACCCACAGAACTGGTGCTCACTCAATGTTTTTGTTTTTCGCACCATTCTGTGTAACTCTGCAGACTGTTGTGTGTGAAAACCCCAGGAGATCAGCAGTTTCTGAAATACTCAAATAAACCAGTCCATCTGGCTCAAACCAACATCCAGGCCACAGTGAAAGTCACACTTTGAGATCACAATTTTTCCCATTCTGATGTTTGACGTGAACATTAACTGAAGCTCTTGATTTGTATCTGCATGATTTGATGTATTGTGCTGCTGTCAAGGGATCGGCTGAGAACTGCATCAAACAGCAGGTGGATGGGTGTTCCTAATAAAGTGGTTGGTGTGTGTATAATATTTTAGAGATGGCACAGATCTTTCCTATGTATAGCAGTCATTTAATTGTTACTGTCCATATGCAGTCTGGAGGTGATTTATGACGTGTAAAAGAGGCTTTGTTTTAATCCACCAAAACTTTTAATAGTTGTATGGACTCTCTTTGAAAATGCTTTTGCTGAGGGGAAAAAAATGGGTTAGTAATGCATATTTGGGACTTGAGACTTGTGTCCTATTTAGAAGGGAAAAAAACCCCAAATGGCTGTTTCTTGGTTCAGTTGGATCTACTGGGAACTCACTACCAGATTATATTCAACAACACATTGGTTGTTTCAGCTCCTTACCTTTTTTTTTTTTTTTGGATGTTAAGTATTGAGTGCTTCCATGAACAGGGCAGAAATGATGTAATTTAATGTATAAACAAGCTTTAGCTCTGTTTCACCTAATACCAGAGCCTTCTTTGCAGAACAAGGAGTTTGTACAAGGTTTTGTACAGGGCTTTAAATATTTAGCATGTGTAATCAGCCAGATTTTGTTGTGTTTCAACAAATCATAAAAAAGCTATATAAATGGTACAGCTTTATAGCTCGCCATAATCCTAAAGCATTTAATACTTTTCCTGCAAGGTTTCTCATGAACACTTTTAGGCTTTAGAATTAAATATTAACATTAATGAATACTCACGCAAGGAGTGCCACTCATCCTGCCGGATGGTCTTGGTGATGTTGTAGGACAGATTCTTGGGTATCGTAGCAGAGGAATAGTGGTACTTGATATAGGAGCATCGTGCAATGGAACCTAGAACCAAAAATAGAGGTAGTTTTGAGACCACCCGAGAGCCAGAATCAACCACATTGGACAGTGCAGTTTAAACATTTCAGTTTAGAAAAAGAGAGCCACTATGGGCGACCCTGTAGAACAGGATGAAGCGGCTAGAGATAATGAGAATGAGTCACTATGGGGTATGTTCCTATAATAAATGTTACACAATAAAGGACATTCATTTGTAGAGCTGTAGAGCTATAGAAAAACAATTTTCTGCTTCCGTGAGTAAAGCCAGTGGTCGTAAAGTCACAGAAGTAAACTTACACTTAAGTGTAAATCATTTATCTCCTCTGATTTGATAAGTGCTTTGGATTTCATCGTACTGGGCCGTATTCAGAGACCAGTGATGTGTTATGCGTAGTTAAGAGTTAATTGTGCACATTGGTATTCAGATCACAGATGTAACTATGGAATATTCAGACTCCTGCGTGAGAAGTTTCGGGTGGAGTTTGGTCACTTTAAAGTCCAAAAAAAAACTTTTTTCAGAGGATATTGGATTAGATGATATCTTAATCAGTGAAATTGCTTATCTCGATGTTTTATTTATAGATCAAATTATTAATTAAATTAAAGTGAGCTGTAAGCAGAGGAGATGAGTACTTGGTTACTTTATCCTTCAAACCGTGAACACATTTGGCACTATTTAATTCATTCAACACAGAGTAGTGAATTAAAAGCATGGTAGATATCCTATCCCATGCACATTATGATTTCATGACCTGATTTTAGGATACGTTTTTGGAACACAATTAAAAAAAAAAAGGACATGCTAGATGAAGTGCTGTTTTATAAGCTCTCAAATAATGGATATTATTCACATGATAAGTGCAACCAGGACTATTTATGCACATTACCGTATATTGGCAATATACTTAACAGTTATTCCATGAAATCGAGTCGTACATGAGTTGATAGCCGACGACGCGTAGCGCTGAGTTGGCTATAAGTCATGTATGATGAGATTGAGTGGAATAATTGTTTTATTATATCCACAGTCACTGGATTTTGAGAAACGGAGCATTTTTTTTTTCATTTTTTGCAAATTCGATAAATAAAAATTTTGTACAAAATTTCAGACAAAATCATTTCCACTTAGATTGTAAACAAACCGGCAAAATGACGAGCAGTTTGTGAAAAATGCTATAATTATAATTCTTGAAAAATAAAAAAAGATATGTTCTTACCATCAAATACTTTTACTCCATATTAGGGCTGCGCGGTATACACGGTATGACGGTAGAAACGATATAAATTTGGCCACGGTAGAGATTTGTGCTCTGCCGTCATACCGTCGATGACGTCATCGCACCGGCCTCTGTGTGAAAATGGCTGCAAGTACAGGAGCGGCAGAGAAGGAGGAGCTAGTAAAAAAAAAAAAAACGGTGCTACATCTGTGATTTGGACGTGGTTCGGGTTTAAAAAGTTGGATGTTGAGCAGAAAATGTCATCTGCAAAGTGTGTGGAGTAGCTATGACCGCCAACAAAGGTAACACGAGCAATTTATTTCACCATTCGAAATCAAAACATGTGCTCGAGTATGCAGAGAGCCAGAGGCTGCACTCGGCTCAAACACCGGCTCAGTCTACGAACACGGGAGGAAAGAAAAAAGTTTCCCCTGCGACCCAACAACAGACCTCCATTGCGCAAGCCTTTTCCAAGAGTACTCCTTATGACAGAAAGAGCATGCGGTGGAATGACAGAACAAGAGCCATCACAACAGTTTGTGCAAAGACATGGTCCCTTTCCAAACGGTTGTGTTTCTGGCTAACAACCTATAAAAGAGGATGGGAACTTGGGAACTGGAGTAAACACTAAAGCTCAGTGTTGCAGCTTGTGATTTTAATTTGAAATATGCTGCTTTTTGTTATTTTTTACTGAAAAGATGCTAAGTGTGTACTGTAAGTGTCTCTCATCTCATCTCATTATCTCTAGCCCCTTTATCCTTCTACAGGGTCGCAGGCAAGCTGGAGCCTATCCCAGGATATCCCAGCTGACTACGGGTGAAAGGCGGGGTACACCCTGGACAAGTCGCCAGGTCATCACAGGGCTGACACATAGACACAGACAACCATTCACACTCACATTCACACCTACGGTCAATTTTGAGTCACCAGTTAACCTAACCTGCATGTCTTTGGACTGTGGGGGAAACCGGAGCACCCAGAGGAAACCCACGCGGACACGGGGAGAACATGCAAACTCCACACAGAAAGGCCCTCGCCGGCCCTGGGGCTCGAACCCAGGACCTTCTTGCTGTGAGGCGACAGCGCTAACCACTACACCACCGTGCCGCCCTACTGTAAGTGTTTTCTGTCTTAAAAATATATTGTTCGATCAGTCAGTGACACTTTTGCACAACAGACAAAACAAAATAAAAGTCTGTTCTGTGTACTTGAAGTAGTGTTATTTAGAATTGTATTTTTGTGTTCTTTAAGATGTGGAAAATTTGTTTGGTAACTTTTGCACTATTTTGGATCAGAGAAGAAAACCTTATTGTTGGCAACCAAAGTTCAGTGTTCGTGTTTGCAGCTTGACTGTAATTTGAAATATGAAACCAAATGTTCAGTGACAGTTTTTGCACAAGAGAACAAAAGCCTGTTCTGTCTGTGTACTTGAAGTACTGTTATTAGAATATCTATTTATTTTTTTTGTGTTCTTTAAGACGTGGAAAATGTAATGTTTGGTGTCTTTTGCACTATTTTGGATTACAGAACCTTTTCACTGTTTTTGCCATTTGCCTGACAGAAAACCTCTCTTACTTGAAGTACTGTTTACAATATCCACTTTATTTTTGTAAGAATTTTGTACTTCTGAGGCGCTATCCTTACTTCTGTTGTTCTTCTGCACAATGAATGCTCAAAAAATTACATTATAATCTTTGCTTTTTTGTTGTTGTTTAAATCATTTTAGCTTTGCTAAGGGACTACAAAACCCATTCAGAAACGCTTCCATTATAAGTTTTACACCGCGACATTTATACCGCGATATATACCGTTACCGTGAAGAGATTCAATTTATACCGTGATATGAATTTTGGGTCATACCGCCCAGCCCTACTCCGTATGTTTTGGGCTTTTGTTTTCGAGTAGAGTTTTTATTTCATTCTTGATTGGTTCAGCAACATGGTCTGCCATTTTGTTTTTTTCTATTCATGGTATATGAGCTGATAGCCTAGTAGTAGAGTAGCCAATCAGCGCGCACAATTGTTCCTTTCCAGTGAATGTGGACAGAATAATAGCCTACATTTCACTGCTTACCATCTTCTCATTCATACATCATCATATGAGTAATTTTTTCATTTTAAGTGGATTTTTGCTTTGATGAAACATCAGACCGATGTAACTTTTGGACTTCTTGAACTTTACCGAAGTCATCCACTCTGAATGCAGCCCATGGTGTTTTACAAAAGAAAAAATGAACAAGAGCTTTCTTTCTTTCTTTCTTTCTTTCTTTCTTTCTTTCTTTCTTTCTTTCTTTCTTTCTTTCTTTCTTTCTTTCAGTTCTCAGAACCTTACTGTAATACCAGTTCTCTTCTCAAGTTGTTTCTTGGGTCAAACTTTAAAGGCTTGCAGGCATCCACTAATTTTCTTCTCTCTTTAGGACAAAGTAAGGCAGTTGCATACTTGATTCATCATCACTGCACGGTTGATTCTTAGAGCCTGTACTTCAAGATGCAGTCTGAGGCTACATCCACACGACAACGGCAACAAGATGTTATTAAAAAAAATATCACGTCCACATGGGCAACGGATCAGTAAAATATCAGGTACATATGGAAACGCAACGCTTGCTGAAAACGATGCAATACACATGCCACACCTCTAGGGGCGCTGTAAGACGGTCCCTTCGGAGACACCAGAACAATAGAAGAAGTAAGGACGCATGCGCATAAACTATTATGCGTGAGACTTCATATTAGCCACAAAGTCAGGAAAATCTGTTCGTAAAATTACATTATAATGACCAAATACAATGAAAAGTATTTTTCCAGTCTCACCTGTGAAAGGTAATCCCATGTGATCTCGTTTGGACGGCAAACCTGTTGGTACAGTTAAACGCAGCACATGAATGAGGCATCTTTATTCTCCGCTTTGACCCATCCAATATGGCGGCGAGGATGACGTATGATTCTACGCGGAAGGCGGCGTCTTTAATGGTCCGGAATAAATTGAATGCTACACGTTGATGGATTAATTTGTTCTTCTACGCCCTTTTTGAGGAATGTATTGTAGGACTTAAACCAACATCTGAAGAGGTGAGATCGCTCCTTTTTTTCCCTATTTTTGCTGGCGGGATTGACTCTGCCCTAAGGGCTATTCTCTCTCTTTCACTTTGCACCATTACACAATAAATATTCACAGTGAAAATATTTTGTAAGCGCGTTTCATGAACCAAGTTATAGGATTTGTTGACAACTCGCATCGAATTCGTTACACTTCTACCCGGCGTGAAGCACATGTGGTTGTGACGTCATCGTAAACAAATCCGTTCTACTCATCCAGACGATTTCGCAACGGCGCCGTTGCCAGATCTTTCCACTCTGGAACCCGTTCTCAAAAGATTTCGTTTTGGGGCACCCAAAACGCCGGTGCCGTGTGGACGCCAGGCCGAAACGATAAACAGTTTTATCGGATTCACCTGAATCCGTTGCCGTGTGGACAGGGCCTAAATTTCAGCCTCAGATTTCTAAGCAACTGTAATGTCAGTCATGTAGCCTGTGATTTGGAGAGAAAGATGGAGAGAATGATATTGTTTCCAGGCTAAAGTAATATCACTATAGAGCAGCACCTCTGAGATGTCTGCTGCTTGTATCGAACTGCAACAGCATACTCTGTGCTGGGTGAGTAAACACACACACACTAAGGACACTAAAGAGAACATGGCTGCTGACAAACATAATTATAATTTACTGAAAACTCACTAGTGCATGTGCCAGGAGTAATTTGAATCTAAGATATTATTGCCTGTTAATTATAACACTCTGCCGACTGGACACAAGGACTTCCTTCCACCCTGAATAACGAATTTCAGTCCACACATTTGGCCTGCATTTCATGCCTGTCTTCCAAAAAACAGTACTGAAGAGTGTGAGGAACAGTGCCAAAATGATTAATTACGAATTAACGCGCTGGTTTGGAAATGGATCTTGCATAGCAACAAAAATCCTATTGCCATTTTTCATATTACAGGTTTTTAAAGGGAAAAAAATATATATTTTGAAACCGATAGAATGTTAGTGTGTTACATGAACAGGGGACACATTTATAATCTGTGCAGTTTGCCATTTTTCAAATTTCATTTACAATTATGCTAATAACACCATTATAGTTGCTGCTGGATATATGGCTTACACTAATGGGAGCTCTGCAGCATCTTATGTTCCGTGTGGTGTATAACACAGCTCTTTTCACTTTGAAACATCACTCCATTCACCACCTGGAGCAAAGCTGATCTGAAAAGAGTGTAAACCATTCCTACTTCTCACTATAAAGATTTCCTGAAGGTTGGGCTGAGCTGGAGAAAAGCCAGAGAAATCTCAGTTAGGACAGAAGAGGCTGAACACCTTGAAGGCAGATCATCGGGGATAGCGGTGTTAGGTCAGGACAGCTGACTGAGCTTGTTTTGGACACTTACAAGTGTTTGTCCTCATTCCTTTTAAAGGGTCATTAAAGCCCAATTAGGCCAGATTAGATATATTAGACAAATGACAAATGTCTGTCATTCTGGGACAGCCTATTATAGATGTACCAAAAAAAAAGAAGCCAAAAAAAAGGCTTTATACCACAGCACTGTTGAATTCTCGATTAATTTTCGATAATCGTCGTTGTCGGTTGTCCATCACTAGTGATGATGACTGCTGCATTAGGATGCAAAGAAATGCAGATGGGCCGCGAGGCCCGCACCAGAGCGACAGAGTCGTCCTCGGCGGTGGCACAAGCAGCCGGGCTGAGCCGCCATGGAATGTCTTGCCTTGTGGGCTCTCGCAGACTATTCTCCTCTCCTAATGAAACACTTTGCACAATAAGCTAAGACAAACGATGCCGTGCCCCCATTGTATTGTCTCTCTGGACCTCCAGACCTGATGCCAAGTGGTGCACAAAAGTGCCACATACCTGATGGGTATGGAAGTTGCCCCGTGGTGACAACAGACTTGCTGAGTGATGCCATCTGTTGGCCATTTGAGTGGCTCTTCCGCGTGCCATCAGGTGGTGTGCCATTGACCCTGTTGGGTTCATGTACCACATTGCACCGAAAAGTGCCCTGCTGCCAGCGCCTTATTGGTGATGTACTATTTAACCCATAGCTCAAACTCACCACTCCGGGTCAGAGCAGACCTGGGAGTAATGGTGATTAAGGGGTAACTCCACTTTCCCCAGTACTCAAGTCCTCCCGGACCTGAGACTCACCACTGGTTGAAGTTTAAAGTCATACCCAGGACTAAATTTTTTATAATAGCAGCTCTGACAAAATTGCTGGCTATGATTCAAATCACAGGTTTATACTAATGTGCTCATGTTAATTAGGGGTCTAAGCACCAAATGTGCTGGAACCCAACTGTTTTTGTTAGGATTTCTCTTCTTCTTCTTCTTCTTCT
The DNA here is from genome assembly GCF_027579695.1 of Neoarius graeffei. Classification (NCBI taxonomy): domain Eukaryota; kingdom Metazoa; phylum Chordata; class Actinopteri; order Siluriformes; family Ariidae; genus Neoarius; species Neoarius graeffei. The sequence goes on from NC_083589.1 coordinate 48,864,201, forward strand.
TATTATTATTATTATTCTGACCCTGCTGGAATGAATTATGAGGACCAAACTCTAAGTCCTTCAGACGTGAAACATAGGCAAGTGGCTAAAATGGCTTTTGGCCTGATAGTGCTGCTATAGTGCATATGTTCATGTTTTGTGGATCATATCTCAGGAACCTTGAGTCTTATAAACAAAATTATTTTTCCACTGATTCCGTGGATTCTCCCAAAGAAAAAAGCTCAAGAATTAGTTCCCTCAGCCCACTTAGACTTTTTGCTAATCTGTGTACTATTGTACTGTATGTTAAACTTACTTTTGAAACCTATTTAGAATTTGTTCAAGGATTTTTGGCCTGTCTTCACAAATTTGGTGTCAAACTATTCGGCAGAGTGTGAAACTTAATAATGATCAAAAACATACTGAGATTTGTCAACAATATTGGGGGGTGCAGCACATCCAAGGAGGACACATCCAGGGTGGACAAACTGATCAGGTGGGCTGGCTCTGTGGTCGGCATGAAGCTGGACTCTCTGGTGACAGTGGCAGAGAAGAGGTCTATGGACAAACTATTGAACATCATGGACGATGCCAGTCACCCTCTGCACACCGTCATCAGCAACCAGAGGAGCCTGTTCAGTGACAGAATGCTCCTTCCCAAGTGTAGGACTAACAGACTCAAAAACTCCTTTGTCCCTCACGCCATCAGACTGTACAACTCCTCTCTGGGGGGGGACAGGAGGACAGAGGACGGGAAGGAGCAGTAGCCTAGCCTAACAATAAGCAATACCGGACAATGTGCAATATTAAGTGCAATATCTTTCCTGCTCCCCCCCCCCACAAACACACTTACCCTAACCCCACTTCTCCCCCCTTTCCCCCCTCCCCCTTCCTCTCTTCCCCATTTCTTATTCTTTTATATTTGTATGTGTAGATACTTAATTTATTTTAATTTATCTAGAAGTTCTCTATTTCTTTTCTCTGTTTATCTGTAATGATGCTGCTGGAATCTTAATTTCCCTGAGGGAACCCTCCCAAAGGGATCAATAAAGTTTTATCTAATCTAATCTAATCTAATCTCTAATCTAATATCTGATGATTACATGCCTGCATTCACACGAAACTTGAAAAAAGTACAGGGTAATTTTCTGAGGTCATATGCAAAGTTTGGGATGTAGTCATACTTAGGGGGTGGAGCTAAGATCAGATAACTTTTTCAGGTCTCTCTGAAGTCCAGTTGAGCTGAAATTTGGCACACTGCATCTATGTGCTAATGTATAAGTGGGTTTTTGATGATGACCTAATTGCTTAAAAATCATGGCTGCAGTCGGGCAGAATTTTAGGCCTATCTTCACAAATGCGTTGTCAAACAGCTCAGCAGAGTGTAAACTATGTAACTATAAATAGTTAAAAAGTTGTTCATTAATAAATAAAAAAAGTGACTGTTAGCTTATCCGACTGTAGGCCAGGCCGGATGAGCTTATGCGATCACGCATCATCCTTCCGTCCGTTGTCCGTCGTTGTCCGTCATTGTCTGTCGTCATCGTCCGTCCGCAATTTACAAAAACCGCTACTCCTCCTATTGGATTGATCGGATTTCGATCAAACTCGCATACAATGTTCCCCAAGTAGGTGTGCATAAAAGTTGTCAAGACGGTGGTGCCACCTGTCATATTTACGATTTTATGGGCGTCTGAAATTTTTGGGTGACTCGTCACATTAAACGCTACTCTTCGTAGACTGCTAGGATGTTTTCACTGAAACTCACCCAGAAGACTCTAAAGACATGTTCCAACAAGAGTTGTTCACCAGGTGGCACCACCTACCATAGATGAGGCTACAGACGGGTCATGTGCAATTTCACGAAAATCATTACTCCTCCTACAGGAGTGATCAGATTTTGATAAAACTCATATGGAATGTTCCCCAGATTGGTATGTATGAAAGTTGTCAAGACGGTGGCGCCACCTGCCATATTTAACATTTTATGGGTGTTTGAAAATGTTGGGTGACTTGTCACACCAAACACTATTGTTTGTAAACTGCTAGGATGTTTTCACTGAAACTCACCCAGAAGATTCTAAAGACAACAAGAGTTGTTCACCAGGTGGCACCACCTGCTATGCATGCAGCTACACAGGGGTCATATGCAATTTCACAAAAATCGCTACTCCTTCTACAGGATTGATCAGATTTCAAAACTCACACAACACAACAGTGGCTAGTAAGAGCTACAGCCTCATTGAGGCTGTTTTTTTTTTTTAACAAATCATTTTGGTATAAGAGAAATAAAACCTTTGGATGTGCCATTACTGGAAAATAATCAACACCATGTGATGAAGTGATGGTGGATTAATTTATATACAGTACGTAAATGGGGGAAATATTCCAGTACTCATTGTTCTGGCCACAATTTTGAATCTTTCCTCTGTGGACACAGCTCTCTCTCTCTCTCTATATATTTTTTTAATATCATAATCCTAACATAATTTGTACACTCAGCACTGTTTGGATGAGTCTGTGAATGAGGCATCACTACAGAAGTCCATGTGTGTGCATCTCTTGTTTTCATGTAGCTTTTGTTCCATGTACCAGTGTGTTTGTGTTCAGAGGTTTTTAACAACCACAAAATGGTGTCACATTTCAGCATAGCGTGTCAGCCCTGTGATGACCTGGCGACTTGTCCAGGGTGTACCCCGCCTCTCGCCCATAGTCAGCTGGGATAGGCTCCAGTTTGCCTGCGACCCTGTACAGGATAAGCGGCTACAGATAATGGATGGATGGATGGATGGATGGATGGATGGATTTCAGCATAGCCATTACAATCCAACAACAATGTTTTGTACTTGTTTTGGTTCCTGTTCACATTGGTCCATGGAAAAGATCTGGCGAATTTGTTGGAGCTCACATTTCAAGTCTCAAGCCTATTTCTTTTTTTTCCCCATTTAATCTTTCTTTCATGGTTGGATGTGATCCGTGCTTATTTCATATCACAAAAGAATATTTTCATCTACATTCTAGAGGATTTATATATTTTCACAATGATTTAGCATTTTTTTTTCACAGCTAATGAGATCGCTCATCCAAATACAAAAATAATTTGGCAATGATCCTTCATATTGGATTATGAAATATACCTCAAAGACACAACTGGTGAATTAATTATCCGTGAAATTTGGGTAAATACCTTCTCTTGGATGCTCTGTATGGTGACTTTTTATTTGCGTCTCCGTTTTTAATAGCAGCTCCTATGTTATGTTTTTCTGACTCATTGTGGACGGAAACAGCTTAGAGGTGCAAATGCACAGGATCATGTTGCTTGATGCCTCAGCGAGTGTATATCAATGGGTATACGGTTACAAAATCCATCAGCTGATTTCTGAGTATACTTGTCATGGATTACTACTCACGTTACAAGACTGATCAATGTGTGATAGTCGTGATCAGCTCTGAGCTCCTCCCTAAAAGGGAAACACGGGTCTTTGTTTTAAGACTAAATCTGTATTAATGCTTTAGTGTCACAAAACATGTAGCTTCATAAGTATAATGTGATTTTTTATACAAACATAACACTGCTTTAATGTATCATGTATGTTCTCTATAAAGAAGTTTTCTCTATTTTCCATTCTGTTTATCCTGTAATGATGCTGCTGGAATTTTAATTTCCCTGAGGGAATCCTCCCAAAGGGATCGATAAAGTTCTATCTAATCTAATCTAATCTAATCTAATCTAATCTAATCTAATCTAATCTAAAGCATTATCTGACCCCTTTCATCTGTACACCATCATTTCACCGTTCGAATAAAAAGATTTATTCTATCCACCTTCACTGGATGTGAACAATCGTGTGGTCTGATTGATTACTACTAGGATATCAGCTCATATACCGTGAGTAGAGAAAAACAAAATGGCGGAGTGTGTTGCTGAACCAACTGAGGATGAAATAAAAACTCTACTCGAAAACAAAACCCCAAAATATGGAAAAAAAGAATTAAAAGTATTTGATGGTAAGAACATATCTTTTTTATTTTTTAAGAATTATTATTATAGCATTTTTCACAAATTGCTCCTGTCATTTTGCCAGTTTATTTACATTCTTCATCTTTAAGCTTTAACATTTGTTGATTTTTTTTAGACTGGTTCAAAAGCTCAAAGAAGATTGAAAATTATAGAACTGAAATGTCCAAGGAAGAATTAAATAAATGTCTAAAGCTATTCTATACCTCGGCACGACAGCAAGATGGCACTTTCTACAAAAAACAAAAAAAAACCCACTAAAGTCAATTTGTGCAGCCGTCGATAGGTTTTTAAGAAGTCTGCCAAAGCAGAAATTATTTTGTCGGATGTTTTGTATAAAGTTTTTATTTATCAAATTTGCAAAAGATAAAAATGCTCTGTTTCTCAAAATCCAGTGAATGTGGATAGAATAAAAAGAAGATTATTCATCACACACACTTAAGTACAGTGAAATTCCTCTCTGCATTTAACCCATCTGAAGCAGAGAACACAGACGTGAGCAATGAGCACACACACATACCCAGAGTAGTGGGCGGCTGGGGGCGTCGTGGCTCAGGTGGTTAAGGCGCCATACCATGAATGCGGGCGACCCGGGTTCGATTCCGGCCCGAGGTCATTTCCCGATCCCTTCCCGTCTCTCTCTCCCGCTCATTTCCTGTCTCTACACTGTCCTATCCAATAAAGGTGCAAAAAGCCCAAAAAAATATCTAAAAAAAAAAAAAAAAAAAAAGAGTAGTGGGCGGCTATGCTACAGCGCCCAGGGAGAAGTTGGGGGACAGATGCTTCGCTGAAGGGCACTTCAGCCCAAGACCATCCCATGTTATCCTAACCTGCATGTGTTTGAACTGTAGGGGAAACCGGAACACCCGGAGGAAAACCACACAGACATGGGGAGAACATGCAAACTCCACAAAGAAAGACCCTCGCCAGCCGCTGGGCTCGAACCCAGAACCAGTTATTCCACTCAATCTCGTCGTACATGGCTTATAGTCAACTCAGTGCTATGTGCCTCGTCAGCTTTCAGCTCATGTACAACTCAATTTCATGGAATAACTGTTAAATATATTTTAGTAATTAACCCAGCTGAGAATATTATGCAATGGCTCATAATTAAAAATCCTGTCTGTTCTTCATGGGAATATTATATAATAAGCAGATTCTATAAAATATTGTAAGAGTCTTAACACAAATTAAATGTATACATGAGGTTTAATCAAAAAGAAATTATTATTGCACAAAGAAATGTAATTTTTTTTGCATTTTGTTTGCTCAAAACTGTTTCCATATCACCCCCCCCCCAAAAAAAAAAATAAAAAAAAAAAATAATTCCCACTAAGGAAAAAAAAAACTTTTTTTTTGTTTTGTATGTTGTAGAACAAATTAAATTGAAAAGTTTTAATATACATAAAAACGTATTATTATTATTATCTCATCTCATTATCTCTAGCCGCTTTATCCTGTTCTACAGGGTCGCAGGCAAGCTGGAGCCTATCCCAGCTGACTACGGGCGAAAGGCGGGGTACACCCTGGACAAGTCGCCAGGTCATCACAGGGCTGACACATAGACACAGACAACCATTCACACTCACATTCACACCTACGGTCAATTTAGAGTCACCAGTTAACCTAACCTGCATGTCTTTGGACTGTGGGGGAAACCGGAGCACCCGGAGGAAACCCACGCGGACACGGGGAGAACATGCAAACTCCACACAGAAAGGCCCTCGCCGGCCACGGGGCTCGAACCCGGACCTTCTTGCTGTGAGGCGACAGCGCTAACCACTACACCACCGTGTCGCCCATTATTATTATTATTGCACAACAAAATTAAAAGAATAAATTCCATTATTTTATTTTCTTAGTGAGAAAATGAAGGGGGTTGTGTAAAATATTATAAAAATCTGAGAATAAATGAAATTTAAAAGTCAGGTTTAGTCAAAATATGAAGCCACGATTAAATTTCAGTGAATCCACAAATGAAACTCACACCAGTATCTCTAACAAGTATAATAGAGACCATCAATGATGGCGTAGCTCACTCTGGCCCCGTCTAGTCCAGAAGGAACGATCTAAAGTGGGCCAACTTGTGCAATAAATGTTGCAAGCTCTATACACTATATACCAGCTAGATATAGAAGCAATATACACCCTGGGAATACCGACCTATTTGCCAGAAAGAATCCAAAATGGCTAGGAATTGCCCGAGAAGAAGCGATTTTTGTTGAACTGCTCATTAAGGCTTAATTAGTCCATAACTTCATTAATAATTGCAATTAAGGAAATTTGTGTAGAAGCTATATGTACCCCAGGCAGACCTACCTTCCTGCCAAAAAGAATAAAAATTTGTGAAGAATTGCGAGAGAAGAAGCGATTTTCGTGAAATGTGGACGACGCCGGATGGACGCCGGACAACACATGATGGCATAAACTCATCACCTGTCGGCTGGATGAGCTAATAACTGCAGTCTTTCAGGCATTGCATGTGTCTTTGACCTCAAATAAATCTTCTTTGGAATATAAACACACGAGAAAAAGCCTGGATATTAGGTATACTGTATCCTGCAATAAATATTTAAATGCATGTGTCATAACACAGATTCTCTGAGATCCTCTTCTAAACTGTCTGCTCCCTAAAATCAGCTGAGGCCAGCACCACAAGTCTTTCCATTTAAATATTTATACAAGAACCTTATTTAACCTCTCCATACTGAAACTGTCCCACTGAAAAATGAACACGGTTATCAAGAGAGGTACAAATATTTATACAGCTAATTGCGTATTCAGTGCCAAGGGCTCATTGTCAAAGGCACTGGAGGTAAGAGTGATAAAAATGTGTGTTTTATTCAATGTGCCTCATATTGTTTACTAAAGGGGATTAATGAGGACTGTGCACTTGTCTTGAATGATAATGAGCTGACATTTTGGTTGAAAATGACTTAGCCATATCAGCTTCATCACTTCTTTGCTTCATGTTCAGTATTTGGGAAAAAAGAGAGATATTTTTATCTCCTAGCCCACAGATAAATATGGTTTAATAAAGTTATATCTGCTAGTCAAAGATCATGCAGGATAAAAGCACAACATAAGCATCTGTGGACAATCAATTTCTGTTTTATTTACACACTGAGAGCGGATTTGAAGCCTCAGGATGGCAAGCCAAAAGAAAAAGAAACTTTTATCTCTAGCTGTTTTATACACAGTCCCTTGCATAAGTATTCACCCCCTAAAAATGTCCACGTTTGTTACAGTTTGGAACCAAAATGGACTTAATTGGGATTTTATGTCATGTATCTCGTCTTGTCTTCTTCCGCTTTATCCAGGACCGGGTCGCGGAGGCAGCAGTCTAAGCAGGGAAGCCCAAACTTCCCTTTCCCCAGACACCTCGGCCAGCTCCTCGGGAAGAACACCGAGGCGTTCCCAGGCCAGCCGAGAGACATAGTCCCTCCAGCGTGTCCTGGGTCTTCCCCGGGGCCTCCTCCCGGGGGGACATGCCTGGAACACCTCCCCAGGGAGGCGTCCAGGAGGCATCCGAAAAAGATGCCCGAGCCACCTCAGCTGATTCCTCTCGATGTGGAGGAGCAGCGGCTCTACTCCGAGCTCCTCCCGAGTGACTGTGCTTCTCACCCTATCTCTAAGGGAGCGCCCAGCCACCCTGCGAAGGAAACTCATTTCGGCCGCTTGTATCCGCGATCTTGTCCTTTCGGTCATTACCCAAAGCTCATGACCATAGGTGAGAGTCGGAACGTAGATCGACCGGTAAATTGAGAGCTTCGCCTTTTGGCTCAGCTCCTTCTTCACCACAACGGACCGGTAAAGCGACCGCATCACTGCGGAGGCTGCACCGATCCGCCTGTCGATCTCACGCTCCATCCTTCCCTCACTCGTGAACAAGATCCCGAGATACTTAAACTCCTCCACTTGAGGCAGAACTTCTCCACCAACCTGGAGAGGGCAAGCCACCCTTTTCCGGTCGAGAACCATGGCCTCGGACTTGGAGGTGCTGATTCTCATCCCAGCCGCTTCACACTCGACTGCAAACCGCCCCAGTGCATGCTGAAGGTCCTGGTTTGAAGAAGCCAACAGGACAACATCATCCGCAAAAAGCAGAGATGAAATCCTGTGGTTCCCAAACAGGATTCCTTCTGGCCCCTGGCTGCGCCTAGAAATTCTGTCCATAAAAATTATGAACAGAACCGGTGACAAAGGGCAGCCCTGCCGGAGTCCAACATGCACTGGGAACAGGTCTGACTTACTGCCGGCAATGCGAACCAGACTCCTGCTCCTTTCGTACAGGGACCGGACAGCCCTTAGCAAAGAGCCCCGAACCCCATACTCCCGAAGCACCCCCCACAGAATACTACGGGGGACACGGTCGAATGCCTTCTCCAGATCCACAAAGCACATGTGGACTGGTTGGGCAAACTCCCATGAACCCTCGAGCACCCTATGAAGGGTATAGAGCTGGTCCAGTGTTCCGCGACCAGGACGAAAACCGCATTGTTCCTCCTGGATCCGAGGTTCGACTATTGGTCGAATTCTCCTCTCCAGTACCCTGGAGTAAACCTTCCCTGGGAGGCTGAGAAGTGTGATTCCCCTATAATTGGGGCACACTCTCCGGTCCCCTTTCTTAAAAAGAGGGACCACCACCCCAGTCTGCCACTCCAGAGGCACTGTCCCTGACCGCCACGCGATGTTGCAGAGGCGTGTCAACCAAGACAGCCCCACAACATCCAGAGACTTGAGATACTCAGGGCGGATCTCATCCACCCCCGGTGCCTTGCCACCGAGGAGCTTGCAAACCACCTCAGTGACTTCGGCTTGGGTAATGGACGAGTCCACCTCTGAGTCATCAGCCTCAGTCTCCTCAGTGGAAGACATGACGGTGGGATTGAGGAGATCCTCAAAGTATTCCTTCCACCGCCCGACAATGTCCCCAGTCGAGGTCAACAGCTCCCCACCCGCACTGTAAACAGTGTTGGCAGAGTACTGCTTCCCCCTCCTGAGGCGCCGGACGGTTTGCCAGAATTTCTTCGAGGCCGACCGATAGTCCTTCTCCATGGCCTCCCCGAACTCCTCCCAGTTCCGAGTTTTTGCCTCCGCAACTGCCCGAGCTGCAGCACGCCTGGCCTGCCGATACCCGTCAGCTGCCTCGGGAGTCCTGGAGGTTAACATGGCCCGATAGGACTCCTTCTTCAGCTTGACGGCATCCCTTACTTCCGGTGTCCACCACCGGGTTCGGGGATTGCCGCCACGACAGGCACCGGAGACCTTGCGGCCACAGCTCTGAACAGCTGCGTCCACAATGGAGGTAGAGAACATGGTCCACTCAGACTCAATGTCCCCCGCCTCCCTCGGAAGCTGGGAAAAGCTCTCCCGGAGGTGGGAGTTAAAGACCTCCCCAACAGAGTGCTCGGCCAGACGTTCCCAGCAGACCCTCACCATACGTCTACACAAGATATTCCGTATTATACATACGGGCCACTTTTTCCATGGGATAAAAACATGTATTCTGTTCCCTTCTAGCAGGTTTATTGATGGCATGTAATATTGTTATCATGTCACTTACCCTACATGTATTACACCACTTTACACAATGGAGAATGAGCGTGTAATATTGTTATAATATTGCATGTGGTCAAGACAACAAAATGTCACACTTCGGAGCTCATGCAAAGATCCAATGACAAAACTTTTCTGCCGCGCATGCACACAATCATTTCTTTGTCAGCCAGGAGAAAGAGAAGATGGGGTTAATTCAGTGCTTGGATTAAGTACTAAATAAATAAACTGAAACTAAAGACGCACTGAACACCCGAAAGACTACCAAAACTTCATTAGATATTCTTCATGCATATTTACAAGAGAAAAACATATCAACGGACATCGAAAAACTGGAAAAGAGACACGTCAGAGATGTAAAACTTCCATGCTAGCGAGTGACTGACAGTTTGTACACAAGCATGGCGGTGAGGTTTGCTTCATTAAAAGCAGAAGATTTAAAGAGAAAGACATGTTGAACACCTGAAAGGCTACAGAAACTTCATTAGTTATTCTTCATGCATATTTACAAGAGAAAAACATACGGTACAAACGGACATCGAAAAACTGGAAAAGAGAGCAATAGCGGAAATATTGTCAAAGTTATACTTGGAGGTGATGAAAAGTGATGGAGACTTTTATAAGAGGACTTCACTCGTGGACTTCACTCAGCAAAGCCTGTTTGTTTTGAACAACTGCAATGTAACAATTAACTATGACCAAAAGTAACTTCGAACTTGAACTGTCTATCTGGATATCGCTTGTATATAAGCTGGGTTGTTGTTCAGGCTTTTTGGACTTGTACCATTTTTACTGTTAGAACTTTGACTTTGTACAGTACACTGGACTGACAGTGTAATAAATTAATGCTGATTCTGATTGAATGCAATCTAATAAATTTATTTATCCCTGATGGGCAAGCCTGTGGTGATGGTGGCAAGAAAAAACTCCCTCAGACAACACGAGGAAGAAACCTCGAGAGGAAGCAGACTCAAAAGGGAACCCATCCTCATTTGGGTGATAAGAGATAGTGTGATTATAAATAACTTGCTTCTATAACTGTGAAACCAGGAAATTCATTATAGTTATAGCATGAAGTCTGTTTTGTTGAAGTTATCAACTGTTCATGGATGATGACTTGAATGCAAAACTGTCAATGACAACTGCATTCCTAAAGTTATCATGCCATTTGTAGTCCTCAGCCATCATAGCAAAACTGTAAGCGTCCAGAGCCGTCTTCCAAGTGCATCTTTCGACTGCCCATATTGGGCCGTCCTCCACAAGAGCAATGTGATGAGACTCCAGCCAGACATAGGGCATCAGGATGGATCAGGCAGGTCCGAAGAGCAGAAGAAACAAATCTTCACCCAGACAGACCCTTATAATATTAAGGTCAGAGAATCTCTTTACTCTCCACTGCAATGGTGTTTCTCAAGTTCATACTTAACCTTGGTAAGCTGTTGTGTGTTTGTGTTTATAGTTTATAACAGGACATTGTTTTCCTGTGATGAAACTATATGTAACTACACAGGTGGCAGGGTGGTGCAGTGGTTAGCACTGTTGCCTCACAGAAAGAAGGTTCTGGGTTCCTGGCTAATGGGGGCCTTTCTGTGTGGAGTTTGAACGTTCTCCGTGTGTCTGTGTGGATTTCCTCCCACTGTTCAAAGACATGCAGGTTATAAATGTTTTAAAGTAAATATTGCAGATTTTTTAAAGTAAAAATACCCAGTCACTTGGGTGGCACAAGCCAGTGCATACTTGGTGCCAGTCTCAAGCCTGGATAGATTGGGGAGGGTTGCATCAAGCCCTTATGCCAAATCAAATATGCGGTCCATGATGACCCCTAATGTGACGCGATGTAATGCAGTTAGGTTGACGTGGGGCGGCCTTGGGCTGAGGTGCCCTTGAGCAAGGTACCGAACCCCTGACTGCTCCCCGGGCGCTCTGGGCTGCCCACTGCTCTGGGTGTGTGTGCGTGTGTTCACTGCTTCAAATGGGTTAAATTCAGAGGATGAATTTCACTGTGCTTGAAGTGTGCATGTGATGAATAATAAAGGTTTCTTCTTCTTTTCTTTCTTATAAAGAGAACCCAGTTAAACAAATGAGACAAAAAATATTATCCTGGGCCATTTATTTATTGAGGAAAATGATCCAGTATTCCATATATGTGAATGGCAAAAGTATGTGGACCTTTGCTTTCAGTATCTGGTGTGACCCCCTTGTGTAGCAATAACTGCAACTAAACATTTCCGGTAACTGTTGATCAGTTCTGCATACCGGCTTGGAGGAATTTTAGTCCATTCCTCTGTACAGAACAGCTTCAACTCTGGGATGTTGGTGGGTTTCCTCACATGAACTGCTCGCTTCAGGTCCTTCCACAGCATTTCGATTGGATTAAGGTCAGGAGTTTGACTTGGACATTCAAAAACATTAACTTTATTCTTCTTTAACCATTCTTTGGTAGAACGACTTGTGTGCTTAGGGTCGTTGTCTTGCTGCATGACCCACCTTCTCTTGAGATTCAGTTCATGGACAAATGTCCTGACATTTTCCTTTAGAATTCACTGATATAATTCAGAATTCATTGTTCCATCAATAATGGCAAGCCGTCCTGGCCCAGATGCAGCAAAACATCCCAAACCATGACACTACCACCACCATGTTTCACAGATGGGATAAGGTTCTTATGCCGGAATGCAGCGTTTTCCTTTCTCCAAACATAATGCTTCTCATTTAAACCAAGAAGTTCTATTTTGGTCTCATCCGTCCACAAAACATTTTTCCAATAGCCTTCTGGCTTGTCCACGTGATCTTTAGTGAACTGCAGACAAGCAGCAATGTTCTTTTTGGAGAGCAGTGACTTTCTCCTTGCGACCCTGCCATGCACACCATTATAGTTCAGTGTCCTCCTGATGGTGGATTCATGAACATTAACATTAGCCAATGTGAGAGAGGCCTTCAGTTGCTTAGAAGTTACCCTGGGGTCCTTTGTGACCTCACCGACTATTGCACGTCTTGCTCTTGGAGTGATCTTTGTTGGTTGACCACTCCTGGGGAGGGTAACAACAGTCTTGAATTGCCTCCATTTGTACACAATCTGTCTGACTGTGGATTGGTGGAGTCCAAACTCTTTAGAGATAGTTTTGTAACTTTTTCCAGCCTGATGAGCATCAACAACGCTTTTTCTGAGGTCCTCAGAAATCTCCTTTGTTCGTGCCATGATACACTTCCACAAACATGTGTTGTGAAGATCAGGCTTTGATAGATCGCTATTCTTTAAATAAAACAGGGTGCCCACTCACACCTGATTGTCATCCCATTGATTGAAAACACCTGACTCTAATTTCATCTTCAAATTAACTGCTAATCCTAGAGGTTCACATACTTTTGCCACTCACAGATATGTAATATTGGATAATTTCCCTCAATAAATAAATGACCAAGTATAATATTTTTGTCTCATTTGTTTAACTGGGTTCTCTTTATCTACTTTTAGGACTTGTGTGAAAATCTGATGATGTTTTAGGTCATATTGATGCAGAAATATAGAAAATTCTAAAGGGTTTACAAACTTTCAAGCACCACTGTACGTAAATACACAATACTGTTTACTACTCATTGTTTCTTTCTTGCTATGTTGTTTACCGATTATTTAACAGAAGTTATGTTTGTTATTCAATTCTTCATTTTATAGCATATTATATACTGTGAAATTAAGACAAAGAAGTTCTGAGGAGGAGGTTCCATATACCAAGTCTGGACCAGTAAATTGGGGCTCATATTCAATCCTGTAGCTAGAAGATATTTAAATAATACTGGCTGGCTTTTTCCATGGTATATCAAATATATTCCATTCAGCTAGCATGATACTGAACGAGTCGAAGACTTCTCTTTAAATCTTTCACTTTTAATGAAGCAAACCTCGCCGCCATTTTTTTTTTACAAACTGTCACAGTCACTCACTAGCACAGATGTTTTACATCTCCGACGTGTGTCTTTTTCCAGTTTTTCCATATATTTAATGTGGAAGATTAAACGCGTGAAGAATATCCAGGGAAATTTTGGTAGCCTTCCGGGTGTCCAGCGCGTCTTTCTCTTTAAATCTTCTGCTTTTATTGAAGCAAACCTCGCCACCATTTTTGTTTACAAACTGTCACAGTCACTCACTAGCACGGAAGTTTTACATCTCCGACGTGTCTCTTTTCCAGTTTTTCGATGTCCATTGGTCTGTTTTTCTCTTGTAAATATGCGTGAAGAATATATAATGAAGTTTTGGTAGCCTTTCGGGTGTTCAGCGCATCTTTAGTTTCAGCTTATTTATTTAGTGCTTAATCTGAGCACTGAATTAACCCCGTCTTCTCTCTCTTCTGGCTGACAAAGAAATGATGTGCGCATGCGCAACAGAAGTTTTGTCATTGGATCTTCGCATGAGCTCTGAAATGTGATGTTGTGTTGTCTTGACAGCATGCAATATTATAACAATATTACACGTTCATTCTCCATTGCATAAAGTGGTGTAATACATGTAGGATAAGCGACATGATAACAATATTGCATGCCATCAATAAACCCACTGGAAGGGAATAGAACACATGATTTTATTCCAGGGAAAAAGTGGCCTGTATGTATAATAATCTGACATATGTGCCAAACTTGTAGTTTTGTTTTTATTTCAATCTTTCTGTAGTTAAGGTTTTTCACTGCACTATTGCTGCTGTTTCCCACTGAGCGCTCTGTGCATACACAATACTGAAGGCTGCATTCATTTCGGTGATGTAGTGTATTTGCCATGCAGAGCTACAATGGTGGAAGCAGAGCTAATTGGAGGCAGCAGTTGGTATGATGCTTTCCACATCTCTCACAATCAATCATAAAGGTCTCGCTCAGCTCGCTACAGGAGCATTGACAGTATAACTGTTTTATTCACAGCAGTGTTCACTTGAAAACATTACTTATAGTCTGCTCTGTATCTCCTGTTCTAGATGGCTAGGCTGCTAGTGAATTAGGGGATAAATAGAGAAACTATATTACAGCAAATACTGCTTAAGGCTGTTGGATGTAAGATTTTGGGATTTAGATGTCAGAAACCCTGATTCATATTCAACAAACAAAAAAGAAACCATTCCTGCAGTCGAGCTGAAAACAAATATGTCTTATTATTATACATACAGGACACTTTTTCGATGGAATAAAAGCATGTGTTCTAGTCTCTTCTAGCGGGTTTCATTCATTTGGTTTGATAGCATGCAATATTGTTAGCATATCGCTTATCCTACGTGAATTACGTCACTCTACCCAGTGGAGAATGAGCATTGAATATGGCTTATAATACTGCATGGTTGTCAAGACAACATGACATCACACGTTGAAGCTGATGCAAATATTCAATGAGAAAGTTTTCTGCTGTGCATGTGCAGAAGCATTTCTTTGTTCGCTGGGAAAGAGAAAGATGCATTGAACACCCGAAAGGCGACCAAAACTTCATTAGATATTTTTCACATATATTTACAAGAGAAAAACATACCAATGGGGATTGAAAAACTGGAAAAGAGAATGTCTATGTATCATAATAATATTGGCTGGCTTTTTTTCATGGTATATCAGATATATTCCATTCAGCTACTCATCTTTGACTCGTTCAATATCATGCTAGCTGAATGGAATATATCTGATATACCACTCAACACAAGCCAATATTATTTAATTATTGTACATACAGGACACTTTTTCGATGGAATAAAAACATGTATTCTATTCCCTTCTAGCAGGTTTCATTCATTTGGTTTGATAGCATGCAATATTGTTATATTGCTTATCCTACATGTATTACATCACTCTACCCAATGGAGAATGAGCATTGAATATGGTTTATGACATTGCATGGTTATCAAGACAACATGACGTCACACATCAGAAATGTAAAACTTCCATGCAAGTGAGCAACTGTGACAATTTGTTAACAAACATGGCCTCCAGGTTTGCTTCATTAAATACATAAGATTTTGAGAGAATTTTGAAGAGAAAGATATGTTGAACACCCAAAAGGAATGTCTCATCTCATCATCTCATCATCTCTAGCCGCTTTATCCTTCTACAGGGTCGCAGGCAAGCTGGAGCCTATCCCAGCTGACTACGGGCGAAAGGCGGGGTACACCCTGGACAAGTCGCCAGGTCATCACAGGGCTGACACATAGACAACCATTCACACTCACATTCACACCTACGGTCAATTTAGAGTCACCAGTTAACCTAACCTGCATGTCTTTGGACTGTGGGGGAAACCGGAGCACCCGGAGGAAACCCACGCGGACACGGGGAGAACATGCAAACTCCGCACAGAAAGGCCCTCGCCGGCCACGGGGCTCGAACCCGGACCTTCTTGCTGTGAGGCGACAGCGCTAACCACTACACCACCGTGCCGCCCCCAAAAGGAATGTGTATGTATAATAATAATAATATTGGCTGGCTTTTCTTCATGGTATATCAGATATATTTCATTCAGCTAGCATGATATTGAACTCGTGTTTGACTCGTTCAGTATCATGCTAAATGAATGGAATATATCTGATATACCACTCAATACCAGCCAATATTATTTAATACCATGTGAGTATGGTGTACTGACATAAAATTTAGCACAATAGCATACAGCCAAAGTAACTGTGACTCAAAGGATATACAGGTCTTCTGCAGTTATCATGTTCTTCTCAGTATTAAAGAAGAGTTACAAAAAAAACTTGAAAGAGCAAAATCTCTACCTTCATCTAGCTAGCTATCATCAATTTACTTCCACTGTTTCTAATACCTTAAATTATTTTGTTTTCATATTTAATGAAAACTAAAATCCTATGCACTCCAGGCTTGAAAATTATATAGATTTTTTTTTTTCAGTGGGTGGCATGGTAGTACCACTGCAGAGTCCTTGGTGTGATCCTGAGTTTGCACTGAATGTGGAGTTTCAAATGTTTTCTCCAGAGTTGGAGACTCGACAAACATGTAGGAAAGATTCTCTAGTCTGATGTCACAAAAATGGGAGATTTTTTGGCTTTAACATAAAGCAGCTCATTTGGTGGAAAATCATCACCCTGAGAACACAAGCTCCACTGTGAAACATGGTGGTGGTAGCATCATGTTGTTGGGGGATGCTTTTCATCAGCAGGGACTGGGAAACTGATATAGGTTAAATGAATCAAACCAAAAACAAGCCAATCCTCAAAGAAAACCTGCTCCACTCTACAAGACACCCCTCCCCCCAATTTTCCACCAATTCCCACCCACCAGATAGATCTCCCCTATCACAATGCGGCTTCCAGCCAGGGAGGCATGACCGCATCTTTTGGATCTGCTGCTTATGCAATGTTATGGGGCGGTGTAACATGCTCAGAAGAAAGTATCCACATGCGTGAGCTCACATAGATCCATGATTGGCTGTTATTAACAGGGGAGTATGCCAACCCTCCCTCCTTGAGAGCTCTCAGTCACAGATGGTTGTGGCATCATCAGGATATGAACTAGCAATCTCCAGATGATAGGACGATTGTTTCTGTTGCACCACTCAGGAGCTCTAGGCTGCAAGAGACTTGAGCTTCAAGTGGAGGTCCAGCTTCCAAAAGGACAACGGCCCTAAGCATTCTGCTAAAGCTACACTGCAATGGTTCAAAACCAAGAACCTGATTGCATTAGAATGGCTGAGAAAAACCCAAACCTCGATATCTTTGTCAAAATGAAAATTGCTGTTCATCAACAGTTTCCATCCAATTTGACAAAGCCTGAACAATTTTGACAAGAAAAATGAGCAAACATTCCAGGATCCAAATATGAAAAGCTGATAAAGACATATCCCAGAAGAATTATAGCTGTAACCGTAGTCAGATCCTTGTAGTGTAATGAACTACAAAACCACCTGGCTAATAATTTAATAACTACAGTATATTGCTATATAAGCCCCGGGGCCGGCGAGGGCCTTTCTGTGCGGAGTTTGCATGTTCTCCCCGTGTCCGCGTGGGTTTCCTCCGGGTGCTCCGGTTTCCCCCACAGTCCAAAGACATGCAGGTTAGGTTAACTGGTGACTCTAAATTGACCGTAGGTGTGAATGTGAGTGTGAATGGTTGTCTGTGTCTATGTGTCAGCCCTGTGATGACCTGGCGACTTGTCCAGGGTGTACCCCGCCTTTCGCCCGTGGTCAGCTGGGATAGGCTCCAGCTTGCCTGCGACCCTGTAGAAGGATAAAGCGGCTAGAGATAATGAGATGAGATATTGCTATATATTATTGTAATTCCACATGCTTGCACCTCAACCTCCAGCCTTTCTGGTAAGTGAATGAGTAACACAAGAGTCCCATAATGACTGCCATAAGAAAGTCATAAGACCACAAAAACTAATCAAGGTTATTATCCTGTAAGCCTCCACCATCTGAGCTTCAGGCTAATATAACTGCCCGACTGTACTTAACATATGCTCCATGGCCTAATTGTGAACATGCTTCATGGAGGTGGGAGTATGTTTAATGAAGATGATAAAGACTGAAGAAGACTTCTTGAGAGCATGAGTCAAGTTTGTGCTTAGAGCCACTTTACTGTGTCACCAGTGTCCATATGGGCATCGTAGATCACTGTCATTGCCTACAGTACAGCACAAGCTGTTACTGCTGAAGCCTTGAGGATGAAGTGGTTGATGAACTGGCAGCTTTGTTTGAGGTATTGTTGGAATGCTTGCATTCTAGAGCACACTTCTGATTCGTGCATGCCATGCTGGTGCTATGGTTAGCGCTCTCGCCTCACAGCAAGAAGGTTCAGGGTTTGAGCCTTGTCGCCAACCGGGGCCTTTCTGTGTGGAGTTTGTGTGTTCTCCCTGTGCCTGTGTGGGTTCCTCCAACAGTCCAAAGACATGCGGATTAGGTCAACTGGCTACTCTAAATTGCCCATATGTGTGAATGTGAGTGTGAATCGCTGTTCATCTTGGTGTGACAGATTGACGACCTGCCCAGGGTGTACCCTGCCTCTCATCCAAAGTCAACTGGGATTGGCTCCAGTTTCCTTGCGACCCTGACAGATAAACAGTATAGAAAATGGACGGAGCAATAAAGTGCCATTTGCTGTTATCTTTAGAAATGTAATATGCAAAGCTAATGTTTTAAAAATGCAAAAATGTTAACACCATTTTTTTATAAATATTTGATATCGTAATGAGATCATCTCGTTATATAAACGGGCCTTTTACTCCTCATATTAAAAAGATCTTGTTGTGCTTCTCTCTTTTTTTGGAACAAAGTTTTTCTATTTTTTACTCGTACTGCACTGAAATGGTGCCTAGCATTAGCAATACTCCTCCAGCATTGAGTGAGGGCAGACTGAAAATCTCTCTCTCGCCTTGTTTATTCCTGAGTCCTCCACATCTCGGACAGAGGCGAGTGCACGTAGCTGGCAGATGGATGCTATGATACAGTGCATGCTGTGTCCTCATTTTTAGTTGACCTAGTTTGCCCCCAAGCCCTAGCTCAGGATTAATGGAGTAAGACGCACTAGTTCATTGCGTGGGGAAAGATGTCAAAACACTCCCTGACGCTCTGTCCCAGCTGGTGTGTCTTGTCTAGCTACATTATTACAACATACTGTATGTAACACAAGCCAGAGAAATCACCACCAACACATTAGTAGGTCAGTGGAGATAATGTGAGATATGGAGGTTAAAAAAAAGAAGCTTGAACATTAATCTTTGCTATCCTACACTCTTATAAAAATAGGCTCCCTCTACCAACATGCTTGGTGCTTCCTTTTCACAAAAACAGTACAAATAAAACCCACGGAGGGATCGAGAACCATTATCTATCCAAAGAACCCTTGAGGAACCATTCTTCAGGATGGTATTAATCACTGCTTTGCAGAAAACATTTATTTTTTTTTTTGTAAAGTATTTATTTTTGGG
The DNA here is from genome assembly GCF_027579695.1 of Neoarius graeffei. Classification (NCBI taxonomy): domain Eukaryota; kingdom Metazoa; phylum Chordata; class Actinopteri; order Siluriformes; family Ariidae; genus Neoarius; species Neoarius graeffei. Next base: position 48,883,660 of record NC_083589.1, read on the forward strand.
GAAAAGAGACCAGAAATGTTCATGTGGATTCATGTATGAAAAGAAAGGTTTGATTAAAAATTATTTCTAAGCCAAAACACTGACAAACATATCAGTTACAAGCTGGGGTGCATTCTCTTTGTGTCACAAGCAAAAATATAATTAATTTGAGTCTGCATAGCGAGGTGTAAACACATAACTGTGAGGTGATGTGTGCACTGTGCTAGCAGGAGACTTTGCACTTTATTTTGCTCAGTTTCATCAGTGTTTCGACAAAGCTGCATGCTCCTGGTTTGAAAATCTCATCTGTCATATGTACACAAATTAATCCCCATAGTAGAAATCATTCTTCCATCAGCCAGATTGCATGCAGTGCAGCAGGTGAACGTCTGTAGGATGAATTGGATGTCAGACTACACACCAGACCCAGAAGAGTGGAGGCTATTATCACAGCAAAGTGGGACCAAATCTATAATGGGATGTTTAGCAAGCACATGGTGGTGTAGTGGTTAGCACTGTCACCTCACAGCAAGAAGGTTCTGGGTTCGAGCCCAGTGGCCGACGGGGGAGTTTACATGTTCTCCTTGTGTCTGCATGGGTTTCTTCTGGGTGCTCTGGTTTCCCCCACAGTCCAAAGATATGCAGGTTAGGCTAATCGGTGGCTCTAAATTAACCGTAGATGTGATTAGTTGTTTGTCTCTATGTGTCAGCCCTGTGATGATCTGGTGACTTGTCCAGGGTGTACCCCGCCTCTCACCCATAGTCAGCTGGGATAGGCTCCAGCTTGCCCGCGACTCTGCACAGGATAAGCGGTTATGGATAATGGGTCAGGTGTCCACAAACTTTTGGCAATATAGTATTAAAAAAAAGCAAAACAACTAATAGTCTTGATATGATGTGCTTTTGTGTGTCCAGGCTACTGATCTTCTCGAGTCTATAATTTAGTGTACAATTTAATGTGACTAGCTTTGAAATATTTACAACCCCGATTCCAAAAAAGTTGGGACAAAGTACAAATTGTAAATAAAAACGGAATGCAATAATTTACAAATCTCAAAAACTGATATTGTATTCACAATAGAACATAGACAACACATGTCGAAAGTGAGACATTTTGAAATTTCATGCCAAATATTGGCTCATTTGAAATTTCACGACAACACATCTCAAAAAAGTTGGGACAGGGGCAATAAGAGGCTGGAAAAGTTAAAGGTACAAAAAAGGAACAGCTGGAGGACCAAACTGCAACTCATTAGGTTAATTGGCAATAGGTCATTAACATGACTGGGTATAAAAAGAGCATCTTGGAGTGGCAGCGGCTCTCAGAATTAAAGATGGGAAGAAGATCACCAATCCCCCTAATTCTGCGCCGACAAACAGTGGAGCAATATCAGAAAGGAGTTCGACAGTGTAAAATTGCAAAGAGTTTGAACATATCATCATCTACAGTGCATAATATCATCAAAAGATTCAGAGAATCTGGAAGAATCTCTGTGTGTAAGGGTCAAGGCCGGAAAACCATACTGGGTGCCCGTGATCTTCGGGCCCTTAGACGGCACTGCATCACATACAGGCATGCTTCTGTATTGGAAATCACAAAATGGGCTCAGGAATATTTCCAGAGAACATTATCTGTGAACACAATTCACCGTGCCATCCGCCGTTGCCAGCTAAAACTCGATAGTTCAAAGAAGAAGCCGTATCTAAACATGATCCAGAAGCGCAGACGTCTTCTCTGGGCCAAGGCTCATTTAAAATGGACTGTGGCAAAGTGGAAAACTGTTCTGTGGTCAGACGAATCAAAATTTGAAGTTCTTTATGGAAATCAGGGACACCGTGTAATTCGGACTAAAGAGGAGAAGGACGACCCAAGTTGTTATCAGCGCTCAGTTCAGAAGCCTGCATCTCTGATGGTATGGGGTTGCATTAGTGCATGTGGCATGGGCAGCTTACACATCTGGAAAGACACCATCAATGCTGAAAGGTATATCCAGGTTCTAGAGCAACATATGCTCCCATCCAGACGACGTCTCTTTCAGGGAAGACCTTGCATTTTCCAACATGACAATGCCAAACCACATACTGCATCAATTACAGCATCATGGCTGTGTAGAAGAAGGGTCCGGGTACTGAACTGGCTAGCCTGCAGTCCAGATCTTTCACCCATAGAAAACATTTGGCGCATCATAAAATGGAAGATATGACAAAAAAGACCTAAGACAGTTGAGCAACTAGAATCCTACATTAGACAAGAATAGGTTAACATTCCTATCCCTAAACTTGAGCAACTTGTCTCCTCAGTCCCCAGACGTTTACAGACTGTTGTAAAGAGAAAAGGGGATGTCGCACAGTGGTAAACATGGCCTTGTCCCAACTTTTTTGAGATGTGTTGTTGTCATGAAATTTAAAATCATCTAATTTTTCTCTTTAAACGATACATTTTCTCAGTTTAAACATTTGATATGTCATCTATGTTCTATTCTGAATAAAATATGGAATTTTGAAACCTCCACATCATTGCATTCCGTTTTTATTTACAATTTGTACTTTGTCCCAGCTTTTTTGGAATTGAGGTTGTATGTCCTGGCATTTGGTGAAAATTATCCAATCAGGATTAAATGCCTGTGACCTGAGGCTTGACTGTGACCTGAGACTTGTCAGCATTTCTAACCTTTCAATATATTTTAAAAAGCATCAATAGATCTTCCAACACAAAGTTGAGTGTCTGTCTTTTTCAAGTGACCATTATTGGCTGTCTAAGTCTAAAGTCCTTCCTGCACCATATGGCACATTAGGCAGCGCCAATCTCCGTTTCTGTAGCCCTTGGCCTCTCGCCTATTACGTAGCTAGGGTTACAGTGGGGGGCTGGTCCTCTGGTAACCACAAGACTGCGTGATGGACATTCAAATATTGCTGACCTCCACTGGGTGATGTAGTGGTTAGCACTGTTGCCTCACAGCAAGAAGGTTCTGGGTTCAAGCCCAGCAGCTGACAGGGGCCTTTCTATGTGGAGTTTGCATGTTCTCCCCGTCTCTGCATGGGGCTGCTCCGGTTTCCCCCACAGTTCAAAGAGGTGTTAGGTTAACATGGGGTAGCCTTGGGCTGAAGTGCCCTTGAGCAAGGCACCTAACCCCCAGCTGCTCCCTAGGTGCTGTAGCATAGCTGCCCACTGCTCTGGGTATGCTCATTGTGCATGTGCTTGTTCACTGCTTCAGATGGGTTAAATGCAGAGAGGAATTTCACTGTGCTTAAGTGTACATCTCATCTCATCTCATTATCTCTAGCCGCTTTATCCTGTTCTACAGGGTCGCAGGCAAGCTGGAGCCTATCCCAACTGACTATGGGCGAAAGGCGGGGTACACCCTGGACAAGTCGCCAGGTCATCACAGGGCTGACACATAGACACCGACAACCATTCACACTCACATTCACACCTACGGTCAATTTAGAGTCACCAGTTAACCTAACCTGCATGTCTTTGGACTGTGGGGGAAACCGGAGCACCTGGAGGAAACCCATGCGGACACGGGGAGAACATGCAAACTCCACACAGAAAGACCCTCGCCAGCCATGGGGCTCAAACCCAGACCTTCTTGCTGTGAGGCGACAGCGCTAACCACTACACCACCGTGCCGCCCCTTAAGTGTACATGTGATAAATAAAGTTCTTCTTCTACTATCCTTCCTTCTACAGTATATCTAATGTTCACTCACTCATTTCTTCCAGTTTGTCCCACTTATGCATGTGGGGTCACTGCCATGTGGACCCTATTGATCCAGATGTCATGTTAATTGGAGCATAGTTTTATGTTCGATGCCCTTCCTGCCACAACCTTCCCATTTCTGGGCTTGGGAAACAACCATTCACACACATGGACAACTTAGAGTAGCCAGTTAACCTAACTGCATGTCTTTGAACTGTGAGGGAAACTGGAGTGCCCAGAGGAAACCCATGCAGACACAGGGAGAACATACAAACTCCATACAGAAAGTCCCCCATTGGCTACTGGGCTCAAACTCAGAACCTTCTTGCTGTGAGGCGACAGTGCTAACCACTACACCACCATCTATCTAATGTTGTGATGTTGTGATAATACTTTCGCATATGAAGTAATGGAGAATGCAATCAGAATGATTTGTGCTGTATCTGACAGGTTTTTGAAGGGTAGCTTGAATTACAACATTCTGTATTTAATGTAACATTCTGTGACAATGAAAGCTTGTGAGAGCTTCAGAAAATATTCTGCTAAACTAAAACTCTTAGCTGGATAATAGATTGCTTCCTTCTGTACCTGGAGAATATGGGAGAAATAATACATTACATAACCTACAATACATTACGTAACATACCAGCCTACTGACTAACGGAGCCAGTGACATGTCCTGATCTTCACTTACAATCTGCTCATATCACCCCTATTCTTTCTCAGCTTCAGTGGCTACTTGTTCTGTCCAGAATTAAGTATAAAATCTTACTCACCTTCAAAGCTCTCCATAACCTTGCTCCTTCTTATATCTGTGACCTTCTGACCCTTTATACTCCATCCCACTCTCTCAGATCCTCTCGCCATAACCACTGTTCCTCGCACTAGACTGTCTACCCTGAGTGGCAGGGCTTTCAGCACCATGGCCCCCAAGCTCTGGAATTCCCTTCCTCAACCCCTCCATGACTGTTCTTCCCTTCCTTCCATCCATCCATTATCTCTAGCCGCTTATCCTGTACAGGGTTGCAGGCAAGCTGGAGTCAATCCCAGCTGACTATGGGCGAGAGGCAAGGTACACCATGGACAAATCATCAGATCATCACAGGGCTGACACATAGAGACAAACAACCATTCGCACCTACGGTCAATTTGGAGCCACCAATTAGCCTAACCTGAAACCGGAGCATCCGGAGGAAACCCACACAGACATGGGGAGAACATGCAAACCCCACACAGAAAGGCCCTCATCGGCCACTGGGCTCGAACCCAGGACCTTCTTGCTGTGAGGCAACAGTGCTAACCACTACACCACCATGCCACCCTGTTCTTCCCTTCCTTTCTTCAAATTTCATCTCAAAACCTTTCTGTTTCATGAACACTTCTTCTCCACCACTGCATAAACTCACCACTCTAGCAACTTTTGAGTGTGTGTGTGTGTGTGTTGTTTTCTTTGACCTATGCAAAGCGACCTTGAGTTTGAGAAAAGTGCTATATAAATGTAACTTATTTATTTATTATTACAGTCTTCCTTACTATGTTCCTCTGACCATCACTGTGCCACCATCAATATCCAGCCTAAGCTATAGGTTCAATAAAAAGCACCTGGAAATCTGACAAGATACCTTTCCTTAGAAAAATACACTCGGTGGGAAAACCCCACACATGGTGAAATCTTCTACTACAAACTTTCCTGAAGTGAAAATTGTTTCTCTTTTGCATATCTCAAACACAAGTAAGGTTGTATAATATGAGCAATATCACACTCGAGGTCGTGCTGTTGTACTGAATATCAGCATGACTGATTTGATTGCAGGCACAAGGCCACAGCTTTGCGAATATTCAGTACAACAGCACGACCTCAAGTGTGAGATAGCTTTTTATCCAACAGTCTTATAAACAGCAAATCAATATCAAGTGATATTTCAGACGCAATATGGATAAATGTTCTGATTATTTTGCTAGCAGAAGTAGATCCCGAAGAAACCAAACTCACTTTATAACACATCAACTAGCTGGCTAACTAGCTCACATTAATACGGTATGTACATTCCTGTTAAAGGTGCTTCCAGGAAAAAGGGTGTCCCGTATTCCTTTTCATCTTCATCTGACGAGCTTTCATATCTAAGTCAAAAGTTATATTCCTGAAAAGTGTCGCTTGTGACGTCTGCTGATGATGACGACCAGGGGTTAAATTGGGCCGGGGCTGTCCGGGGCTGAGCCCCGGCACATAAGCTCGGAGCTGATGGCATATGATCACGCACACATCAAAAGCAACAAACCCTTTTCACGATTTTCAGTTCTGAATAATTAAATATCGTTTTATCAATCAATAAACCCATGACTTTTATGAGATAGATCATAGTTTTCCTGATAACAAGACGACCTGTCAAAGCTATTTAGAACAGAACTTGCGATCAGAGATTCTGGTTTCTGGAACACTGCGTGGGTTGCCAATTCCGCTTTTTATAAGCGACTTTGGGGTTTCTTTTTTTGTGAGCTCGCTTTAAAAAAAAATCAGAAGTCGTGGTTTGCGGGTTTTTGGGCTTGTGTTTCAGCGTTGTGACTTGTTTATAATTTTCTCCGTACACCGTCTCCCCTTTTACCTGCATACGATCCTAATCCATCAGAGGTGCTTGAACGAACTGTCTGTGCATTTGGCGAGTTCAATTTCCATAGTCCCCAGTTATCGACAGAAATTAGCCAGGGGGAAGGGGGAGATGTCAGTTAAAGTTAGCTACTGAGATTGACCAAAAGTTGAGCCTAACGTTGCCTCAAGTTAGCTACCTTTGGCAAACATAAACAAAACACTCGTCTTGTGCTCTAGCCTTAATTAACTGTGTCGATACAGTCAATTTCACTTTTATACAAGAAGGTTAATAAATTGTTTTGTTGTCTTGGATTTTTAGAGGTCAGCAGCTAAAGGTTAAAAATGAGGAAAGCAAAGAGGAGGAAGCTTACAGATTTCTTCAAAAGGTGGGCAGCATCATATTTTTTATTATTAAAAACAAAATATCAAATAATACTGAAGAGGGGAAAAAATAATACTGATCTAAATATGTTGTGTTTTTATTTTTAGACAGTATGTGTTTAGCAAAACACATACTGTCTAAAAATAAAAACACAACATATTTAGATCAGTATTATTTTTTCCCCTCTTCAGTATTATTTGATATTTTGTTTTTAATAATAAAAAATATGATAATGATTATGTTCACTGTATTGTTAATATTATTAGTGTTTTATTATTTATTGTTAATATTTAATTTAATGTTAATTTATTATTATTTATTGTTAATATTATTAGTGTATTATTAGTGTAATTATTATTGTTATTATTATGTATTCAATTATTTATTTGGCATGTGGTGCTTTTTGTATTGTCTAGAACATACATAAGATGAGCATATTATAGCAGCAAAATAGAAGCACAATCATTTGAATGCAGCAAAACTTTTGCTGCATTCAAATGATTGTGCTTCTATTTTGCTGCTATAATATGCTCATCTTATGTATGTTCTAGACAATACAAAAAGCACCACATGCCAAATAAATAATCGAATACATAATAATAACAATAATAATAAATGCTTCCAATGTTATAATGTTGTTTGTATTTGGTTGCATTCACTGCATGAATATATTTGATTGACAATTTGACTGACAGTGTTTTGGCATATTTAACATTTATCCTCCAAAATAAATCAACTGTTTTGGTTTGAGATTGTGCAAGCCTTCAAATTTTCTCACTGAACATTTCTCCTTCACATTTTTCACCTGTAGGCATGTGACAAGATTTAACATGATATTGCTCAACCTACCTCTGTAAAGTCAGCTAACAACTTATTAAAATGCACCAGAATTCAGCAAATGTATGATAATAAAAAAACTTCTGGGGGAGGACCCCCAGACCCCCCACTAATCATTTCCTTCAAACCAATGTACAACAACCTGTACAATCTGTTACATTGGCCAACCAATCTACATTCAAACTGCCATAATGTGTAGGGGGGCACTACAAGACACACATAGGCCTACAACACACAGATAAGGTGTATATCTCTGTGCAATATGATATGGTTATCAAATTAGAGGGTTATTTTCCAAAAAGTATATTGGGGCAGGGCGGCGGGGGCAGGGGCGGGTACGAGGCAGAGCCCCCCCACATAACCAATCCCAATTTAACCCCTGATGACGACTGGAGGAACTGTTTCAGATTAGGAAGTGGAATTTTATCTGGCAAACGCAGATGAGTGTTGTGATGGACACAATGGAACATCCCTTCGCCGTTATACTAAATACCGTATCAGCACTCGGAATGCTCCTCGACCAAACAAATTAGTGGACCAGAACTAACTGTTATATAAAGTGTTTTGATGTCTGGTTAAAAGTGAAAAGGGAGATTAATTCACAGATGTTTGGACAGCTCATATCTGATTACTTACAAACTGACCTGATTTCATCATTCATCATGTGAGGAAATCACACATAACAAGCAAGATTTTCAACATTTTAGACACTTTTTTTTTTTTTTTTTTTACCAAAGATAGCATAGATTTCTCAGGAAGATAGCCTATATTCCCAATTTATTTTTCTGAAATATAGTTATCGTTTCTTTAATTTGACATGCCAAAAGTATGCCAATGGAATAAAACCAATTTTGGTTATAACTTGATTTTATTTTGCCATTTTTGGCAGATATCATCCATATTTTTTTTTGGCCAAGCACCGCCCAAACTGATAATCACATCAGTTTTTCCTTTGGCTAATCAAACATATCACGGTGGTGTAGTGTTTAGCACTGTCACCTCACAGCAAGAAGGTTCTGGCTTTGAGCCCAGTGGCTGACGGGGGCCTTTCTGTGCAGAGTTTGCATGTTCTCCTCGAGTCTGCGTGGGTTTCATCCATGTGCTCTGGTTTCCTCCACAGTCCAAAGACATGCAGGTTAGGCTAATTGGTGGCTCTAAATTGTCCATAGGTGTGAATGTGAGTATGAATGGTTGAGAGGAGAAAACCTCTATAATAATTCAGTAGAAGGCAACGGGAAACCACTACTGTAATGTTCCTTAGACACTTTGATGGCTGAAGCCATCAGAGCAGCCATGTGATGGTAGGGATATGCCAAAATGGATGGATGGAATCAAACATATGGTACACCACCACTCTTGCTGAAGCAGTTGGGGGTTAGGTGTCTTGCTCATGGGCACTTCAGCCAGTCCTGCTGGTTCAGGGACTCAAACCAGCGACCTGTGATCCTCAAGCTGCTTCTCTAACCATTTGGGTATGGCTTCCCCACCATATCATCCATATGATAATTATAATTAATATTTATTATTATATAATTGTAATGAACCAGATTCCACTGTCGCCAAAAATAAATAAATAAATAAATAAATAAGATCTTTAGAATGATGTGCATTATACAGTATATTAATATTTGTATCTGGAGATTATTCTGTCCATATTCACTGGATATGAGCAATCATGTGCTCTGATTGGCTACTCTACTACTAAGATATCAGCTCGTATACCATGAGTAGAGAAAAACAAAATGACGTCGGTAATGCACCTTTAAGTTGGTTTGCCACCTACCAAAAACCCTAAAGAAGAAGAAAAACCCCCAAAATACCAAAATAAAGCAACAAAATATGGAGTAAAAGTATTGGATGGTAAGAATATATATATTTTTCTTATTTTTCAAGAATTATTATAGCAGTTTTCACAAATTGCTACTGTCATTTTACCGGTTTGTTTACATCCTTAGCGGAAATGATTTGTCGGACGTTTGTATAAAGTTTTTATTTATTGAATTTGCACAAAATAAAAAGAAAGATGCTCTGTTTCTCAAAATCCGGTGAATGTGGATAGAATAAAACAGTTATTCCACTCAATCTCGTCATACATGGCTCATAGCTGTTGAGGTGCTATGCGCTTCATCGGCTACCAGCTCACGTACGACTCGATTTCATGGAATAATTGTTAATTAAGGTGACAAAGTCTTCTCCAAACCTTAATTATAAAGTGACATTCATATCAACCCTTCTACACAACTCAAAACTGTACCATACATTTTAAAAATGATGCCATGGAGCAACCTGTACCTTCTGCTTGTACAACGTTGTAACTTAAGTTCATATTTCTAGTCTAAAGAAGTCTCGATTACTACTAGGAAAAAAAAACACGTCTCTTCATATCTAAATAAATATATATATATACAGTGGTGCTTGAAAGTTTGTGAACCCTTTAGAATTTTCTATATTGCATAAAGATGACTTAAAACATCATCAGATTTTCACACACGTCCTAAAAGTAGATAAAGAGAACCCAGTTAAACAAATGAGACAAAAATATTATACTTGGTCATTTATTTATTGAAGAAAATGATCCAAGATTACATATCTGTGAGTGGCAAAAGTATGTGAACCTCTAGGATTAACAGGTAATTTGAAGGTGAAATTAGAGTCAGGTGTTTTCAATCAATGGGATGACAATCAGGTGTGAGTGGGCACCCTGTTTTATTTAAAGAACAGGGATCTATCAAAGTCTGATCTTCACAACACATGTTTGTGGAAGTGTATCATGGCACAAACAAAGGAGATTTCTGAGGACCTCAGAAAAAGCGTTGTTGATGCTCATCAGGCTGGAAAAGGTTACAAAAGCATCTCTAAAGAGTTTGGACTCCACCAATCCACAGTCAGACAGATTGTGTACAAATGTAGGAAATTCAAGACCATTGTTACCCTCCCTAGGAGTGGTCGACCAACAAAGATCACTCCAAGAGCAAGGGGTGTAATAGTCGGCGAGGTCACAAAGGACCCCAGGGTAACTTCTAAGCAACTGAAGGCCTCTCTCACATTGGCTAATGCTAATGTTCATGAGTCCACCATCAGGAGAACACTGAACAACAATGGTGTACATGGCAAGGTTGCAAGGAAGAAGCTACTGCTCTCCAAAAAGAACATTGCTGCTTGTCTGCAGGTTGCTAAAGATCACGTGGACAAGCCAGAAGGCTATTGGAAAAATCTTTTGTGGACGGATGAGACCAAAATAGAACTTTTTGATTTAAATGAGAAGTGTTATGTTTGGAGAAAGGAAAACACTGCATTCCAGCATAAGAACCTTATCCCATCTGTGAAACATGGTGGTGGTAGCATCATGGTTTGGGCCTGTTTTTCTGCATCTGGGCCAGGATGGCTTGCCATCATTGATGGAGCAATGAATTCTGAATTATACCAGTGAATTCTAAAGGAAAATGTCAGGATATCTGTCCATGAACTGAATCTCAAGAGAAGGTGGGTCATGCAGCAAGACAACGACCCTAAGCACACAAGTCATTCTACCAAAGAATGGTTAAAGAAGAATAAAGTTAATGTTTTGGAATGGCCAAGTCAAAGTCCTGACCTTAATCCAATCGAAATGTTGTGGAAGGACCTGAAGCGAGCAGTTCATGTGAGGAAACCCACCAACATCCCAGAGTTGAAGCTGTTCTGTATGGAGGAATGGGCTAAAATTCCTCCAAGCTGGTGTGCAGGACTGATCAACAGTTATCGGAAATGTTTAGCTGCAGTTATTGCTGCACAAGGGGGTCACACCAGATACTGAAAGCGAAGGTTCACATACTTTTGCCACTCACAGATAAATAATATTGGATCATTTTCCTCAGTAAATAAATGACCAAGTGTAATATTTTTGTCTCATTTGTTTAACTGGGTTCTCTTTATCTACTTTTAGGACTTGTGTGAACATCTGATGTTGTTTTAGGTCATATTTATGCAGAAATATAGAAAATTCTAAAGAGTTCACAAACTTTCAAGCACCACTGTAAATAGTGATGCCTTGATTCCCACCACCCAAACAAGAGCCCCTTTAGAAATGTAACAGATAACGATGCCACAACAACGATGATAATGGCATCAGTTAGTATGTGGTCTTTATCTTCCTGTGGCTGTGCTCCAGCTTCAGGGAGGGGGTATTTTAAAGTAGGCAATTAAAAAAGGACTTCAGTTAATAAGAAGGCTTTCAACTCGACAAAATCAGTGGGTAGACATTAAGCTTCATCTACCATCTTCAGCATGCAGGATAATGACTCACTGTGATCTAGTTTCATAATTGAGTTTCATAATTGTACTCCAATTTATCTTTTTTTCATTTTAGGTCAATTCAAATTAAAATGCAACATTTCAGATATTGAAATTGTTAGACGTCATGCCCAAGTCACGCACTCAGATATTGAATATTGAAAAAGGAGAAGTGACATTATTATCTCTCGTGCACTGCAAAAGCTATCACTATTAGTAGCAATTCTAGACAGACAACAACAGAAGTCAACCAAAAGTAGTTATGTAAGGAATAAAACAAAAGGGGATATGCTGTTATAGGAAAGTAATCAACAACAGTGTGGTGTGATGCTTCCTTCACATGAAGCAGAGTATGTTTTACCACCATACATTTTGCCACTGCTAACAATTTTTTACTTATTAATGATTTCTTCTGGGGCGGCACGGTGGTGTAGTGGTTAGCGGTGTCGCCTCACAGCAAGAAGGTCCTGGGTTCGAGCCCCGGGGCCGGCGAGGGCCTTTCTGTGTGGAGTTTGCATGTTCTCCCCGTGTCCGCGTGGGTTTCCTCCGGGTGCTCCGGTTTCCCCCACAGTCCAAAGACATGCAGGTTAGGTTAACTGGTGACTCTAAATTGACTGTAGGTGTGAGTGTGAATGGTTGTCTGTGTCTATGTGTCAGCCCTGTGATGACCTGGCGACTTGTCCAGGGTGTACCCCGCCTTTCGCCCGTAGTCAGCTGGGATAGGCTCCAGCTTGCCTGCGACCCTGCAGAAGGATAAAGCGGCTAGAGATAATGAGATGAGAATGAATGAGATGATTTCTTCTTTTACACTGTAGTTACATGTAATGTTGTGGGACATCTGTGAAACAAATTAGTTCCTGTTATCGCTTATTATAACAGCTATAATGGCCGTTCCCTTACCGGCCTCTCTTGGGTTCTCATATTAACCATGTAATGTTATTGAGAACCTGGAAAGCATTCATTCATTCTTTCATTTTCTATACCACTGATCCATTGCAGGTTGTGGGTGAGGTGACATTGGGTGAGCACAATGGGCAGTGGGCATGTGCCGTGTTTGATCGCCATGCAATGGAGTAGTAAGGCGTCTCCTTCCCTCCACTCACCTAGGGTGGAGCCTTGAGCAAGCACTAGCAACCCCTCACTCCCCCTGGTCAGGGCTATGACTGAAGACTGGACTCGGCAGACTGCATGGAGGAGACCACCACCTGGTGGTTCAACAGACAGGAAGGCAGACCCAGCAAAGCATTTGTGGAGCGTGATCAGGGCACAGTGCAACACATAAAACATTGTTGACCATCCACTGCATCCTGACCTAGCTACAGCCATCTTGAGTCTGTCTTGCCCCTGGACCCAGTTAGCTCGGGACAAGAAAATGAGGCTGATGGCTGCGCAACTCTCCCTCACTCTAATTCAAGTCATGCGCAAGTCATGACTTCGAATTCAAGTTCTGTGGCAATGGGCAAGTGGCGAAGCAGCAGGTGTGGAAAAACTGGAAGCTGTAGTCACAAACTTACACACAGATGGCCCAGGGTACAGGGTTGCTGTCTGCTGGAATGAAGCAGCAGTGGAGTTTGGCAGCCCACTGGGTGTCTGAGTAGCCCTGTTTAGGATTCGCTTTGCTCACCTCCATGGAGGAAGGGGCTAGAAAAGGTACCCCAAACCTAGCCTGCTTCGCCTCACCCTGGGATCCCACTCAGCAGTCGAAATACAACAAAAAGATAGTGAAGGTAGTCAACCTTGGCATGTGGAACATCGACATGTGGGCATACCTTGAAAGCCCAGATAGGCTTCATCAATCACTTCTGGACCCACAACTACCACCCAACAAATTGAAGTCATGGTCATCTTTGACCCCGAAGAATGAACATCATCACAATTGGTGGGGTCCACCTTGGACAGGTCACTAGCCTATCGCAGGGCTAACACAATGAAACACACAGCTATTCACACTCATATTCTTACCTATGGGCAATTTCGAATAGCCAGTTGACCTAATTTGCATGTTTTTGGACTGACTGTGGGAGCAAACAAGAGAACCCTAAAGAACCCAAAGCGGGCATGAGGAGAACATGCAAACTCCACATGTAAAGGGTCCCGTTGACCTGCTTGCTGTGAGGTGACTATGCTAACCACTGCACCACTGTGCTGCCCAGACCACACAGTCTTCTGTCTTAAATATTTTCCAAGTCAGAAAACCTAAACATAGAGCATTATCTCTGATTGGCGCTGACACTGGAGACTCCTTCCACGAATGCTAAATACACATCTCCTTACAGAAAAATTCACCATATCTACATTTATACATCATACAAGTCCCTGTGCAAGCTCTGATTTGCTTTACAGCCAGAACTACTGTCAGAGCTACTGTTATGGAAAATTGTTGTTTTTCTATGAATTTGTTATTAGGATTTTATTAGTAACTAAAAAAAGAAATGTGTGGGGACAAATGTAATAACATTTTTAAAATCTCATGTTGAAGTAAAGCCCACAGGCCATATATTATGGTATTCTTTATTGCATGTCAAATACAATACATCCTTCTTTCCCATTCTTCACATATCCTGCTTCTTCTGAGAACAGAGGAAAGAATGGCATAGTCGCCAAATCAGACGCCCTTTCTCACTTTTAAAGCTATATAATTTATTAATGACTTGTTACATTGCTTGTCACTTACCATAACCATAATCTTCATATCCACAGCATGGTGTGATTACACAATTAATGTCCAGCAATGAAAACATTATTCCATGTGTCAAAGTCCTTCCCATGCCATGTGGCACATAGGGCGGTGCCGATCTCTGTTTCCGTAGCCCTCGGCCTCTCACCTATTACATAGCTAGGGTTAACTGGGGGGCTAGTCCTCTGGTAACCACGAGAGTTTGACTCCCCACTCACATCTGTATTGCAGCATGCCTTGCCAGACGGCAGTAGGTACCATTTTTATGATGATCTTTGGAATGACCCAACTGTGAGTAGAACTTGCGATCTCCCGATCGAGAGGCGGACACGTTAACCACTAGGCCAACTCGCAGTCATAGTCCATGTGTACATGATGTTAAATGTGGATGTTCATGTTTTATTCAAACGTTTTCACATGACCATGTGTTAAATCATATTATTTTTTTCGCGGTCTGGTTTCCATCAAATCCTGCACTCTGATTGGCTGGCGAGCGGGTCTGTATCCTACGATACAGATCCCAGTTATGGACCCCAGTTATGGACCTCTGGCGACTTGCTCGTTCACAACAACAAACATAGTAGCATTTTTTTTGTCAACATTTATCTTTTTTTAATAAGATTTATTTATAAGATTATCAAAAATCTTGTAAATTTTTGCCAGCATTTCTCAGGAGAATAGCATTAATTTTACATCATCGATAGCGATAACGACAGTGTTCACAGTGAAAGCGAGTTTTACTACCCTGAGGAAGAAGAAATAAAACATTTCAGGAGAAAGCTAAATACCTGTAACTGTTGCTAACGCCGAGCAAAAACATGACTGAATCCTGAATGACTCAATTTTGTATAAATAGGGGACTACATAGGTGGCAAAATGTAGTTTTTTTTCCTACCCAGAGGGCCTCGGTCAGTACCTTCAAGACCTCGGTCACGGTATTTCATGATACGGGCCTCCCAGCTGGTAAATAACATATATATATTAAAAATAACAAGTGTTACCAGGCAAAACAAACCTCACCTGGCAGCACTTATTTTATACCTATATGTTGATAATGGTAATATTTCTCAAGCATCAGCTGTCAGGTTATAGTCCTATGAAAATCCATGACCTTGAGTTTGACATTTCAGAGTCATTCAAGGTCAAAGATCATAGTGACAAATGAAAGCCTATATGGCACTTCCTATAAGTTGATAAGGGTAAATATCTGTCTCCCATCAACCGTTTTCAAGTTACAGCCCTCTGAAAATGTGTGACCTTGAGTTTGACCATTCAAGGTCAAAGATCATGATGCCAAATGAAAGGCCATATGGGAGTTCCTATATGCTCATAATAGTAAACATCTGTCTATCGGCAACCATTTTTGAGTTATAATGGAAAATATGTTATTTTGACTGAAAGGTTGACCTTTCCGGTGACCTTAACCTTCACCTTGACCCGATTACCCCCACAATTTAATCAGGCAATCTACGGACCATTTCCCACCTACCCTGAAAATTTGAAGTCAATCGGTGGAACCGTCTAGACGCTAGAACACACAAACAAACAAGTTGTGCAGAGCATGATACTTGCGAAAATAATAAAAAAACAGACGTTATGGCCAATTAGGTGTTTTTACAAGATTTGACCTTGGTAACCTTGACCTTTGACCGTGACCCACTAAAAACTAATGATGTCTTTGTGTGACCCTAGTGAGTTGTCCTGTGCATTTTGGTGAAGATTGGTCAAGAAATGATGACGCTAGAGCACCAACAAACAAACAAACAAAAGGACAAATGGACAGATCAACATCCATCCATCCATCCATCCATCCATCCATTATCTGTAACCGCTCATCCTGTTCTACAGGGTCACAGGCAAGCTGGAGCTATCCCAGCTGACTATGGGTGAGAGGTGGGGTACACCCTGGACAAGTCGCCAGGTCATCGCAGGGCCGACAGATCAACATACTTGCAAAAATCTCCAATTTTCACAAGTAACAAATCACACTGATTACAATACCTCGCCCCACTTACTCCGTTGTGGGTGAGGTAATAATAATTCATTATGAATTTGGGATAAATATCCAGAAGATGTGGAAAGTCTGGACTTAATTAGATGGGTTTTTTTTCTTTTGGCTCATCACAATGTTTTTTTCTGAGGACATGGTAAGATAGCTTTGTATTTTAGGAATGCAGTTTTCCAGGTGAAGCAGCTCATATATTTAAAATAAAGTTTTATTTTTCAAAATACTAAACAAACAGCTACTTATCAAGATGCTTGTTAATGTAGCTGTGGATTTCACACAATAGAGAACCATCCGGTGTGACCATCACCATACCTAAAGTCACCTATAACCTAAGGGTGACTCTTATTTCTAAACATTATTTCAGTCCATTTTCTTTTTGGCACTGATACTTTTTTCATCTTTTTAACAAACCATGGGCTATCCTGCACTACTTCGTTATCACTTTCATTGTCATACATTTTCAGCCTCCTCAAATTAAGGCACCATGGCACATCTAATAGGATGACTTGGTTGTATCAAAACAACTTTAACCATATTATCCATACTAGGATGGACTGGACAGCCAGGCTAGGATAATCTTTTTTCTACCCACTCTGTAAAAGCATATTCTAGAGAGGAAGTTGATTTATGTCAACAGCTGAAAAGCTCAAATGGGGCGGCATGGTGGTGTTGTGGTCTGCACTGTCACCTCACAGCAAGAAGGTTCTGGGTTCGAGCCCAGCGGCCGACGAGAGCCTTTCTGTGCGGAGTTTGCATGTTCTCCCTGTGTCTGCGTGGGTTTCCTCCGGGTGCTCCGGTTTCCCCCACAGTCCAAAGACATGCAGGTTAGGTTAACTGGTGACTCTAAATTGACCGTAGGTGTGAATGTGAGTGTGAATGGTTGTCTGTGTCTATGTGTCAGCCCTGTGATGACCTGGCGACTTGTCCAGGGTGTACCCCGCCTTTCGCCCGTAGTCAGCTGGGATAGGCTCCAGCTTGCCTGCGACCCTGTAGAAGGATAAAGCGGCTAGAGATAATGAAATGAGATGAGATGCGGATGGACTGGACAGCCAGGCTAGGATAATCTTTTTTCTACCCAGTCTGTAAAAGCACATTCTAAAGAGGAAGTTGATTTATGTCAACAGCTGAAAAGCTCAAATGGAGCGGCATGGTGGTGTTGTGGTCCGCACTGTCGCCTCACAGCAAGAAGGTTCTGGGTTTGAGCCCAGCGGCCGACGAGAGCCTTTCTGTGTGGAGTTCACATGTTCTCCCCGTGTCTGCGTGGGTTTCCTCCAGATGCTCCGGTTTCCCCCACAGTCCAAAGACATGCAGGTTAGGTTGATTGGTGGCTCTAAATGGGTCCAGAGGTGTGAATGGTTGTTTCCCGAGCCCAGAAATGGGTGGGTTGCAGCAGGAAGGGCATCCGGCGTAAAAGTGTGCTCCAATTAATATTACATGAATTAATATGGCATGTGGACCCTGATCTGGCAACAATGCTGGATAAGGAGGAAGAAGAAGCTGAAAAGCTCAAATGTGCTAAAATGATAGACATGACTGTCAGTGATCACCATTAAAAACTACAAATAAGCAACACTGATAGGAATACAAAAAAAGTGTCGATTAGGATAAGATTACAGCTGAAATGTTAATAATGTGCATCCACAGCAATGCATAAATATATACCAACCTTTCAGAATTAAGGACTGAAATATCACTGAAACAATACCTAATGACCTAATGGGGGAAGCCACGGCTTAATGGTTAGCAAAGCAGGTTTGAGACCAAAAGGTCACTGGTTTGATTCCTTGGACCAGCAGGAATGGCTGAAGTGCCCTTGAGCAAGGCGCCTAACCCCGAGCTGCTCTGGGTATGTTATATATCACTCTGGATAAGAGCATCAGCTAAGTTGCTGTAATGTAATAACAGGATGGTGTGACATGGCCCAACATGAATCAGAGTTACTCTTACCACCCCGAAGTTCCTTATTTTACTATAAAAATGTTTTAGTCTTCCTTTACCACAGCAATTTGCCATTGTTAAATTTATTTTTATTAATTAAAGAGCAACATGTTGTACTTTTTTCCATTTATGGTTATATTTCATGTTATTGAATGTCATTGAAACAGGTTAGTTCCTATTATCACTTCATGATGGAGTGCTATCTGTTATCATCCAAATGAGGATGGGTTCCCTTTTGAGTCTGGTTCCTCTCAAGGTTTCTTCCCAAGTTTTTCCTTGCCACCGTCGCCACAGGCTTGCTCATCGGGGATAAAATTAAGGATAAAATTAGCTTATGTTTAAAGTCTTTAATTTTCTGCAAAGCTGCTTTGTGACAATATGTGTTGTTAAAAGTGCTATACAAATAAACTTGACTTTACAAAGCAGCTCTAAACAGTCTTTCCTTACCCAATCTCTTTTTTCTTTCTCATAATGATATAGTGTCAAAATGCAGCTTGTCATGTTACCGAAAAAAAAAACCCAAGCCCTGAAAACTTTCCCATGTTGGAAAACAAAAAAATATCTCTGATTGTTATGAAATGCTGACACTGGAGACTCCTTCCAAAAAAATTATAAATAAACGTCTCCTCCGAGAATATTTTTGATATTGGAGTTCCCGTTCATGTGAAACAACCCTGTGAATAAGGTGTTACTATAGAAACACGAATATCTTAGAACAAGCACATTAATATGAACTTGTGATTTGCTTCAGTCAGAGCTGCTGTTATAGAAAATTATTCAACACCAATCAGAATCAAGAATTCCCAAACACTGGTTGGTGTAAATGAAAAATAAGAGATGCAGGCATTTCAGTCAACAAGATGGAATTAAATATGAGGATGTATCATCTTCCTGAATATAAACAACCCGTGTACAGAAAGTGAAATTAGAAATCGTAGGAAGCTCTGACATAAAATCGTAAATATTTAATAAACATGGAACCAATTCAACACCATCCTGGTAACTCTTACATTAAAGTTCCCTTAATTTAGGGAACCTTCATTCCCTTAATATAGTCCCTAAGGTTAATATAAACCAAGAACATCACTGTAATAAGCTGTAAGTAATGTATAAAGTACAGTGGTGCTTGAAAGTTTGTGAACCCTTTAGAATTTTCTATATTTCTGCGTAAATATGACCTAAAACATCATCAGATTTTTACACAAGTCCTAAAAGTAGATAAAGAGAACCCAGTTAAACAAATGAGACAAAAATATTATACTTGGTCATTTATTTATTGAGGAAAATGATCCAAGATTACATATCTGTGAGTGGCAAAAGTATGTGAACCTCTGGGATGAGCAGTTAATTTGAAGGTGAAATTAGAGTCCGGTGTTTTCAATCAATGGGATGACAATCAGGTGTGAGTGGGCACCCTGTTTTATTTAAAGAACAGGGATCTATCAAAGTCTGATCTTCACAACATGTTTGTGGAAGTGTATCATGGCACGAACAAAGGAGATTTCTGAGGACCTCGGAAAAAGCATTCTTAATGCTCATCAGGCTGGAAAAGGTTACAAAACCATCTCTAAAGATTTTGGACTCCACCAATCCACAGTCAGACAGATTGTGTACAAATTGCAGAAATTCAAGACCATTGTTACCCTCCCCAGGAGTGGTCGACCAACAAAGATCACTTTAAGAGCAAGACGTGTAATAGTCAGCAAGGTCACAAAGGACCCCAGGGTAACTTCTAAGCAACTGAAGGCCTCTCTCACATTGGCTAATGTTAATGTTCACGAGTCCACCATCAGGAGAACACTGAACAACAATGGTGTGCATGGCAGGGTTGCAAGGAGAAAGCCACTGCTCTCCAAAAAGAACATTGCTGCTCATCTGCAGTTTGCTAAAGAGCACATGGACAAGCCAGAAGGCTATTGGAAATTTGTTTTGTGGACGGATGAGACCAAAATAGAACTTTTTGGTTTAAATGAGAAATGTTATGTTTGGAGAAAGGAAAACACTGCATTCCAACATAAGAACCTTATACGGTACCATCTGTGAAACTTGGTGGTGGTAGTATCATGGTTTGGGCCTGTTTTGGTGCATCTGGACCAGGATGGCTTGCCATCATTGATGGAACAATGAATTCTGTATTATACCAGTGAATTCTAAAGGAAAATGTCAGGACATCTGTCCATGAATTGAATCTCAAGAGAAGGTGGGTCATGCAGCAAGACAACGAACCTAAGCACACAAGTTGTTCTACCAAAGAATGGTTAAAGAAGAATAAAGTTAATGTTTTGGAATTTCCAAGTCAAAGTCCTGACCTTAATCCAATCAAAATGCTGTGGTGAGCAGTTCATGGGAGGAAACCCACCAACATCCCAGAGTTGAAGCTGTTCTGTATGGAGGAACGGGCTAAAATTCCTCCAAGCTGGTGTGCAGGACTGATCAACAGTTACTGGAAACGTTTAGTTGCAGTTATTGCTGCACAAGGGGGTCACACCAGACACTGAAAGCAAAGGTTCACATACTTTTGCCACTCACAGATTAGATTAGATTAGATTAGATAAAACTTTATTGATCCCTTTGGGAGGATTCCCTCAGGGAAATTAAGATTCCAGCAGCATCATTACAGATAAACAGAGAAAAGAAATAGAGAAAAACTTCTAGATAAATTAAAATAAATTAAGTATTTACATATACAAATATAAAAGAATAAGATATGGGGAAGAGAGGAAGGGGGGAGGGGGGAAGTGGGGGAGAAGTGGGGTTAGGGTAAGTGTGTGTGTGTGTGTGGGGGGGGGAGTAGGAAAGATATTGCACTTTATATTGCACATTATATTGCACATTGTCCGGTATTGCTTATTGTTAGGCTAGGCTACTGCTTCTTCCCATCTTCTGTCCTCCTGTTACCCCTCCTCCCCCCCAGAGAGGAGTTGTACAGTCTGATGGCGTGAGGGACAAACGAGTTTTTGAGTCTGTTCATCCTGCACTTGGGAAGGAGCATTCTGTCACTGGCTCCTCTGGTTGCTGATGACGGTGTGCAGAAGGTGACTGGCATCGTCCATGATGTTCAATAGTTTGTCCATAGACCTCTTCTCTGCCACTGTCACCAGAGAGTCCAGCTTCATGCCGACCACAGAGCCGGCCCGCCTGATCAGTTTGTCTAGCCTGGATGTGTCCTTCTTGGATGTGCTGCCCCCCCCCAGCACACCACGGTGTAAAACAGGACACTGGCGACCACAGACTAATAGAACATCCACAGGAGTTTCCTGCAGATGTTAAAGGACCGCAGCCTCCTAAGGAAGTATAGCCTGCTCTGTCCCTTCCTGTATACATGATTGGTGTTGCAAGTCCAGTCCAGCTTGCTGTCCAGCCACAGCCCGAGGTACTTGTAGGAATCCACAGCCTCCACCTCGACTCCCTCGATCAGAACTGGCCGTGACCTTGGTCTGGACCTCCCAAAGTCAATGACCAGCTCCTTGGTCTTCGAGGTGTTGAGCTGCAGATGGTTCCTGTTGCACCACACAGCAAAGTCCCTCACCAGGCTCCTATACTCCTCCTCTCTGTTGTCACTGATACACCCAACGATGGCTGTGTCATCGGCAAACTTCTGAATGTGACACAGCTCCGAGTTGTAGCAGAAGTCCGTGGTGTACAGGGTGAAGAGAAGAGGGGCCAGCACCGTGCCCTGGGGTGCTCCAGTGCTGCTAATCACAGTGTCAGACATGATGTCCTTCAGCCTGATGTACTGTGGCCTGTCAGTGAGGTAGCTGGAGATCCAGGTGACCAGGCAGGGGTCCACACGCATCCTGTTCAGTTTGTCCTTTAGCAGTAGGGGCTGGATGGTGTTGAAGGCACTCGAGAAGTCCAAGAAGAGGATCCTCACTGTGCCATTTCCCTTATCCAGATATGAGTGGGCTTGGTGTAGCAGGTAGAGGATGGCGTCTTCCACACCAACACCTGCCCGGTACGCAAACTGCAGACAGTCCTGGGCATGTTGTACCTGGGGTCTGAGGAGGCTGAGGAAGAGCTGCTCCAACGTGTAATATTGGATCATTTTCCTCAATAAATAAATGACCAAGTATAATATTTTTGTCTCATTTGTTTAACTAGGTTCTCTTTATCTACTTTTAGGACTTGTGTGAAAATCTGATGATGTTTTAGGTCATATTTATGCAGAAATATAGAAAATTCTAAAGGGTTCACAAACTTTCAAGCACCACTGTATATTAACTGATTCTTTAACTAATTAACAAATTATTTACATTTTAACAAAATACACCTGAACTGACTTATTCATTCAATCCCTAGCTAAGAACAAGTCCACATAAATTAGCAAAAATTAAACTGTATGTTTTTAATTATTGTTCATATGTATAACTCCCTGACACTCTTCAGGTGTAAATATTAAAATTAGCTTCAGTCCCAGTTCTGAATTTTGTCAGGTAACAGCCACAAACAGGTTCGTTAAGGTGTTATTCATTTTATTATTATTCATAATTTTACTCATGAATGGTGTGAACACTGGTTCATGCAGATGCTGATTACTTTGCTTACTTCCTTTATTATTAAAATAAACACCCATTAATACAAGTATGAGTTATTTTGTTAATGTTACATGGTCCATTAATGCTGGTCATGGTTTGTTCATGTTTGCTCATTTTAATAATGTCTGTTAAGGAAAGCTTCCTGTCAAGCATTAACATTACCGTCATTACAAATTAGTGTTGCTGAGGGTTCTTACTCAGGCACATGTATGCAGTATAAACCTTGTACCCTGGATGTTTTCCTAAATTTCAGTGACTTGATATTTCACAACAATATAGATATAGCAATTTTTTTATCCAAATTCACTGGATATGAGCAATCACACGCTCTGATTGGCTATTCTACTACTAGGATATCAGCTTATATACCGTGAGTAGAGAAAAACAAAATGGTGGAGCGCATCAAGTCAGATATATCACTTTGTTATCAAGTATTTAAACAAAACAAAAATTGCAAAAACAATATAGGCATTTCCCCCCCCCCCAATATTGCCTGTTCCACACTCCAGCCCAGTTGGTGGCGGTAATGCACCTTTAAGTTGGTTTGCCAACTGACAAAAAACCCTAAAGAAGAAGAAGAAAATGGCGGATCGTGCTAGTGAACCAACCGAGGACGAAATAAAAACTCTACTCGAAAACAAAACCCCAAAAAATGCAAAAAAAAAGCAACAAAATATGGAATGAAATTATTTGATGTAAGAATATATCTTTTTTTATTTTTCAAGAATTAATATTATAGCATTTTTCACAAATTTCTCCTGTCATTTTGCCGGTTTGTTTACATTCTAGGCAGAATTGATTGTACTGAATGTTTTGTATAAAGTTTTTATTTATCAAATTTGCAAAAAATAAAAATGCTCTGTTTCTCAAAATCCAGTGAATGTGGATAGAATAAAACAGTTATTCCACTCAGTCTCGTTGTACATGGATTATAACCAACTTGGCACTACACGCCTCATCAGTTATCAGCTCATGTATGACTTGATTTCATAAAATAACTGTTAAATACATTAATGTTTACAGTTTTAACCTTTTAAACCTTTTCTAAATAATTCTGGTACTTGAATTTAAGGTGAAATCAGATACAACCCCCACTGTATTTAAATATTTAAGATTTCCAAAATTATTTCCAATATTATTAAAGTTATTCCGTATATATATATATATATATATATATATATATATATATATATATATATATATGGAATAACTTTAATAATATTGGAAATAATTTTGGAAATCTTAAATATTTAAATATATATCGTAGCTGCTATACCGTATAAATTATATATATATGGAATATATATATAATGGAATATGGGCGGCACGGTGATGTAGTGGATAGCACTGTCGCCTCACAGCAAGAAGGTCCTGGGTTCGAGCCCAGTGGCTGACAGGGGCCTTTCTGTGTGGAGTTTGCATGTTCTCCCCGTGTCCGTGTGGGTTTCCTCCGGGTGCTCCGGTTTCCCCCACAGTCCAAAGACATGCAGGTTAGGTTAACTGGTGACTCTAAATTGACCGTAGGTGTGAATGTGAGTGTGAATGGTTGTCTGTGTCTATGTGTCAGCCCTGTGATGACCTGGAGACTTGTCCAGGGTGCACCCTGCCTCTCACCCATAGTCAGCTGGGATAGGCTCCAGCTTGCCTGCGACCCTGTAGGACACGATAAGCGGCTACAGATAATGGATGGATGGAAAATGGAATATATGTATTTATTTTTTATTAAATTCAAACAGGAATTCAGATTAAGGTTTGGGTGAATCTGACTTTATCCGTTATCTACAATTGCTTAAGATTAATGATTACTGTTCATGGTGTTAAAGCTACACTTTTTTTTTCATAGAAATCATATGGTCAGCGAATTTTTTCGACTAATGTACAAAGAAATGAACAGAAAGAAAGGTCACTGTTACTTTCTACAGTAGAGATGTGGTCTATAACTGCTGAGCTTGCTATCATTACCATTAGATGATAATGACCTTGTTCCACATGGTTCAGTAATCATATTATCAGCCATATTATCCATATCATTGGAGCTTAAGTGGACATTTAAAGGGTTTAACATTCAACCATATTCTACAAAGTACATGCCATTAGAAACTTTCATCCATGTGAGAAGTTTTTTTTTTTAATAAAAAGGGAGAAATTTATTTTGAGTTCTATCTCTATGCAGAGTTCTCTCTCCTGATGTAGTGTCAGATACAAAATCAAAATGTCGGTTGATTCCGAGATTCAGTTCAGTCTACAGAGCTTTGGAGTTTAATAGACAGGTTTCTGTGGTGCAGGCTGATGCCGGGGCTGTCAGATTTTTCTGGTATGGTGCTTTAGCATTTCAGCTGAAACTCCCTGAAAAATCCCTGAGATGACTGTCCGTATATCATTTCACTGGGAGTAGGCTCGTGTCTGTAGCTAAGTAGATAAAGAAGGATCACAGGAAGTGAAAACTAAATGCGCTTTCATCTTAGCAGGTTGTTATATCCTGGAAAAACTGCAAGACCAGCTTCCCATTCAGTCCTAATGAAATGAGTATACGCAAGGAGACTGATTTCTGTGGTTTACGCAGGGAAAAGCAAAGCTTTGCCTTTTGGCAGAAATAACCTTCTCTATTACCAGCTTCCAGCTCTATAAAGAAACTATAGATATGAACTATCACTCACTCGGGGGGGGATTAATTAAAAAATGTATTAATTGTATTAAATGCTACGGTCCTACTCAGGGATCAGCCACAAGTTAATGTTAATTGTTTAGTGTCTGTATTTACTGTATAGCGTTCGGTTCAGAAGGCTTGTGAATATGTCAAACATCTGTAAAGTTTCTTGTAATCTGATTCATGGCAGTGACATACTTCACTTGTTACAGCTGTTATACTTTCAAATACGTGAGACAGAGAAATCCACTGAAATGGCACAAGGAAAATCCGACCTTTTGTTCAAAGCAGCTATCATAGTCAATATTTCCCATTTGCTTACATTTAAATAGGAACCTAGAAATAATTAAATAATATTGACTGGCATTGAGTAGGGCTGTGCTCACAGCTCGCGATACTCAATCATGCACGATTTTCGGGGGTACGATACGATATCGTTTACTCACTTGAAAATCGAAAATCCCATATATGACATATTTCATGCATATCTCCCGGTTCTGTAGCAGGTCGTCATCAATTTTCACTTGATTTAAAGCATGTTTCATGCCAGAAATCGACGGAAATTCATGCTTGCAACCTGTTCCAACCAAAAACGTTTTTATTTACAAATGGCGCTTCCAGTTACTCAGGGCGTGCGCACTAGAAATTAGGCGCTCTGCTTCAATGCGCTCTGCTACAGACGCTGCAAGCCGCTAATTACGTCCCCCATGTCTCCATGGCCTCGTCTCGAGACTCATTGATTGAATAATTTTGGCGCCAAACGTATTCGCGCCCTCTGCTTACAATACATTAAAGACATCGATATATCACGATATATATGGTACAATATCGTGAGCAACTGATGGCAAATGAGCACAGCCCTAGCGTTGAGTGGAATATCAGATATATTCCATTCAGCTAGCATGATATTGAACGAGTCAAAGACAAGTAGCTGCATGGAATATATCTGATATACCATGAAAAAAAGCCATTATTATTATTAGTATTATTATTATAATACATTCCATTTGGGCGGTACGGTGGTGTAGTGGTTATCACTGTCGCCTCACAGCAAGAAGGTCCGGGTTCGAGCCCCGTGGCCGGCGAGGGCCTTTCTGTGTGGAGTTTGCATGTTCTCCCTGTGTCCGCGTGGGTTTCCTCTGGGTGCTCCGGTTTCCCCCACAGTCCAAAGACATGCAGGTTAGGTTAACTGGTGACTCTAAATTGACCGTAGGTGTGAATGTGAATGGTTGTCTGTGTCTATGTGTCAGCCCTGTGATGACCTGGCGACTTGTCCAGGGTGTACCCCGCCTTTCGCCCGTAGTCAGCTGGGATAGGCTCCAGCTTGCCTGCGACCCTGTAGAACAGGATAAAGCGGCTACAGATAATGAGATGAGATGAGATGAGATGAGATGAGATGAGATGAGATGAGACATTTCGTTTGGGTGTTCAACGCGTTTTTCTCTTTCAAAATTCTCTCCAAATCTTCCATATTTAACAAACCAAACCTGGCAGCCATGTTTGTTTACAAATTGTCACAGTCGTTCTCTAGCGCGAAAGTTTTATATCTCTGATATGTGACGTCGTCTTGTCTTGACAACCATGCAATATCGTAAACCATATACAGTGCTCATTCTCCATTGGGTAGAGTGTGGGATAGGCATACATGTACGATAAGCGATATGCTAACAATATTGCATTCTATCGAACCAAATGAATGAAACCTGCTTGAAGAGAATAGCATATATATATATATATGTTATTTACCAGCTGGGAGGTCCGTATTGTGAAATACTGTGACCGAGGTCTTGAAAGTACTGACTGAGGCCCTCTGGACTGAGGTCAGTATTCAAGGCCGAGGTCACGGTATTTCACCATACGGACCAACCTTAAGCTGGTAAATAATATATTTATTTTTTCTTTACCAAATTCTAACAGAAAACAAGAGCGCCCGAAAGGGAAAACCGAGCCGCGCCGCCATTTTGAATCCTCATTCACGGCTGTAATGCAAATTGCTTCCTCCTCGGTATACAAGTGCACTTCCATGGCAGGAAAAAAAAACTACATTTTGCCGCCTATGTAGTCCCCTATTTATATAAAATTGAGTCATTCAGGATTCAGCCATGTTTTTGCTCGGCGTTAGCAACAGTTACAGGTTTTTAGCTTTCTTCTGAAATGTTTTCTGTTATTTCGTCTTCCTCAGGGTAGTAAAACTCACTTTCGCTGTGAAGACTGTCGTTATCGCTATCCATGCTGTAAAATTAATGCTATTATGCTGAGAAATGCGAAAATAAATGTTGACAAAAATTGCTACTATGTTTGTTGTTGTTGTGAACGAGCAAGTCGCCAGAGGTCCGTACCGTAGAATACGGACCCGCTCGCCAGCCAATCAGAGCGCAAGATTTGATGGAAACCGGACCGCGAAAAAAATAAATGTTTTTATTCCATTGAAAAAGTGTCCTGTATGTATAATAATGCAGAATAGTGAATATTAAAAATCTTCAAGATATTGCGCATTTACTTTCTTTGTTATAAATATTTAAAAATTCTAAAACCTTCCATTTGAATTTTCCAATTATAAATTTATTTTAAAAATCCCAGATGTTCAATATGATAAACTTTTGGACCCCACTGTACACCCGCTCTTCATTTGTAAACTCTGAACGTTTTGTTATATATTTGTGAAGCCTTGCTTTACCGGTATGTCATACTCTGTGACATTACTAAGCCTTTCCTCTGTGTGTTATGCTTGTATGTTTGTTGACCCTGTTTCAGTTTGTACTACTGTTTTTTTGAACTTGTTTAGTTCTTTTGCACTTTTCCCTTGGCAGAACAAAATGGTGGTCCTCCAAACTTGTAGGTATGGTTCCTGTATTTTATGGTTCAACATGGTCTAGGTGAGCCCTGTGATGACCTGGAGACTTGTCCAGGGTGTACCCCGCCTTTCGCCTGTAGTCAGCTGGGATAGGCTCCAGCTTGCCTGCGACCCTGTAGAAGGATAAAGCGGCTAGAGATAATGAGATGAGATGGTCTAGGTGTGTTTGCATGGGCTTCCTCTGACATCGCAGTAGGTGGACTTGCTACGCTTAATTGCTGCTAGTTGTGAATGAGTGTGTGCACACTGCCTAGTGTTCCTGGGTTGAATGAATGTATTTCTCCTTTGCACATTATTCAATGCTTTGCTTTATTTTCTGCAATTATCGACTGTTAATGATGTTGGTTGTTTCTGCACTTGGATTTACTAAGCTGCGAATCATGACATTGGGTTTCAGTCGTCTTATTTTTAATAATATGGTTAATATTGGTAAGCATTTCTCTTTTTTCTGACTAAAGGCTTGGAACTCTAAAATTGCTTCTATTTTTCTTACTATAAGACAAAGATCGTTTAAGAGAAAATGCATGCTACGTATGTTGGACATTTCTTCACAATACTGCAATTAACAGTTATTCCACAAAATCAAGTCGTAATGGTACATGAGCTGATAGTAGCTGTCAGCCATGTACGATGAGCTTGAGTGGAATAACTATTTTATTCTATCCACAGTCACTGGATTTTGAGAAACAGAGCTTTTTTTTTCAAATTTGATAAATAGAAACTTTATACAAAACGTCCAACAAAATCATTTCTGCTTAGAATGTAAATAAACTGGCAAAATGACAGGAGCAATTTGTGAAAAATGTGATAATAATTCTCATTCTCATCTCATTATCTCTAGCCGCTTTATCCTGTTCTACAGGGTCGCAGGCAAGCTGGAGCCTATCCCAGCTGACTACGGGCGAAAGGCGGGGTACACCCTGGACAAGTCGCCGGGTCATCACAGGGCTGACACATAGACACAGACAACCATTCACACTCACATTCACACCTACGGTCAATTTAGAGTCACCAGTTAACCTAACCTGCATGTCTTTGGACTGTGGGGGAAACCGGAGCACCCGGAGGAAATCCACGCAGACACGGGGAGAACATGCAAACTCCGCACAGAAAGGCCCTCGCCGGCCACGGGGCTCGAACCCGGACCTTCTTGCTGTGAGGCGACAGCGCTAACCACTACACCACCGTGCCGCCCGTGATAATAATTATTATTGAAAAATAAAAAAAGATATGTTCTTACCATCAAATACTTTTATTCCATATTTTGTTGCTTTTTTGGGGGGAGGGGGGTTCTTCTTCTGCTTTAGGGTTTTTTAGCAGTTGGTAAACCCAACTTAAAGGTGCATTACCACCACCAATTGGGCTGAAGTGTGGAACAGGAGATAATTGGGGGGGGGAAAGAAAAATGACTATATTCTTTTAGCTATTTGTGTTTCTCTGAAATAATAATAATAATAATTAAAAAAAAGTCAAAGTCCCTCTCACACCAGAATCTGGTCTTCCCAGGCAGTCTCCTGTCCCAGTACTAATCAGCTCTTTAAGGCATATGGCTGTGGTGCCATCTCCATTTCGATAGCCCTCTGCCTCTTGCCTATACAACTAGGGTTACAGTGGGGGGCCGGTCCTCTGGTAACCGCGAGAGTTTGACTTCCTCACTCACATCTGTATTGCAGTCAGAGGCAATTCTAGAGTCTGTTGTGGCCCCAAGCAAACATTTCCAGGGGGCTCTTCTGACCAGTGTTCATCACCAATATGTTATAAATAATCTGACACCAACGAAAAATGTATGAAACCAAAGTTTTTTTTAAATTCCAAATGTGAAAATACAAATGGTAAAGAACAATAAAAACAATAAAAAACAAAATAAATAAGCCCTCGGGCCCCGACTCTCGGGGGGCCCCTGGGCCAGGGGGCCCCAAGCAGTTGCCTGCCTTGCCTGTTCACAAGCTGCACATCTGATTGCAGTGTGCCTTACCAGATGGTAGTATGTACCATTTTTATGATGGTCTTTGGTATGACCTGACCGCGAGTAGAACTCATGACCTCCTGGTCAAGAGGTGGACACGCTAATCACTAGGTCAACTCATGGTCATTCTCTTAAATACTTGAGAACAATTTTTGGGTTTTGTTTTCGAGTAGAGTTTTTATTTCGTCCTCAGTTGGTTCCGCAACACGCTCCGCCAGTTTGTTTTTCTCTACTCACGGTATATGAGCTGATATCCTAGTAGTAGAGTAGCCAGTCAGAGCGTGTGATTGCTCATATCCAGTGAATGTGGATAGGATAATATACAGTATGCATACTATATATAAACAGAATTTAAAATCTGTTTTTGCTGATGCTCAGTTATGATCAACTGCTTCACAAGTGACACATGAATCAGTTTGCTACTGTAGCTGTGTATCAAAGATGCCGTAAGCTGTTTCACCTTTACCAATACTGTAAGAGTAAAGCTAGTGTTATTTATGCATACTGGATGTCTTCCAGCTCCCACTGCGAAGATGAGATGATGAATGAGATGGACCTATTCCATTCTGCACTGATATAGAAGTCATGAAGGATTTAAAGATACAGACAGATGGTGTGCGAGAAGGCATTCTGAATACTGAATCCTGGAAGCCATGCTTGTACTTCAGTTCTGCACTACCAATGATATTTCAGAAAATCTTACTACCTTATGGTAAAAAGGGGCATGTTCAAGAAAAGAAAATATCCATCAAGCTCATGGGGTAAATATAACATAATGTTGATATATCAATACACGGTGAGTTATCTGTGTGTCATGCAGCTATATAAAAAAATCAAACTTGAATTTTTCATAAGCACGAGGCTTCCCTTCCCTTGTGTGACTAAAATCTCTCCCCCATTTTACTGGTAATTTTGGAGAAATTGCTGCTGAGCTGAATCTCACAGCAGTCTCCGTTCCACTCCAGGCCTTAGAGTTGGTAAAGATTTATGACTTACACTGAATGTAAGAGAGATGCACCAAGTCAACTGATTAGTCACCATTAAAGATAGAAGAGAGGACGCTACAGGCAAAATGCTAATGTCCCAAAACATGCTTTTGATCTTACATCTCCAACAGATTTCTGCTTGAAATGTTACTTCATGTATGAAATGAGAAAAATATTCACTGTCAAATTCCCTGAAGGTTCATCGAGATCTCCCACAGCTACAGGTAACTTGTTCCATCTGTTTCATTAATTAGGTTTCCTACATTGTTAAGGAGACAAGCTCATTAATGAAATCGGGTGGAACTGACTCGTTTCGAAACAAATATGTCTGCAGACACTTTGCCATTTGATAGATCATGTTGTGTGCTTTTGTGTTGGAGAACCAGCATGGAAAATAATTGATCTGAGATGATGATGATGATGCTCTTGGATCAATGCTGTGCTGTCTGTTTTATGGTCAATACAAAATGCTGTTCATTTCATGAATCAAATCCACTAACGATGGATGATGATCCTGTCCCAATCAATGCTGATCCCATTGATTTTCACAACACTTCATAATAATCTGCAACATTATTTCAGAACCTTTTGGCAACCATCTACACTAAAAAGAAAAAAAATCAATCACTTGTATTATTCAAATTGGATAAGATTTCCATGCATACGTCTGTTAAGTAGTGTGGTCAGAGGATGTCTGTCATAATTATGATTGATTTTGCACAGGATAAGTGATTTGTGCACAAATCACAGAGAAAGGAGTGTCTTCATGAAGCCCATCACACAAAAAAATTCCACACATACACCTCATTTTAATTCAAACTGTTTTTTTTTTTATTATAAATGCTTGTTATAGTGCACATGGCTGCTCAATCATTGGTTCTGATCAAGTTCTGCTTGATCATTAGTACATCACATGACTCACTCGCTCACTTCTTCCAGCTAGCCCTGCTTATTGTGTGTGGGGTCACTGTCATGTGGACCCTATTGATCCACATGTCATATTAATTGGAGCATTGTTTTACACCAGATGCCCTTCCTGCCACAACCCTCCCATTTCCGGGCTTGGAAAACACCCATTCACACCGTAGGGCAATTTCGAGTAGCCAGTTAACCTAACTGCATGTCTTTGGATTGGGCGGGAAACAGGAGGTCCTGCAGGAAACCCACACAGACATGGGGAGAACATTCAAACTCCACACAGAAGGACCCCCGTTGGCCACTGGGCTCGAACCCAGAACCTTCTTGCTGTGAGGCAACAGTGCACTGTCCAACCACCCAGTAGGTCACATGACTATGTGGTAGGAATGAAATATCTTACCTAACCCCCAAGAATCATCATTCTTCTGACCAGTTCTTTTAAAAGTCATCGAAATGTTGTTGTTCTATGTTTTAAACTACGCCAATATTTGGGTAAAGCCTACAGTTTGCATAGAATGATGCATAAAACAAAACGTCCAATGAGCAACAGCTCTCTTAAGAGAGGCCAGATGAGAATGGCCAAACTGGTTTCAGCTGACAGGAAGGCTATGCTTGTTCAAATAACCACTCTTTACAACTGTGGTAAGCAGAAAAGCATCTCAGAACATGCCAAATCATGAGGTGGATGAATTACAACAGAATAAGAAGAAGACTGTGTCAGGTTCCACTCCTGTCAGCCAAGAATAGGAATCTGAGGCTATAGTGGACACAGACTCAGCAAAACAGTACAGATTATGTATATAAATTGGGCAGCACAGTGGTGTAGTGGTTAGCGCTGTTGCCTCATAGCAAGAAGGTTTTAGGGTCGAGCCCAGTGGCTGACAGGGACCTTTCTGTATGGAGTTTGCATGTTCTCCCCGTGTCTGTGTGGGTTTCCTCCGGGTGCTCCGGTTTCCCTCACAGTCCAAAGGCATGCAGGTTAGGCTAATTGGTGGCTCTAAATTGACCGTAGGTGTGAATGTGAGTGTGAATGGTTGTTTGTCTCTATGTGTCAGTCCTGTGATGATCTGGTGACTTGTCCAGGGCGTACCCCGCCTCTCGCCCCTAGTTAGATGGGATAGGATCCAGCTTGCCCCCAACCCTGCACAGGATAAGTGGTTACGGATAATGGATGGATAGATGGACGGATGTTTTTCATTAGTCAATGTATATTACCTTGTGTTATTTTATAGGAGGTAAAATATGGCATAATCTTTCCAGTCCGCAAATGTTACTGAGATGACAGATTCAGACAAGACGAAAGTCTCAGAAATACTCCAGTAAATATTACTTAATTACCTCCCTATATAAAAGTCAACCTGTCTGAACAGGTTTTAATATCCATTGAGTTTGTGAAATGTGTTCAGTTTGCTCAGTCGAAACCTTCAGTGCTTCAGATGACATCATTCTCTGATGGCCTGTTATGAAGTGGGTCAAATTGTTGGTGTGACTCACACATGAGTGGATGCAGAGATTTGGAGCGGCAGTGGCATAAAGTCAAGTTCTGTCAGAATGTGTTGTCATGACATGCCGTGTTTGCCTCTCGGCTCTGCAGTCAGGGCCATGTCCACCTCCATGCACACTAATGTATTCCAAACAATATGGGCCAACTTTCACAGCCTACCACACACACACACACACACACACACACACACACACACACACACACACACACTGCAACATCCGTGTTCTCTCATGCAGAAATACTATTGACACTCGGACACTGCTGCAGAGCTGAAAGATGGATGGGGGATGCATGGATGTGAGGCATGTTGTTTTCCTTTCCTAAAGGCTTATCTCACAAGAAGGCAGTGATGCAAAAGCTATCCAATCAAGGTATCCAAATCTCAAGTAAAAATTTTTGTTCTTAATTAAAAATATATTTTCTTAAGTTTCGTATCTAATTTAGTATTAAAATTCATGTTATAAACACTGTAGATGCAAAATTACAGCTTTAGCAGATATATAAGACAGTAATGATGCAAGATACCGGTATAATCATACCATTCCTGCAGCATGAGATGGTCATTACCATGGTAACCTTAACTAACCTACTTCAGAGGGAAGGGCGCTAATATTTATGCATATATTTGAGGGCGTGTGGTGTGACTCATGTTTAGAGAGGAGTTAATCACATCTAGCACGCATACATATCCTAATGTGTTCATGTTTGATTGCTTTTGGTTGTTACATTTGGCTGAAATTATTTTTTAAATATATACTTTTAAACAACTTTAGATTACCTTTAGATTATCTAAATCTAAGAATCTAACAACTTTAGATTCATAGTTACATATAGCTTACTAAATGTTATTATTGATAGACGTTTACAGTGTTTTACATAAGTATTCACCCCCTTGTGATCTTAATTTTATACAGTTCTATGTGACATTCACTCTTAATGCTGAATTCTGAATACTTATGTACTGTCTCATAGAGTAATAATATTCTTTAAGCTATTCTCAAAATATTCCCATATTCATATATAAACTGATCGACCATAACATTAATGAAGTGAATGACATTGAGTATCTCATTACAGTGGCACCTGTCAAGGGATGGGGTATATTAGGCAGCAAGAGAACAGTCAGTCCTTGAAGTTGATGTGTTGGAAGCAGGAAAAATGGGCAAGCGTAAACATTTGCATGACTCTGATAAGGGCTAAACTGTGATGGTTAGACAACTGGGTCAGAGCATCTCCAAAATGGCAGGGCTTGTGGGGTGTTCCTGGTATGCAGTGGTTAGTACCTCCCAAAAGAGGTCCAAGGAAGGATAACCGGTGAACCGACAACAGGGTCATGGGCACCTAAGACTCACTGATCCACATGAGGAGCGAAGGCTAGACCTTCTGGTCTGAATCCACAGAAGAGCTACTAAAGCACAAATTGCTGAAAACAGTTAATGCTGGTTATGATAGAAAGGTGTCAGAAGACACAATGCATTGCAGCTTGCTGTATATGGAGTACCTGTGCTGATCCCTGTCCACTGTCAAAGTGCCTACAATGGCTACATAAGCATCAGCACTAGATCAAGGAGCAATGGAAGAAGGTGGCCTGGTCTGATGAAACAAATTTTCTTTTACATCATGTGGACAGCTGGGTATGTGTGCGTTGCTTACCTGGGGAAGAGATGGCACCAGGATGCATCTCTTCTATGGGAGGAAGCCAGCAGAGGCCGTGTGATGCTCTGGGCAAAGTTCTGCTGGGAAACCTTGAGTCCTGGCATTCATGTAGATGTTAGCTTGACATGTACCACTTACCTAAACATTGTTGCAGACCAAGTGCACCCCTTCATAGTAATAGCATTCCCTTAAAGCAGTGTCCTCTTTCAGCACACTGAAAAAATTGCTCAGGAATTCTTTGAGGAACATGATAAAGAGGTCAAGGTGTTGAGTTGGCCTCCAAATTCCCCAGATCTCAATCTGAGTATCTGTAGGATGTGCTGGACAAATAAGTCCAATCCATGGTAACCCCGCCCCCAACTTACAGGATCTACTGTTAATATCTTGGTGCCAGATACCACAGCACACCTTCAGAGGGCTTGTGGTGTCAATGCCTCGAGGGGTCAGAGCTGTTTTGGCAGCACAACAATATTAAGCAGGTGCTTTTAATGTTATGGCTGATCATGTGTGCAACCAAGTATTTCTGCTTTACAAAACCACAAGGAGGCCATTCCAGGAATCTTGAATTCAACAATAGCCTCAGACAATCCCCACTACTTTGGAATCACAAAGAGGCAACTGTCTACTCCCAATTTTATACTCGAATGCACTTAATACAGTCCTGCATCCATGGTGAGTGATTTCAAACTCACACATACACTCATGATTATACACCGACTCCAACTGAGACCTGTCAACCCACAGACAGAGTTCTAATTGACTGATTAGCTTGCAAATGTTTTGCAGCACTAGACCCAGGATAAGACACTCAATCAAACGCCATGTTGAATCCTCGATGCAGGAGGGTGCCTGAGTTTGGGCTTGTCTCTCAGGAGGCTCTGTCTATTAGGCTTTTTATTTACACACATGAAACTGTTGTAGCTCCCTGTGATATTCCTCCTACTCATGCTCTGGTAAGCAGTCCTCTCAGATCCTTCCTTACCTTAATGTAAATGTGAGCTGATCCATCATTTTTATGGCCTTTTTTTCAACACAAAAAATGTAGGTGATGATTCTAGAGCTGGTGCCTTATGTTCAACCTCTGCTAGTATTTCTACAGTTAAAAGTAGACTGCCTTTCAGATTTTTCAAGTGTAGGTCATAAAAAGAATTTTCCCCAACACCCAATTATTTTTATTTAGTGGACCGAAAGCTACTGAATTTGAATTACAGACTTCCAATTTTATTATTTTTTTTTTTTTAAATAGAAGAATTAATGAAGTTAGGGCCATGTGGTCCTAAATTCTTCACTATTTGTTCCTGCTTCACTGTAACCCAATTCAAGATACTACGTCATGCATCACATGGTGGGCTTTCCCCGTTCGCTCAAGGCATTGGTGGGATACAAATTTGAAACAGGAGAAAAAAATGGAGGATGCAAATGAAACATGAAAGACCGACTACAGTAATGGAAAGCGAGAAGACATTATGTTGTGAAGGAAAGGAAACGCAGGACCAAACTAATAAATATCGGCGCTCAGCGAGCACCTCGGTGTGATCAGTTGTTCGCTTAGCGACAGAATGATGGAACTGTCAGTGCACGGTCAAAGGTAAACCTGTAGATGGCAGTAATGCAACACTGTGGATGCCAGCTGCTGTAAAACCCAAAAGAAGAAGGAAAAGAAGAAGAAGCAGGTAAACCTGCGCATGCACGCACGGACTTCCTCTGTCTGCTTGACTGCGCGAAGCAAGCGATTTCATGCACATTATTTGCTCAGGAATCCCGTCAAATTAAATAACTTCCCAGCCACAGAATGGCCTGATTTTTTTTGAGATATTGCAGAAATAAGCATATATCACAATGACCAAATTTCAGAGGGAACTAAATTTCACTGATTTTATGAACTCGAAAGGCCATATAGCTTTAAAGATGTAGTTCTCCACAGGCAAAATTGGTTCAAAGTCAAAATTCTGCTCGTTTCGAGACAAGAACTGGTGACAACATTGGGGGTGTGAACATAAGTTAATTGCATGACTGCTATTAACATAAAGCACAAACAGTGTGGATAGTATTCAAGACATAAGGCAACACATAATTGTTAGCCAAGCATAAGAGTACACATGCAAATCTGACATGAGTAATGTGATGATCCCACAGTGAATCAACACACAGACTTGTTCATTCAGTTTGTTTTCATATACGGTAAAGACAATTATTCCATCAACACAAATGTCATATTATTCTACCTCTAAGAGGCTCCCATCTATGTACATGTATGGTTTGAATTTCTTAGTAATATTGACATAAAAACTGAAGCTTAATTTGATCAATAAAACCCCCAAACAGGCCAACCCTTACAAAAAAGAAGTTTATTCAAGTGTGCTTCTAGTATACTTCTTTTAAACTAAAAAATAAGAGCATATGCTTTCAGTTTACTTTTTATTTACTTATCAGAGATATACTTAATAAAGTTATACATAAGTATACTTGGCTTATACTAAAAAAGTATATAGAAAAGTCTAAGTATATTAAGCTTATACTTAAACTTTTGATCAAGATATACTTAACAAAAGTATAATAAAGTATAATAAAGTATTTGTGCCCTATGTTTAAGTGTACTTGCCCTGTAGTTGTGCTTCAGGATTGTTGACTCTTAGGTATGTCTGTGGTTCCATATAAGTTTTTTTTTTTTTTTCCTCCTGAGTGGGATATTTATTTATTTATTTATTTATTTTTATTTAGAGCTCAGATGTCAATTTCAGGTGTCATTGCCATGTTTTTATACTTTGGCATTTAATACAATGCTGCCTTAAATTTTGCTTTTTAAAGAAAATGAATATGTTCTTAATCCTGAGGATCTGTTGTTATTTTGTGAATTCTTACCTTTATAACTTCATTGTAACTTAAGGTACAAAACACTTAAGTTGTCTACTGGTAGTGTGCATGAGGTAAGGGTTAGGGCTAGAAAACTAATAGTATGCCTAGAAGGGTAACTGCAGTAAACTTCAAAACTAAAAAGTGGACTAGATGTATATAACCAGTAACTAATAGTATATTTCCAATATGCTATAAAGTATACTTTTATAAACTAAAAAGTGGACTGGAAGTGTGTAACGAGTAAACCAATAGTATATTTCCAGTATACTACAAAGTATACTTTAGTAAACTAAAAAGTGGACTAGAAGTATAAAACAAGTAAACTCATAGTATATTTCCAGTATACTATGAAGTATGCTTTTGTAAACTAAAGAGTGGACTACAAGTATAGAACTAGTAAACTATTAGTATATAAGTTTACTTGTTTTATACTTGCAGTACAAAATAAAAAATACTAAATGTATACTCAGAGTTTACTTCTCTTAGACTTAAAGTACACTTTTTATAAACTAAAAGTGGGCCAATTTAGTTCCAAGAAGTATTAGATTAGTTTACTTACAAGTATACTGTAAGTACATTGGTATCAGTATACTTGGTACACAAACGTATACTTAAGGAAATATACTTTACTTAAGTATACGTAATAAAATGATCTTGAAGTATACTTCTTTTTGATAAGGGAAAATCTAGTTTTCAGACTAAAATCAGTCGTGGCTTTGTGCTTGTGATCTGAAGACTAAGTTCAAATCCAAGCACTGTCAATTTGCTGCAGTTGGGTCCTTGAGCAAGATACTTCACTCACATCTGCTCAGTTGAATCCTGTCTTAACTCGAAGTTGTTTCGGATAAAAACGCCAGCCAAATGAATCAATGCAAATTTGAAATCAGATTTCTACACTAATAGGTCATTTTGTTACATGAAAGCTGGAGTTGTTTGAGAATCTTTTCCATTTTACTTTCAAAAGAAACTTTCCGGTGCCTGCAGGATCCCCAAGGCAATAATTCCTCTGCGTCTCTCTCCTAATATCTCTGTCTTGCAGTCGCTGTTCAGGCAATTGAGCTGAATGTTCAAATGACATAAGAAGAAGTTTGGCTGCCTCGGATGCCTCTTTTCTAATGTTGTTCTTGCTGGATTTTAATGGCATGCCATGCTTTGCTAAAATATACCTCATCATTATGTAAGAGATGTCAGGTTACCATCTGCAGTGATGTTCCTCTATAAATTATAGTGCCTGCTATCTTACCTTTAGAAAGCAAGTTAATAAGGCAAAGAATGATACAAAAGGGATCTTTTCCATGTTCAGTTCAATTCAATTTTATTTGCCTAGCGCTTTTAACAATGGACATTGTCACAAAGCAGCTTTACAGAAATATACACTAGTGCATCTCAAACTATTAGAATATCATGACAAAGTTCAATTTTTTGTAATTTAATTCAAAAATGTAAACTTCCATATTGTCTATATTCATTACACATAAAGTGAAATATTTCAAGCCTTAATTTTTGTTTTAATTTTGATGATTGTGGCTTGTAGCTCATGAAAATAAGAAAGCCAGTCTCTCAAATTATCAGGATATTTCCTAAGATCAATCAAAAAAGGATTTACAATACAGAAACATACAACTTCTTAAAAGTATGTTCATCTCTACACTCAGTACTTGTTTGGGGCTCCTTTACCATGGATTACTGCATCAATGTGGCATGGCATGGAGGCGATCAGCCTGTGGAACTGCTGAGGTGTTATTGAAGCTCAGGTTGCTTTGATAGCAGCCTTCAGCTCATCTGTATTTTTGTGTCGTGTGTTTCTCATCTTCCTCTTGACAATACCCCATAGATTCTCTGTGGGGTTTAGGTCAGGTGAGTTGGCTGGCCAATCAAGCACAATAATATCATGGTCAGCAAACCATTTGGTAGTAGTTTTGGCACTGTGGGCAGGTGCTAAGTCCTGCTGGAAAAGAAAATTGGCATCTCCATAAAGCTTGTCAGCAGATGGAAGCATGAAGTGCTCTTAAAATCTCCTGGTAGACAGCTGCGTTGACTTTGAACTTGATAAAACACAGTGGACCAGTGCCAGCAGATGACATAGCACCCCAAATCATCACAGACTGCAGAAACTTCACACTGGACTTCAAACACCTTGGATTCTGTACCTCTCCACTCTTCCTCCAGACTCTAGGACCTTGATTTCCAAATGAAATGCAAAATTTACTTTCATCTGAAAAGAGGACTTTGAACTACTTAGCAACAGTCCAGTTCTTTCTCTCCTTAGCCTAGGTAAAATGCTTCTGACGTTGTCTCTGGTTCAGGAGTGGCTTGATATTAGGAATGTGACAGTTGTAGCCCCTTCCCTGAAGACGTCTGTGTGTGGTGGCTCTTGATGCACTGACACCAGCCTCAGTCCACTCCTTGTGAAGCTCTCCCAAGTTCTTGAATCGACTTTTCTTGACAATCTTCTCAAGGCTCCAGTCATCCCTGTTGCTTGTGCACCTTTTCTAGCCAGCCTTTTCAGCAGTGACCTTCTGTGGCTTACCCTCCTTGTGGAAGGCATCAGTGATCATCTTCTGGACAACTGTCAAATCAGCAGTCTTCTCCATGATTGTGGTTGCGTGTACTGAACTAGACCGAGAGATACATGGTATCGATATTGTTTTACTCAAACTTGAAATGAAATATTCAAATATGTTAAGATTTTTTTTTTTGTGCTGTAGGCCATAATTATCTTCATTATGTAGGCCATAATTATATTTTCACAATATTCTAATTGTTTAAGATGCACTATATATTATGTCAACACAAGTGTTTTACTAGGAAATACGCCACTCATATTTTTAATACAAGCTACATCTAGGACACAAAGTGACATATTTTCCAATATCTTCACTCATGAGGAAATTGATTAATTGTTTTGATTAACTTGTGTAGGTTGTTTGTGAATGTGTCTACATAATAAAAAGAAAATTACACATTGGCTTGAAGATATGAAGTTTATCTTCTCATGTTGAAAATCTCATATTTTTCATATAAAATACATCCCAGACCTGAGTAACATATTTTCCAATATCTTCACTCATGAGGCTCTCATTGACATCACTTCCAATGTTTTCTCGCTGACTTGATGTGTGTTGTCAAAATGGTGAACCGGAACTGGATCAAAATAAAAATTCTTTTGATTAACTTGTGCAATTTTAACTCAATACTGGGCTGGTTTCAATCATTCTTGTCTTCAGTAAATATTTAGATCCCAAAAGATGGGAAAATAGGACCCAGGTTAAAAAATACCAGAGTTTTCCTTTAAAGATAAGGACAGAGAGTCCTGACACGAAGACTCCTTCCACAGAA
The DNA here is from genome assembly GCF_027579695.1 of Neoarius graeffei. NCBI lineage: Eukaryota > Metazoa > Chordata > Actinopteri > Siluriformes > Ariidae > Neoarius > Neoarius graeffei. Next base: position 48,925,301 of record NC_083589.1, read on the forward strand.
AGCTTCACCATATTCACTATTATACAGTTTTCTTTGTTAAATATCATGTTTCTTAATCTGTTTATCAGAGGTGGACAGTAATGAAGTACATTTACTTGAGTACTGTACTTAAGTACACTTTTTGAGTATCTGTACTTTATCAATCCATCCATTCATTATCTGTAGCCGCTTATCCTGTTCTACAGGGTCGCAGGCAAACTGGAGCCTATCTCAGCTGACTATTGGCCCTTTTCCACTACCCTTTTTCAGCTCACTTCAGCTCACTTCAGCCCGACACGGCTCGTGTTTCGACTACCTCAGAGCAGCACGACTCAGCTCGCTTCAGCCCTACTCAGCAGCCAAAACTCGCACGGTTTTGGAGTAGGGCTGAAGCGAGCCAAACCGAGCCGAGTGGGGCTAGGGGCGTGAGGAGACACTCCCCTGTGCACTGATTGGTGAGGAGGAGTGTCCTCACATGCCCACACACGCCCCGCGAGCACGCTGGGATCTGTAAACACCGTAAACCCGGAAGAATAATAATTACGAATTACGAGAATTTCTGAAGCCTTATGCGCCTCGCCTCATCTATACGCTCTTGCCAGTATCTGTTGGCGTTGTCGGTGACAACAAGCCACAGCACCAAGACCAGCAACACTAATGACTCCATGTCCCCCATGTTTATTGTTTACTATCCGAGTCATGAGACTACCGCTTAAAAGGTCACTGATGTCACTGTTTGCGCCGCCTAACGACATCACGTGACGTCCACCCACTTTCGCTAACTCCACCCAATGTGTCCACCCACTTCCAGCCAGCACGGTTCAGCGCAGTTGTAGTCGAAATGCAACTCCAACAGCCCCACTCAGCACGACTCAGCACGGCACGGCTCAGCCCAACTCAGCCGCGTTGGTAGTGGAAATGCGGCATATGGGTGAGAGGCGGGGTACACCCTGGACAAGTCGCCAGGTTATCACAGGGCCGACACATAGACACAAACAACCATTCACACTCACACCTACGGTCAATTTAGAGCCACCAATTAGCCTAACCTGCACGTCTTCGGACTGTACGGGAAACCGGAGCACCCAGAGGAAACCCACGCAGACACGGGGAGAACATGCAAACTCTACACAGAAAGGCCCTCATCGGCCGCAGGGCTCGAACCCAGAACCTTCTTGCTGTGAGGCGACAGTGCTAACCACTACACCACTGTGCCACACATATCTGTACTTTACTCGAGTATAATTTTTTTTTTGAAACTTATGACTTTAACTTCACTACATTTGAAAGACAAATATTGTACTTTTCACTCCACTACATTTCTATCAAGGTCCTCGTTACTCGTTACTATGGAGCAGCTTTGAAAGTGGATGTTTTTTTCTTTTCTTTTATAAAACATGATTGACTTTTTCGCAGTTGACACTGAGACAGCCGATCAGTAATCACTAGGGTCACGTCACGTCCATACTGTGGACTGTATAAAATCAAGTTCAGTGATTTCTCAGCGGTTCTTCTGGGGAATACACACACCCATGACCCAGAACCCATGTTTCAATTTTCTGAAAGGATTAAAGATTCGTTTCATTTTAAATGTTTGCTTTGTTTGCCTAAAACGAACCACATCACAGCCTACAAAAACTCACCTTCCAACCTGCAGAAGCATACTGAGGTCTGTAAACATTTTATTCCAAGAGAAAACTTGTAATGAAGTTGTCTGTGATTTTAGAGCTAGCGATAACATTGCAATAGCTATGCAGTCTGGTTAGTCAAATGACTTTCTATGGATTTGCCCGCCAAGTTGCCATAACCTTGTCCATGGCTAACGTTTACACATAGCTAGTTAACTTGGACGCTGTTAGTTAGCATGTAAAAACGGAGTTACGTTAACGTGAATAACATTAACTTATCTGCAGTCCTTTCAGAAATATGTTTTAGCATAATCTTACCAAATAAACAGAATGTAGAAATCTGTGTTTATCTGTGTTTAAAGGTGTTTATTCTACAGGTTCTACAAGTTAGTCAGTAAATCCAGTAGGTTGCTTCAGAGGCATTCGGTTTTGTAAGCGTTGTGGTAATATTACAACAATGCATTGACAGAAAATGTACTTTTAATACTTAAGTATTTTTAAAAGCAAGTACTTCAGTACTTGTCAAAATTTGACTGTACAACTTTCACTTTTATCAGCGTAACATTTGACCAGTGGGATCTGTACTTTGACTTAAGTAATGAAGTTGGGTACTTTGTCCACCTCTGTTGTTTATTTATTAGACTTAGCTTACATGGATTGTAAACCATACAAGTCCGTGTGAATTAGCCGTTACTATAGAAACATCACATTAAAACAAATGCATTAATGTAAACCTGTGATTTGCCTTGTTGTCATGAATACGTCCTGACCAATCTGAATAAAGAATTCAGCAGTGTTGTGGTGTAAAAGTCAATAAATCGCATGTCAAGTTAAACCCCAACTGTTGAGAAACACGTAATATAGGCATTAATACTGGCATCAAATGATTTGTAGGTTTTATTTGCAAGCTTATTACTCCAGGTGACATTATAGGAGTTTATTACCCCTGACAGGACCACTTGTGGTTGATAAGCCTGCAAGTTAATATATTAACACTTCAGTCAATGAATGTGATATAACCACAATGTCAGTGAGCGTCTCTGTTCATTCTGCAACTTAAGGAAAACAGAAGTGCTGGCTTTGAATATTGCATGGCCATGGGGTTGAAGCAAGCAGTAGGGCTATGCATTAATAAAACTCTTTCAGTCTGATATGTACCTCTTGTCTGTCTGAGTGAATTATACTTTTATCATTCTCCAGATGTAGTAAAGTTCATTTCAGGACCTGCTAAAACTAACACTGGTGGAATGTCAAAATGTTCTTTCCCAGTTATACAGTAGTTACTGGCTCACAGTAAAAACAAATCAATGCTATTGTTTAATTCAAGACTTTAACATGCACACACACTTTACTTTAACCCTGATGTTTGGCTGCTGGTGAGCATGCCTCATTATGCGCTATAGGTCTCAGCGTCTCAGAATTATCTCATCTCATTATCTCTAGCCACTTTATCCTTCTACAGGGTCGCAGGCAAGCTGGAGCCTATCCCAGCTGACTACGGGCGAAAGGCGGGGTACACCCTGGACAAGTCGCCAGGTCATCACAGGGCTGACACATAGACACAGACAACCATTCACACTCACATTCACACCTACGGTCAATTTAGAGTCATCAGTTAACCTAACCTGCATGTCTTTGGACTGTGGGGGAAACCGGAGCACCCGGAGGAAACCCACGCGGACACGGGGAGAACATGCAAACTCCACACAGAAAGGCCCTCGCCGGCCCCGGGGCTCGAACCCAGGACCTTCTTGCTGTGAGGCGACAGCGCTAACCACTACACCACCGTGCCGCCCCGTCTCAGAATTCTTTTGCAATTTTTATTTTTTTTTGTCTGCAACAGCAAAGTTGGGCCAGGGTGTACAGTGTAAACCCAGCTTAAGGCAGCACCCCCTGAAGAACCCTTTAGGGTACTAAGTGTAACTTTTGTTTCTAACATGATAGTGAACAGAACTTAGGTGTTTTGGTTGCCTACACAAAATGCGAGAAATCTGTGGGGAAACGAGTGCACTGTAGCATGCCGAAGAAATTTTAAACGCTGTAGTTTGCATCAAAGGTGTTGCCAATTCTTAAACATTTTCTCTCGTCTCATTCCAGAACTTGGCTTAATAATGCAAGACATTGCTCACCTTTAAAAAAAATAAAAAAATAAAATGCAATGGCATGACTGGAAGTAGAGTGTTTGAGATAAGAGTAATAGAAAAATGAATTTCTGAAGTTTTTTTTATGCTGGAAAATGAAGTTGTTTTAAACAAAGAAAGAAACTCCAAAGTTATCATTCCAGATGTTATATTTTTATGAAATAAATTCTCTTAGTGGTCTCGGCAATGTGGATGATTCGAAGATTCAAGGCTATTTTCCCTCCCTTTTGCTGTTCTAGCCTTTCACTCCACACCTGGCTCAGGCGTTGGTATTCTCTCAGCGTCTGAATGTCCCTGGTGATTACATGTGCTGTGATACATTCATGTTTTGCCCCTTTGCCCCTACGTTTCATTGCTTTTGTATTTTGGCCCTTCTGGGGAAGAAATGTGGCCTAGAATAGCAAACAGGCAATGAGGCAATTGTAAATACAGACACTGGGTAGGCGGGCGCCGTGGTGGGTGCCATCTTTGACTGCAGTCTGGCGAGAGACTGCTTCTTTACTTTGCATCACCTCACAGATGGGTGAGGTTACTACGAAACTGTCAGCCCATTTGTAAACCAGAACCAGAATTAGCATCTCATTAAAGAGAGCTGTGGGCGCACTAGATGTCCTTCTCTGCTATAATGGTCAGTACGACTCCTTGTGCCAATGCTAAAGATATAGAAGCTTCTTAGTTGTGTTTTAGCTACAAGTTTGAACATGTCAGGTTGAAGATGGTAACACTTTTTGCACCCCAGGGATGGTTTTGTTTATCTCATATCAAACTGGCTTTCACATAGGTCTGTTAATGATAAAGATTCCCTCGCTGGGTAAAGTGCATTTAGCTGGTAATTATATATGCCTGCTAGATCCGTTCATATACATTTTGGAAACATATTCCCAATGCTACTGGTACCTTTTGATTTGAGAAAATGCAACGCCTATGAATTCATAGCAAGTCACATGACATAAGCTGTATGAAATGTAGATATCTGACTTCTGACTGATCTCTTTGACTGATGGTCATAAAATAGTGTTCCCACAATACACTGAATAAGCTCTTTCCATTCCAAGAGAAAATGGTTAAAGATCCATGTTTGGTTTTTTTAGGAAAACAAAATTGGTTCTTCTGTGACATCCCTTTAAAGAACCTTTTCTGGCACCTCTATTTTTAAGACTATACTGTCCTATAGGTAAGGAGTAAAAGCCATGTTATGTGCTGAAAATAATTAATGACATTGACTTATTCCTCTTACAGTGGTGCTTGAAAGTTTGTGAACCCTTTAGAATTTTCTATATTTCTGCATAAATATGACCTAAAACATAATCAGATTTTCACACAAGTCCTAAAAGTAGATAAAGAGAACCTAATTAAACAAATGAGACAAAAATATTATACTTGGTCATCTATTGATTGAGGAAAATTATCCAATATTACATATCTGTGAGTGGCAAAAGTACGTGAACGTCTAGGATTTGCAGTTAATTTGAAGGTGAAATTAGAGTCAGGTGTTTTCAATCAATGGGATGACAATCAGGTGTGAGTGGGCACCCTGTTTTATTTAAAGAACAGGGATCTATCAAAGTCTGATCTTCACAACACATGTTTGTGGAAGTGTATCATGGCACGAACAAAGGAGATTTCTGAGGACCTCAGAAAAAGCGTTGTTGATGCTCATCAGGCTGGAAAAGGTTACAAAACCATCTCTAAAGAGTTTGGACTCCACCAATCCACAGTCAGACAGATTGTATACAAATGAAGGAAATTCAAGACCATTGTTACCCTCCCCAGGAGTGGTCGACCAACAAAGATCACTCCAAGAGCAAGGCGTGTAATAGTTGGCGAGGTCACAAAAGACTCCAGGGTAACTTCTAAGCAACTGAAGGCCTCTCTCATATTGGCTAATGTTAATGTTCATGAGTCCACCATCAGAAGAACACTGAACAACAATGGTGTGCATGGCAGGGTTGCAAGGAGAAAGCCACTGCTCTCCAAAAAGAACATTGCTGCTCATCTGCAGTTTGCTAAAGATCACGTGGGCAAGCCAGAAGGCTATTGGAAAAATGTTTTGTGGATGGATGAGACCAAAATAAAACTTTTTGGTTTAAATGAGAAGCGTTATGTTTGGAGAAAGGAAAACACTGCATTCCAGCATTCAAGAACCTTATCCCATCTGTGAAACATGGTGGTGGTAGTATCATGGTTTGGGCCTGTTTTGCTGCATCTGGGCCAGGACTGCTTGCCATCATGGATGGAACAATGAATTCTGAATTATACCAGCGAATTCTAAAGGAAAATGTCAGGACATCTGTCCATGAACTGAGTCTCAAATGAAGGTGGGTCATGCAGCAAGACAACGACCCTAAGCACACAAGTCGTTCTAACAAAGGATGGTTAAAGAAGAATAAAGTTAATGTTTTGGAATGGCTAAGTCAAAGTCCTGACCTTAATCCAATCGAAATGTGGAAGGACCTGAAGCAAGCAGTTCATGTGAGGAAACCCACCAGCATCCCAGAGTTGAAGCTGTTCTGTATGGAGGAATGGGCTAAAATTCCTCCAAGCCGGTGTGCAGGACTGATCAACAGTTACCGGAAATGTTGAGTTGCAGTTATTGCTGCACAAGGGGGTCACACCAGATACTGAAAGCAAAGGTTCACATACTTTTGCCACTCACAGATATGTAATACCGGATCATTTTCCTCAGTAAATAAATGACCAAGTACAACCCCGATTCCAAAAAAGTTGGGACAAAGTACAAATTGTAAATAAAAACGGAATGCAATGATGTGGAAGTTTCAAAATTCCATATTTTATTCAGAATAGAACATAGATGACATATCAAATGTTTAAACTGAGAAAATGTATCAGTTAAAGAGAAAAATTAGGTGATTTTAAATTTCATGACAACAACACATCTCAAAAAAGTTGGGACAAGGCCATGTTTACCACTGTGAGACATCCCCTTTTCTCTTTACAACAGTCTGTAAACGTCTGGGGACTGAGGAGACAAGTTGCTCAAGTTTAGGGATAGGAATGTTAACCCATTCTTGTCTAATGTAGGATTCTAGTTGCTCAACTGTCTTAGGTCTTTTTTGTCGTATCTTCTATTTTATGATGCGCCAAATGTTTTCTATGGGTGAAAGATCTGGACTGCAGGCTGGCCAGTTCAGTACCCGGACCCTTCTTCTACGCAGCCATGATGCTGTAATTGATGCAGTATGTGGTTTGGCATTGTCATGTTGGAAAATGCAAGGTCTTCCCTGAAAGACACATCGTCTGGATGGGAGCATATGTTGCTCTAGAACCTGGATATACCTTTCAGCATTGATGGTGTCTTTCCAGATGTGTAAGCTGCCCATGCCACACGCACTAATGCAACCCCATACCATCAGAGATGCAGGCTTCTGAACTGAGCGCTGATAACAACTTGGGTCGTCCTTCTCCTCTTTAGTCCGAATGACACGGCGTCCCTGATTTCCATACAGAACTTCAAATTTTGATTCGTCTGACCACAGAACAGTTTTCCACTTTGCCACAGTCCATTTTAAATGAGCCTTGGCCCAGAGAAGACGTCTGCGCTTCTGGATCATGCTTAGATACGGCTTCTTCTTTGAACTATCGAGTTTTAGCTGGCAATGGCGGATGGCATGGTGAATTGTGTTCACAGATAATGTTCTCTGGAAATATTCCTGAGCCCATTTTGTGATTTCCAATACAGAAGCATGCCTGTATGTGATGCAGTGCCATCTAAGGGCCTGAAGATCACGGGCACCCAGTATGGTTTTCCGGCCTTGACCCTTACGCACAGAGATTCTTCCAGATTCTCTGAATCTTTTGATGATATTATGCACTGTAGATGAGGATATGTTCAAACTCTTTGCAATTTTACACTGTCAAACTCCTTTCTGATATTGCTCCACTATTTGTCGGCGCAGAATTAGGGGGATTGGTGATCCTCTTCCCATCTTTACTTCTGAGAGCCGCTGCCACTCCAAGATGCTCTTTTTATACCCAGTCATGTTAATGACCTATTGCCAATTGACCTAATGAGTTGCAATTTGGTCCTCCAGCTGTTCCTTTTTTGTACCTTTAACTTTTCCAGCCTCTTATTGCCCCTGTCCCAACTTTTTTGAGATGTGTTGCTGTCATGAAATTTCAAAATGTCTCACTTTTGACATTTGATATGTTGTCTATGTTCTATTGTGAATACAATATCAGTTTTTGAGATTTGTAAATTATTGCATTCCGTTTTTATTTACAATTTGTACTTTTGTCCCAACATTTTTGGAATCGGGGTTGTATAATATATTTGTCTCATTTGTTTAACTGGGTTCTCTTTATCTACTTTTAGGACTTGTGTGAAAGTCTGATGATGTTTTAGGTCATATTTATGCAGAAACATAGAAAATTCTAAAAGGTTCAAAAACGTTTCCGCACCACTGTACATCATGGCAATTTGTTAATAATTTCACTTTTGTATTTATTTAAAAACAACAACAACAACAACAACAACAACAACGTCATCTGTTCTGAAGACTTTTCCATAATGGAAAAGAGCTCTGACTTTTACCAAGCCTTGGATTACATGTCATCATACAAGTCCCAGTGAATTAGTGAATTCATATAAACCTGTGATATGAATTAAAGGCAGCACTACTGTCAGAGCTGTTATAAAAAATTAATCACCACCTTCTGTTCAATCAGATTTGAGAATTCAACAGTGCTGTGGTATAATTTTGTTTTACGCAACACTTAAAAGTGCCCAGGAGTAGACAGAAGTAGACACAGACTCAGGACACAGGAGTACGGTAAAAAAAGTGCTCTTTTTATTTGCTCTTTTGTTTTAAGTGGAAGCGAGGGAAAAGGGAGTGGGGGTGCACGTGCACATGCAGGCCTTTTCTGTGGTGGTGAGTTCGGTGCAGGGTTGAAGGAACGGAGCGCCTCGGTGCCGAGTGGCAGACTGTGCGCTGTGTCTTCAGCTGTAGTCTGTTGGCAGGAAGCAGGACAGATTTAGCATGTAGACGTGGGCCACTCACTTGATGATGAGCACCATACCCTTTTATACTCATCCAGCGCCTCATGGAGGGTAGATTAGCACGTGCTTTATTGAGCTCCAGCTGTGCTGTGTTGTCTCTCCCCACCCCCTGGCCACCCGCCTGCTGCTGGTCAAAAACAGAGGTCCTGAAATGGCGCTGTGTCTTTGGCGTCGGGACAAAGCGGAGCGGTCGCTGTCCCTTCAGTGCCACTGAGGAGGCCGGGCAAGGAGCACTTGCTGGCATGTGTGTGCGGGCTGTTTGAGCATCATTGCCACATTTAATATTTCACATATGTAATATTATAAATTGTAGGATGATGAATACATTTTCTAAATGGAAATAGTTCCTTTCGCTCTTCTATGTTTGTGTTGCTGTTTGAGCCTTTTGTTTTCTGTAGTACTTTTAACACTCTGCTATGCTTCATCTAGCCCTTTACGCCACATTACTACACCTGCTGCTAGGAGCCTTTGTGGTGTTACATAAGACCAGTGAGGCTTTTGTCTATCTAATCACACCAGGCTGAGTATAATGAAGCTTGGACTTGGAAACACTGTACTTTTTAATGATTGCAGGAGGCTTAAGATAATACACTTTTTCATTTAAATACAAAGCCAGGAGTTCAGCTGTGGATTGTCAGGCAGCCTGAAATTGTTTTCTGTCTTTAGGTCAGGTGGCGATTGGGTCACTAAAACGGCTTCCATCTTTGTTGTCTTGTACACAATAGAGATCTTGCAGTCACGTGACCGGAATGTAAACAGCCGCCATCTTGTCGGTCAACAACACAGCTGAATACTGCTGCACTCGTGTACAGAATGGATCAATTTCAACCGACGGACTACACGGCTCATTTTTCTAATGAACAGATAATTAGATATATGTCTAAAATAAACGACCTACAGATTAGTGACCCTTATGGCTTACCGGACGTAGTTTTCACGACCGTGCCAGTGGATATTGAACTGCCAGAGGTGGAATACCCAGATGTGTATAATTACCTCATTAACTTTCCCTCGCTGTTCAGTGGTGAAGCACTGCGTGCTTATAAATCTCTGCACAGTTATCTTTACAGAAATTCAGGATTTGTCAGCTGCCCTCAGATGTGGCATCTTGTAAACAAGAAAATAACAATCCTCATTGGACGGGTAAGTCACTTAAGTATTGAGTACTAGTACTGACACTAGATATATCAGTAGTATCTAGTATAGCACTGACCAGCCGATTATAGAATAGAATTAAAGCCGCAAGCGGCCTTGACGGGCCCTCGCGCCAGCGGCCAAGGGGGGCGGGGGCATGCGTCCCCGCGAAATACCTTCCACAGCTTCTTCGGCAAGAGACATTACCACAAGGTAGTGGTGTGAAGGAAAAGCATTATGGAATTATTTACCAAAAACCCGTGTTGGAGCAATTGCGTCGGCCAAAAACAGCGCCCCCCATGGACGAAAATTCCCAAAATGTGGTACATTTCGCACAAAAGTGAAATTACCTCACTTCCTGTTGGGCGTGGCTAATGCATTGGCATTACATTTTTGTCCGGCTTAGTGAGATACATATGCGTACCAAATGGCATGCCACTACTACAAACTACATGGCAACCAGGCACCTTAATGCGGGAGGCCAAAATCACAACGAGTTAGGGGGCGCTATAGAGGCCCTGAGGCCCGCCTGGATCTGGGCTTCTGGTTCTCAGTAGCGGTGGCAGTCTAAGAAAAAGGAGCCAAATTTCGTGCGTTGTCGACCATGGCAAGCGCCCCAATAAGGGGCTTGTAAAGAGTTTGCTTGGCAAGTTTGACAGATCAGAAGCTGCAATATCACTTTTGCCATAACCAGCACCCCCAGGGGCGAAAGTGCACAAAATTTGGTGTAGATGTCAGGTGAGCTATGAAGAGTTTGCATATGAAGTTTGATGACAATTGAGAAAGTAGAAGATGAGATATAGATTTTTGAAGAATAAATTTTTTGGTTTTTCCCATGTCAGTAGGTGGCGCTATGCTGTACATGAGCGATTATGAGTTGGAAAAATAAGTGTCTACAACAGCAACGTACTATCACAAGGTAGTGGTGTGAAGGAAAAGCATTATGGAATTATTTACCAAAAACCCGTTTTGGAGCAATTGCGTCGGCAAAAAACAGCACCCCCCATGGACGAAAATTTCCAAAATGTGGTATACATGACATGGGAGGTAGTAAGAGGGCGGCCGTGAAGTTTGACCAAATTTGAGGAAAGATTGGAATTTTTGCCCAAAAATAGCGCCCCCAGTGGCGAAATATCACAGAAATTGGGTAACATGTCAGAAGCCCAATGAGTGATTTGTGTGTGAAGTATGAGCAGTTTTGAGCAATCAGAAGATTTGTTATGAATTTTTAAGCCTGTAAAATTTTGCATCGAAAATTGATTGACGTATAACTTCGGAACGGTTTATCCTACGTGAAACGTATTTAGTAACTTTTTCAGCCATGTCTGTAGATGATGTGTATCAATTTTGGTGACATTCCTATGAACGGTCTAGGAGGAGTTGCGCCGTCTTCGTGGCCATGCATTTCGCACAAAAGTGAAATCACCTCACTTCCTGTTGGGCGTGGCTAATGCATTGGCATTACATTTTTGTCCGGCTTAGTGAGATACATATGCGTACCAAATGGCATGCCACTACTACAAACTACATGGCACCCAGGCACCTTAATGCGGGAGGCCAAAATCACAACGACTTAGGGGGCGCTATAGAGGCCCGGAGCCCCGGCCAAGTTTGGGCTTCTGGTTCTGAGTAGCGGTGGCAATTCTCGGAACTGGTGCCAAATTTCGTGCGTTTTCGCCCATGGCAAGCGCCCCGAAAATGGCCCAACAGCGGAGAAAAATAAAGAAGAAGAAGAAGACGGAAGAAGAAGAAGAAGAAGAAGAAGACGGAAGAAGAAGAATAATAGTGAACTCTTACAAGAACAATAGGGCCTTCGCCCATAGGGCTCGGGCCCTAATAAGGTAATTCCAGCTTTAATTCCAAATCATCCGTCTTGTTTACCATGGATCTGGCGTTGGAGAGGTAGAGGCTTGGCAGTGGAGGTTTGAGTGGCTGTTTTCTGAGCTTAGTCAACAGGCCGGCTCTGCCTGCAGCCTCACTTTTGCTTCCTCTCCCAACCGATGCCGCCTCCTTCGCCTGCCAGACCCGATAACAATCCACGGAGACCCTGCTGGTCTCGCTATCTCGTCCGGAATGTTGTGCATGCGATGGAAATCGCTACAAACCGTCATTTTCTGCTGGAAACCAATGTCCAGTAAGTCCATACGGTTGTAGTGGATATTGAAGTCCGGTACAGACGAACAACACGCAAAAATACACACAAAAAACATAAAAAACGTGCACAGGTAGGGAGAGCTTGTAGCCACAGCCGTTGTAGTAGAATTGTATATAGTAGGGTTTTCCAGAAGAAAAGGTAGAAGCAGAACCAGAAGTAGAAGTAGAAGGCGGAAATATGGCGTTTGACCGACAAGATGGCGTCTGTTACAATCTGTATCGGCTGTGACGTCACATGCAAGATATCTATACTTGGGCAGAATATTTGGTCGCGCCTAGCTAACAAATAATCTGTCATCTGTCTAGATCTCAATGTGGCTGAATTGTAGAAAACAGACAAAAAATATAAAAATAATAATTGATCTTGCCCAATTTGTCTGTCTGTCTGTCTGTCTGTCTGTCTGTCTGTCTGTCTAGCTGTAACATACATACTTGACAACTCAACTTCAAGGGACCATAAATATATTTCACCTAAAAGGATGCATAAATGTTTTTATTTACGGTACATGTCAATCTTGCCTACACTAAATTCCTGTAGAGATCACACTGGGAAATTACAGTGGTAGAAACAGTCAGTCTGCCTAAAGACAGCTAAAACCATGCTAGCTCGCTGTGATTTCCTCCCACGGTGAATGTCAGGCTTTGATCAAGTCATAGGATCGTTACAGTACATGCCATAGCAAAATGAACATAAGTCTCATCAATTCTGTTTATAATCACATTCCAGCTGTCAAACAATCAGTGATGTTTCTGCACCGCAGTCAAAATGAACTCTTTAAATGCATTTTTCTCCTTTTTCATTTTTCAGGCAATTTAAAATGCTCAAACTTTACATTAGATTGAGATACATGCAAAAGAGAAACATTCAGTTCTGACATGCATTTCACCAAAGCATAGTTGCTCACCACGATAGCAACTTACACAGTTGGAACCATGCAGTTGTGATGCAAGTGTTTCCAAAAACTATAGTTTGAACTATTGAGGTAATTATGTTGGGAACTTGCATAGTAGTATGGACCATCATTAAGCGACACAGGTGTTTTCCAAAACCACAGTTCTCGAAAAAGGTGAAAAGAACGCCTCACCAAGTTATGAACTGAGGTCTCTATAAGCAAAAAACTACATTGATCATGGTGGGATGTCATATGAGTCTTTCTATCCCACTGAGCCATTACTACACTTCTTCTTCTTTTGGCTGCTCCCAATTAGGGGTCGCCACAGCAGATCTTTCATCTCCATTTCTCCCTGTTTTCCGCATCCCTCTCCACCACACCCGCCACTTTCATGTCCTCTCTCACCATATCCATGTATCTCCTCTTTGGCCTTCCTCGTTTTCGCGTGCCTGGCAGCTCCATCCTCAACATTCTCCTTCCAACATGCTCTGCATCTCTTCTCAGGATGTGCCCATACCATCTCAGTCTCATCTCTCTTAGCTTAATTCCCAAGCTCTCCACATGTGCTGTCCCTCTGATGTGCTCGTTCCTTATCCTGTTCAACCTCGTCACTCCCATCGCAAACCTTAACATCCTCAACTCCGCCACCTCCAACTTTGCCTCCCGTCTCTTGTTAAGCATCTGTCTCCAATCCATACATCACAGCTGGTCTCACGACTGTCTTATACATCTTACCTTTCACTTTTGCTGGGACTTTCCTATCACAAATGACTCCCGAAATACTTCTCCAACTGCTCCACCCTGCCTGCACTCTCTTTCTCACCGCACTATCACAGCCCCCATTTTCCTACACAGTTGACCCCAGGTACTTGAATTCACCAACTTTCTACTACATATGCCAAAGTTGGCACACTGGAAAAAAATAAATTGTAGATTTTACACCAAAAAAAAAGCAATTTGCACAGACTTTTTGGTTGAAGTAAATTTAACCCTATGTTTTATCAAGTTAACTTTTCCAAACCTTTCCAAACATTCCTTACTAAAATATATTAGGTAAAGCCTACTTTCAAGTCAAGTCAAGTTTATTTGTATAGCGCTTTTAACAACAGACATTGTTGCAAAGCAGCTTTACGGAATTTGAATGACTTCAAACATGAGCTAATTTTATCCCTAGTCTATCCCCAATGAGCAAGCCTGTGGCGACGGTGGCAAGGAAAAACTCCCTCAGACGACATGAGGAAGAAACCTCGAGAGGAACCAGACTCAAAAGGGAACCCATCCTCATTTGGGAGATAACAGACAACGTGATAACAGTTTTAACATGAAGTCAGTTTTGTTGATGTCATAACTCTTCATTGATGGAAACTTGAGTGCAAAACTGTTCATGACAACTTTGATTTTTTTTCCATATACTCTACCTGCTTTCTGAATCCAAGTACATTTTTAAAAATTAGGCTTTATTTACTAATCATTTTCAGTTCTTACTATGTAATCATTTCTAATCAGTTCAAAGATG